>NC_139959.1:27614153-27914153 GCF_963454915.1 Gymnoscopelus microlampas
AAAACAAAACACTGGTACTACACATGCTGAAAAGAAGGTGGTGAACATTCTCCTTCATCATTATTTAATTTTGAATATGTTTTATTTTATGAATCTAAATCACATAAGGGATTGAAAACTCAAGAGACCAGTCCATCACCCCAGATTAAAATGCTTGTACACTTCAGTAGCAGGGAGGGCTGGGAAACCACATAATACTTTGTTGCACGACGAATAGCGAAAATAGCCAATATACAATTAACATTTTACAGTAGGCATTTAGCAGATGCTCCTATCCAGAGTGACTTACAAGTGCAAGATCATAATAAGCATGAACGAGTCAACATGTAGGGCATCGCCAGTGTTTTGTACTGGGTGTGGGCAGCAACTGGAAGCCAATGAAGGGAGCGCAAAAGGGGGGAGGCATGTGAAACTTTAGGGAGGCTGAAGACCATCCATGCTGCAGCATTCTGGATAATTTGGAGGGGAATCAGTGTATGCTGGGAGGCCAATAAGAAGGGAGTTGCAATGATAAGGCCTGGATAAGGATCTGGGCAGACTCGTTGGTGAGGAAGGGTCTGATCCTTCAGATGTTTTACCCAGCCACCCAGGCTCTTGACAGTTGGAATAAGGAGCCACCAGGGAGTTGTCGGTGGAAATGGAAAGATCCTGCAGGAACAGGACTTACCAGGGAAGAAGAGAAGTCTTGTCTGCCTTGAGCTTGAGGTAGTCGGAAGTATAGAGAGACATCCGCTATGAGATGTCAGCCAGGCATTCAGAGATGCGCTCTTCAACCTGTGTGCCAGACGGAGGGAAGGGTGGAGAGGGAGGGAAGGATGGGTTCAATGCATTGTGAGCTTGTAGATCTGCTATTATGGCTATTTTGACATTTTTTTACATTTTAGAATTTTGAAGTTTGGAAATAATTTGTGGACATTTGCCTGTAATGACATGCATGAAAATACAGTAAACTGGCTCTGAAGAGGTGGAATGGTGTGCCAGTAGCATGTTTTTGTTATAACATTTCTGTTATAACATAATATGTTATAACACATAATTATTTGTTATATTATGACAAATAATGTTGAACTTGATCATGAACCTACACTACAGCAGAGACTTTTGAAACTGATAACCAGTTGCTCTAATAGTCATGATACTTGGTATAATCCTTTGCAGAGAAAGCTGTCATAGAATAAGCACTATAGTGTACTTGGTTGAGAAATATGCTGATGCGCGAGAAAGATTGTACTGTACCGCTGACTGTACCACTGTTTGTTGACATGCCACATACGATACACTAGAGGGAGATGAGACATCACATGTCGATACAACGTTTCCCACCATAGACTGTAAAACAGGTTCCACAAGCCTGCCTCTCACTGCAATAGATTTGGTTGTTGACAGAATACCTTATTGATACAAAAGATCTCTGTATGCTATTTAATCTTAGCCTGGCTCCCACTCCTGAATCGATAGCCATGCCCATTGAAATGAATATTATGGCTAATTGAATTTACATTTACTATTTTGGGTGATCTATATATAGGGCTGCATTTGGTTAAAAAGGAAAATCCTAAAAAGTTCCATCAATTCATTAAGATAATACTGAGGACTGCAGTGGATTCCCCAATCTGATACAGTGTGTGCACCGGTAATGATTTGGTGAAATGACCTACAACATAATTCTTCATAATTCTTAGTCAACTTAGCCAGTCTCCACTCTTGTCACTGATTATTCAATAGGGAAACCCAAGTTGATACGATCTGTGTGAACCACTTTCCATATCTGTTGCTCACTGATGTGTTTCCTCTTTCCAAAAAGTATAGGTGTTGTGCTGCCTGGGCCACAGAGGGCTCTTACAGAACTTGGTTGTAATTTATTATCAGCCACAGACAGGGCAAGCCTTGAGGCAAACTTATTTATAGTCAATTGGGGAAACTCTCCAAGATTCTTAAAATGTCACCGCCTGGCAGTTGGAGCAAATCAAATTGGATTCCAACAGTCGAGTTAAACATAAATTAAACTTTACACAGTGGATGTGGTGTTATAGCTGCACACAATTAGTTGGATATGGAGGAATGTAAAGAAATATTAAACATTTGCATCTTTTGCGTTTACATTTGTCGATGTAGCCTTGTTGTAGTGTAGTAGACCTATACAATGTAACATGAATACATGTTTTATAATACAATTAACATATTTTCTAATAAGGGAAGTATGCAATGCCAAAAGAAAAGTAACATAGATACATACACAAATGTATAAATCAAATACATAAAAGTTTAGGAATAAAGGAAATTGAAAATGTATTAAATGAGGGTATAAACTACATCATAGCCTACATCATTTTATCAAAATAATCAAGTTCATAAGATTAAGGCGAGGGTTTTCTTTACAGTCAATATGTTACTAATCTGTCGCTGTTTAGGTCAGGGATTCCCTATCAATCAACAACTACTACACCACCCACACTGTTACCATGACGCAAAGACAAGGAAGTGAGTTCCATGCATCATGAAGATGTTTGCGTTTGTGTTTGTGCAGGCATTTGTGCGTGTTTGTGTGCATGTGTGTGAACCAGATGACCTGCTCTCATTTACACCCATGCTGTTAAATGCTGTACTTTTATTCAATATCTATTACTGCGTTAGTTAGCAGAGAGAGAGAGAGAGAGAGAGAGAGAGAGAGAGAGAGAGAGAGAGAGAGAGAGAGAGAGAGAGAGAGAGAGAGAGAGAGAGAGAGAGAGAGAGAGAGAGAGAGAGAGAGAGAGAGAGAGCAGTTTCCCCTCCCACACTCAATAACTGGAGTCATGGTTATCTGAGTTAGCTTTTGTTAAACTGTAAACTCAACATAGTTCAGTCTTTACTTATATCCTTTCCATTAAAGGGCAACTCTAATATCAGATTTATCAACTTGGCTAATGTCAAATCTTTCAACCTATCTCTGATAAGAAATCAGCTTAAAATGGTCTTAAGTTGCCCTCTGAAAGCCATTATGATCTTGACATTTCTTTGCTTCTCTATGATGGTGCTGATGGTGTTCACACATAAAGTGATCTATAGATGCTCACCAATGTGGAAGTCAACCAATAGAGCTAGAAAGTAAATTGGTGCCCCATTGTGTGAACACACTTTCCTCAAAGAAAT
This sequence comes from Gymnoscopelus microlampas, assembly GCF_963454915.1. Taxonomy (NCBI): domain Eukaryota; kingdom Metazoa; phylum Chordata; class Actinopteri; order Myctophiformes; family Myctophidae; genus Gymnoscopelus; species Gymnoscopelus microlampas. The sequence continues at coordinate 27,617,283 of NC_139959.1, forward strand.
CAAGCAAGAGCCTGAAAGTGACCACCAGACTGAAAGTGAGACATGACATGGACATTGGAGTTTTTCCTCTTACCCTTTCTGAACCATCTTTTTGAAAGGACAATTCCAAAGTGAATTTCAATAGTTGCAACATACTACAAGTGACAAAAGCAAATGCAAGCTGTGTTTTTTCTTTCATTTTATTGAGGGTATAATGATTTCTGTATTTTCAGATAGAGAAATAATACACTATCCATTTTTAAAACACTGCATCCCAAATATATATATATATATATATATTGCAACATCCATAACAGACATCATCTCAACCGGATGTACAAAAGAACATTCTATACAGGCAATCTATAGAAGTATAATTGCACAGCAACTACAATGATAAAGTTCCATAGGAACTAACATTCAGAAGTTCATCAATAACTGTTCATCAAACAATTTCAATGTCTACATGGTGCACACGTGGTGCATCTATAAATTCCATAAATATCTGTCTGTCTGTATATTTGTCCTTCATAACTCCAGAACTGTTCATCCGAACGACTTCACACTTGGCGGATGTATTGCCAAGGAAGTTGTCAAGGGTGAAATCCTTCCAATCAGCAGTTCTCCATAACCGGCCCGCTATGAACCAGCATGCAGGAATGTGCACTGCACTAATCTAACAAAATCCTTATTTTATGTCTCAACCACAACCACAATTAATTTTGCATAAGATACTCACAGTATATGTAAATGTACACACAGCTTCATTCCAAGATATACAATCCCAAAACATTTAAGGTCAAGTGAATTCCTGTTCACAAAAATGATCGTTGTCATCAAATTAAAACACTTATATAGATGGATTATAAGACAAAATAATGACAGTAATGTTTTTGACAAATCTTGGTGCTTTTGTAGCTTTTTAGTTTTTACTATACGTTGTTTTGTCTTTACAAACTGGATTCTACGTTATTGGAGTGAAACCCTTTCCTTTTTTCACTTAACATGTCAGTGCAGTGCATTACACGTGACACATCCTTCAAGACATCCTGCATGATAGCCACACCAATAGCAAATACTGTACTGTACTGTATGTACAGAGATGCCGAATGATACATAACTTTCAATCACTGACCTGCAGTGTTGCTAAGATTACTGAGGAATCATTCATAAGACATTCGCCATTTCACTCCACTTTCCCATTCATTACAAACGTATCCTAACCCTTCTAAACAGTCACACTTCACAGAGCAATGTCACAGACAACTTTGGAGTAGAGTGAAGTATTCAATTATACATGAATTGTTCCGTAATAATTCAACAGTTAAGCCACTTGTCCAGTGCTAGCCGTATTCTGTGGCGGGAGGCCCTCTCACAAGCTTGTAGTAACTGGCCACGGCCACGGCCCCCACGTCAATATAAGACTGAATATGAGACTTCCTCCTCATGTGGCCGGACTCCTCAGTATACAGGGAAGACTCTACAGAAAAAGAGCAGAGAGTTGTTAATACTGGTAAGCATTATGTACTGTATGTAACTGTGTATCTAATATTTGCACATGTGTCTGTGTGAGTGCATTTGATTGGCCAAGAAATGGCCAAGAGCTAGCAGCCGTGTCTGAACGAGCACATTTTCTACCAGGCCTCACCCTGTGTGGTGTCTGTATGTTGGCTGTGCTGCCGCAGCATGGGGTGGTTGGCCTCGCCCAGCGCCGAGTCCAGGCTCCAGCAGCGCGGTTGCTCCTCCCTGGGCGGGTTGATGGCCTCGTCCTTCAGCAGCTCTGTGGCTGAACTTCGCTCTGCAGGGTTCCTCTCCAGAGCTCGGCTTAGGAAGGTGCGCATGGACAGGCTGCAGTCCTCCGCTACGTCTTCCATAGGAGGCGCCTGCTTGTGGATCTAGTTTGTGTGTGTGTGTGTGTGTGGGGGGGGGGGGGGGTAAGAGCAAAATCGTTGTCAGTGAAAACCACAGACAATACAAAAAAGCCACAAGTTGACAAGTGTGTGTCAACAGAGTGCAACAGGCGCAGGTTGCATGCAGGCAGTCAAGAAGCCACATGCAAGTCCTCTTACAGGCTTCGACTCAATCCTTTGTTTCTTGTTTGAGTGTCACTGTGTAGTAGCGTGTAATATTACTTCGGTTGTGATAAAAGAAATAAGGCATCAAGGATGGGTTCTCAAGCGCAGTCCGTTGGAGAGAGTATAGACTCTAAAAACAGAGCCTCCACGTGACGGTGGTTTCATGAGGAAGTGAATCACTCTATAAATCAAATCCAGAGGCCGATAACCCACTTCAGAAAACACTAAACCTCTGTCCTGGAAACCTTTTAAAAGAACAAAATGGAAGCGGCAATAGACTGACTGACTGACTGACTGACTGACTGACTGACTGACTCACTCACTCACTCACTCACTGGGCACTGGAGGTATGTGCTACAAACAAGAGTCAAGAGTCAACAAGAGTCATGCTTTAATATCTCATGATAATCTTAGCTGTGAAAAAGCAGAATAAGGTCACGGAAAACTGTGACTTTTTAGACACAGGATGTTGCTGTGCACATCGAATCATGAGTATTTAGTTTGGTGTTTGAAAAGACAAATGACCATGGTTACGTGTCTGCTGTGTGACTGACTACTGGGCTAGACGTGATGGGCATTACCCTCATTACAGAAGTAAAAGCTAAAACAAACAAAAAACACATCATTCATCATTCTAGAAATATGGAAAACTCAAGTAAGACTTATTTATCATTCCTTCACATTCTGCACAACAGTCATAATATGTATGTTACTTACAATGTAGAGATATGATGGGTAGGAAGTGCGTGGGTATCTCCTCACCCAGGGGGGGCTACCAGTCTGCATATGGATGATGGTGGTGCCAAGGCTGTAGATGTCCGTCTTGGTGTTATGTCCCCGACACAAGACAACCTCTGGACTCATATACATCTGTGAGATGGCAAATTGTAATATATCATGCGGTTATTTGAAAGGGTAAATGAGGACATCACTGCAGTTCCTCTTTCCAGTAAATTAAATTATTGATGTGAAACAACCAACAAAAAGACATGCTTGCTGGCTAAGCGAACAAGCTTATGCTATGCTGCACATGCTGCTGAAAATGTGACTTTTGTGTGACATATTATGCGACACAGCAAACTGCCCAAAATCCAGATCTAGGCTCTGCATGAGCTTGGGTCAGTGTACAGATTTCAATCGTTTTTTGTATGTGTGTGTGGGGCTCCCTCTGTATAAAATCCTGGGGCATTTCATATGAAAAAGTCTAATATATGTTTTATATTTCAAATATACATTTCAAATTGTTTTATATTTTTCAGTTAAATGTTTTTTTTTACAGCCCATCTCTCAATGTGCTGGAAATTCCACTCAGTTGCACATGTTAATGTCATGTTAATGTCAGCCTGAACAGCCCAGTATTGCTAGCTGTCTGTTTGCTAGCTCCCTCTCCTTGTTATTACCACTGGGCGTCTGCCCTGGGACTTTCCACAAGCCAAGCCACAAGGGGCACAAGGCGGACACACACGCACGCACACACACACACACACACACACACACACACACACACACACACACACACACAAAAACACACGCGCATGCACTCACACACACAGAGGTCAAAATCCAGGGACAAAGTAGGAACAGTAAAAGAGAAGAGGGGTCGTGAGATAGTCCTTGTTGCCATCATTCTACATTTTCTGTCTGTATACAGTATGCCTCTGACTCATTTTCTCCACTTCTCCCCTCTTTGGCGATCGCTGAACACTTTTAGCATCTGTGTCAGTTCATCGGGTGCACTGATCCGTGCATTAATGCTTGCAAGTAATTAGCTCTCATTTTTTGTCTAACTGACAGGCAAGTGCTGACAAGACTCCAGACTAAATTGTACAAAAAAAGGGAGTCTCAAACCCCCAGTCTCAAACCAGAAGACAGCTGTTTTTTCCAAAGGTAAAAAAGACACCTATAAACATTTGAAAGTACAGAATAAGAAACTCTTTAAGTTCACCAGAGCAGACATCCTGAGCTGACAGGGTTTGAAACCCTGGTGCAGGAAGTGATTGGCTCAACCTCAAAATTTTGAAGTTTTAGGATTACAGGATGTTACTCTCACCTCTGTGCCCCTCAGGTCTCTGGGGATGTACGTCTCCTCTGTCATTTGCACGGTCAGGCCAAAGTCCACCAACACTGCCTTGTCTGACATCAGGACAATATTACTGGCTAAGGAGAAAAGGAAGATAATAATATATTAATATTGACTGTGTACTGTGTGTCAAAGACAACATACAGAACGACTTCCTCTTTGCTGAAGTTATTGTTAGTCAATGGGCGTGTTGGCTGACATTTGAGGAAATTAACACTGCTGAACATGAACACAGTTAAAGAGTTCTCAACCATGCTGTTGTTCAGCAGGCTTACACAGTGTTTACACTGGAGCAGCGTATTTGGGAAAGGGCATTGGCGTCTTCAAAGTAGTCACTGAGAAAGCCAAACAAGCATTTGGCATGCTTTGAGCACACAATTTGACAGATAATTTAAAGGCAGGCGTTTCTAAAAGCGCTCGCCCTTCTCTTTCGTTACCTCACTGAGGTGAAATTACATATTTTGACTGGAGGCAGGAAACACAGAGGACCACAGCAGCACGTCACAGGACTGGGCCACAAAGCACACCATTGTCATAACTCTCCTGGCTGCAGCCTACATTTAACCCTTCTACAAGGAGGGCGCAGGGGAAGGAGGGAGGATCTGGCTGGAAATTCCAGACACCAAAGAGCCTTTAGGTTGTGACTGGCTGACAGACGGCTGTGGAGCGGGGCTTTGATCCCGGGGCTGAGATTAGCTCTCATCAGACGAACCCAGCCGCGTTAACTCGACCTAGCTAGCTTCCTGTGTTGCTCTCTGTTAAGTACATACTGTAACAGAATTCAACATTGCTATCATCAGCAATAACAAATCCAAGGCTTTACAGTGACCCAAACTGAATTGAAACCCTGACCCTGATGTACATTAAAACACATTACAGTATGTATCACTGTTAACACTGTGGTCTGGTCTTTGGCTGTTCTTCACCAGAATGAACCTCTTCCTGCCAAGCATGGCTCTAAGCAGAACTACCGGTATATATGGCCCTTGCTTTCCTTCCACGAATAATGTCTTAAGACTGTTGTCACATTTCCGGCAGGCAAGCGCCTGAGGTGTCACAAGGGTATCACACAGAGTGTCAGCAAGAATGTTTTTCCCCTGAGCCCATCAAAGCCCTGAACGAGGACTTTTCTTAAACCTCATTTCTGCAAAAATGTTTTACCCTCACTTTTCATATCCAGTATTATTATTGTTATCTTTGTTGTTGCATATTGTTATTGTTAGTACAGTCTGCAGAGGATGACACATCAACATTTTGCTGATTGTACTTGAGTGAGTAACAAATAAATCCTCTCTAATCTTGAATTTTGAATCACATCATCAAAGGCCCATGAGAGGAAGAGGAGGTTTGCATGGCTTTTATTTGTCACGCTTACGTTTGATGTCGTGGTGAATGACGTTGTGGGAGTGCAAGAACTCCAGGCCGCGGAGAACCTGCTTCGTTACCCAGATGATCTCGAACTCTCTCATGGGCCCACAGGTTTCCAGCTTCTCCAGGACAGAGCCGCCCTCGCCGGCCTCCATGAAGAGGTGGACGTGTTGATCCCACACCAAAGCGCCATAGAGCTCAGCGATGTTCTCGTGGCGGAAACGCGCCTGGATCTCCACTTCGGCAGCTTTGAAGTTCTCCATGGGGATCTAGGACAAGGGCATGCAAGGCAATGAGCGACTGTACAATTGTATCTCCACACAATATCCTACTATTATAGATTTGTACCCGGTGTCATCAGTCCTACTGAAAAACTACTTTGATGACCAATAGAAATAGAATCATCTTCTCATCGAATGGGCAATCTTGTATTGTGCATGAGATGAACTGAATTACTGGCTAGTGAACTCATGCCACTAAGCTTTTTACAGTGTGTGTGACAATGTGTGTGTACTGTCAACAGTGTGTAAGGTAAACATAGCACTTGCTGTGATAATACCAGACTGGGAAGCCATCCCCACCTTGTTTGCTAATAATTCCCACTTCAGGAACCACCAAATATATAAGGCCCCTTTGTGAAAAGGACTGAATATAACACATGCACGTAATTAGAACACAGTGTGTGTGTGTGTGGGTGTGTGTGTGTGTGTGTGTGTGTGTGTGTGTGTGTCTATCTCAATGTTATACCACCAAACCAAAAAGTTGAATATAATTGTTGTGAAGTGGAAGCAACTACATTATTTCCAGATTTAATTCTGAATAATGTTGGCCAATGAGTCCTTTAGTTTCAGACCACTCGACACTGGGTCTAGTAAATGAGTTGCAGAGAGGCAGTTTTTTTCCCCTAAACAATGTTCCTCTTTTACAACCCATTATCAGTGTATGCAAAGTTCAAACATGAACATTTTCATATTTTCAGTAGCAAAACAATCTTAGCAGTGTCTACATAAACAAAGGTACTTCGTACGGTAGTACATAACATTCTAACATTCTTGGCACTGAAGTTAATAGTTACGGGAAATCCTCTCAGGCTGGATTCCAATCATTGCTGGGCAGGACTCACCAGTTTGCATGCCATTCTCTTCCTGGTTTTGGCGTCCTGAGCCAGATGGACTTTCCCAAAGGAGCCTTTAGGCACAAGACCTGAGCCATGACTCTTGTAAGTCAACGTCCACGGAAACAGGACCACGTCCATATTGATTTGATAGCGTCCATTCTTGACAGCCATGTCCTTCTGCAAGCAAGGCAGATATCAAAAAAAAGTTGCAGCTTCTCTGTCCAAAATGTATAACATAACAGTGTAAACACAACCAGCTCAGTGGCCTTGTGGTTAGAGCGTCTGCCCTGAGATTGAGAGGTTTGGGTTCAGTACCAAAGACTATAAAAAACGGGACCCAGTGCCTCCCTTCTAGGCACTTGGATTGGTCCAATAAATTATCAAGGGTTGGATTGGTCCAACTCAGCATCAAGCGTTGGATTGGTCCAACCCTTGATGTTGAGTTGATCCCTGTGACAAACTAGCGTGTAGCGTCATATCCAGGGGGTGTACTTGTACAGTACATCATGGCTGGGGGGATGTACTTGTACATCAAGCTGCCTCACGCTACAGAAACATGAGCTAGATTCCTGCCCTATGAGCCACATGGCTCAGGAGCCGTTGGTTTCCAAGGCTACTTACTATAAACACAACATAAAGTATGCCCGAGAGATCATTTTCATGCACACTGCAGTCCCGGCACATTGCAAAGCTCTTGCTTGTTGCTATGAAGTTACACAATGATTGAAGGATGAATGAAGGATTTTACTGTGCCATATCAAAACAGTATCAATACTTGACCACAGTAAGGTCTCACCTTATTCAGAAGTACTCCCATCTCCTGTTGTAGGCGCTGTAGCGCTGCCGGCTGCATGTCAGAGATGAGGTTGACAAATGACAGGAGGTCTGGCACTTTCCCATACCTCACACTACCACCACCACCATGAGCCTTCTCTTCACTCCCCGAATCTGCCGAGTCCCCTGCCTCTTCATTCTGGTCCATCTCCTCCTGAGATAGACTGTCTTCTTCTTCTTCTAATGACAAACCTAGTTCTTCTTCCTCGACTCCCTCCGCGTGGTAAAGATTCTCCACAGCGTCAATAATGTCCTCAATGTTCATGTGAGCCAGCAGGAGTTCAATTCCATTGTCATACTCCATCATAATTCATCCGTGTCTTGTTCTCCTGGCTCTGCAATACATCATTGCTCAAATTAGGTAAGAAAATCTATGTGTGTGTCTGTTTTGAGCAGATCATGAGACACAAAAGCCTGCCAGAGTGATGATGATGATAAGGGAGGAGGGACTTCATTCACTTTTCTCCCCAATGCAAAATAATTTCACAACACTGTGGGAAGCCCCGGGGAGCTTCTTGCCTGATGTTTTCCTAGTGATTCAAACCTGATGTTTGCATAGTGATTCAAAGCCCACAGTGCTGCTGATCATGTAAATATCAAATGTATGTTTTTAAGGCGTATACCGCCGCAACCTGTTAGTTAGCACAATGTATTATTTACGCACGGCGTGTATGGTTAGATGTCACGTTGTAACCATCTGAGTGAAACATGTTCATAATTTGACCACTGACTTTCACATCCTCGCAATAACTACAGGTTCGCGCAATGAGGTGCGCACAGTAAAATCCACAGTTATATATAACTCTGAGAGCGTATTAGCCTTGGATCAAGATTCATCATAGATGTATTTAATCGATTTTTACATTTGCATATCTATGGTCGTCTTGGGTTTCACCCCCCAAGTGTCACTGGACATCCGCCCGTTAAGTCCGTATTTCTCCGAACATGTACACATGCAAAATATAAGGTGCTTAGCCGGTTGCCCCAAATGTTAACTCGGCATTCGGAATCTTTGTGCACTGTATTAGTCCGTATTCTTCAATAAATATGCGTTTTAATCCCGTCTGTGCCTGAACGCCATCCCCCCCTCGTTTACTTCCTGTTTACATTGAGTGTAATACCGGCTTTCACCAGATGCGCCCTGTCACTACCGTCCATTGAGGAATACAGGGAATTTCCGACAGAATCCGACACAGACGGGTTTAAAACACATGTCTATTGCAAAATACGGATTAATACATTGCACACTTGTTCCTAATGTTGAGTTAACATCCAGGGCTACAGGTTCAGCACTTTATATGATTTTCTTTTGTACATGTACGGAGAAGTACGGGCTTTGCGCGCAGATATCCAGTCACAATTGGGGGGGGGGTGCAGCCCAAGACTATTATTATAGATAAGAAAGTAAAAGTCAGTCAGACTCGATAAAATAAAATACATCTATAATAATCATGATCCAAGGCTAAGGGCAAGTCACTGGCACAGTCTGGCAGAGCAAACTTTAAGGAATGTTTAAAATGACTTACCTGGATATTGTGTGAGGAGCTCAGTTGGAGTGCGCTCTCTCCATTGTGCTGCTGCTTGTTGTGTGTGTTGTGCGCGCACTGAGCATACAGTGAGAGTGTCAGACTGACGCAACGTGGAAGCAAACAGGGAGTTTATGTCGTAGATAGAAAGCCTGCGGGGGTGTCGTTTGAAGTTTAACGTCATGCGCCGCGGCTTCTTCCAACCATTCGGTTTAGTTTCGTTTTTCCTTTTCCCTTTCTTTTAATTTCCAAGTGAATTTCAAGGGTATTATCCTTACCCTGTCGTTGCGCTTTATCACTTTTCATGTGGGCGCAAATGCAATTTTGGGTCGGGAAGTTTCCCCTGTTTAGAAGATGTGCAATAGCAATGAAACAACTTTCTTATACTTTTAATAAATACATAACATCCACGGCCATCATCACTGGTGTAATTGTGGTTGCAGAGTACAAGTAGATGCGTGCGCCCCCTATACTACAGATCTGGTCAATTGAATTTTTCTATTGCCAAGATCTGTAGGGAGCGCAGTGGAGTAACTAAAACCTTTTTTTTTCCTTCCGGTGAAATGTTTTGTTTTCTGGCCAAAAGGTGTATTTTAGACGTGAGGTGGGGGGCTCCAATAAGTGTTCCCACTAAGGAAAGTAGGCTTTCAACATCTTAAAACTGTCTTTGTTTTGGTATGTAGCAAAAGTGTATTTTTTATTTTTACTACAGACGAGAGGCTGCGCAGCCTGCGCTACTGGGGTACGCGGGCAACGGCTCGAAAGTAATATAGCGTTAACGAGGACTCTTTCTAACGCTATGGACCAGAGCTATTTGCAAAGCAGTCAACTTTATTATTGTTAATATTTAAAAAAAAAATACGGTGGTGTCCTTTATTCGTTTATTTATATATTTCTTATTATTATTTTTGTGAATATTATCATTATTATTATTATTGTTATTATTATTACATTTTGACATTTTTCTTTTGATTCTTGTCCATTCCCGGTTGCCATAGAACAGAAGCGCACGCATGCGCCCTGTGGTCTGGTAGAGAGCAACAATGGCGTCCTCCATCTGTGTGTGCAGCAGGTTACATCTGATGGGAGGAAGGATCGGCCTGGCCAAGGGTTTTAAACAGCTGGATGCGGGCATTCAGAGACGGCTGGGGACCAGCGTTGTTGTTGCGGCACGAGACGAACCTCTGAAGAAAGATGTAGCACTAACAGGTCAGAGAGAGAGAGAGAGAGAGAGAGAGAGAGAGAGAGAGAGAGAGAGAGAGAGAGAGAGAGAGAGAGAGAGAGAGAGAGAGAGATAGGCCTGGTCTTCAAGATACACCACAACATTGGGATCCCCCTGTATTTGTCTAAATACTTCTTAAATGTTAATGAAGTCCATGATCATAACACCAGAGGCAGCTCCACAAATCATGTGCAACCCAGATTTGGCTCAACAAAGGGAATGAACTCGTTCTCTTGCTGTTCATCAAAAATGTGGAATGCCCTACCAAAAGGAGTAAAGGAGTGTAAAACCCTACTCACTTTCAAAACTTCCCTAAAGATACACCTACCTATTTAAGTCTTAACCTACCTATTTATTTTTCTTCTCTTGTACACTTAGGGGTGGTGATAACTGGGCACCTGGACGAGTGCTCACCTGAAGAGGTGGGCACCAGGACATCTGGGCCCACCTCTCCAGGTGCCCACTCGTCCAGGTGCCCAGTCACCCCAAAAGTATGGTGCCCAGATGTCCCTAGTGCCAACCTGTCTTGTATTCCTATCATCGATGTATTTTGTTGAATCTGACTTTTGCGTCATACAAAAGCAAAGGTCAGACTCGATTAAATGCATCTATGATAATCTTGATCCAAGGCTACAATGAGCCCACATATCGTGCAAGCTACCAAGCTCATTGAAATGAATGGCAACACAGTTATCATAGATCTGTATTTTATCGAGTTTTACATTTTTATATCTCCGATCGTAGATACGAAAATAAAAGTCAGACTTGATTAAATACATCTATGATAGTATTGATCCAAGGCTAGTATGGTGGTAGCTTTTGTACTGTTTAATAAGATCCATTACAAGTTCATAGTGATTCATTTCTTTGGTGTTTTCTCGTCAGAACAAAGGGGTGAATACAAGTCGTTTGATGAGAGGCTGGCAGAGAGACTAGAAGAAGCTGAGAGGTCTGTGCTCATCAGCCTTCCAAACAAGTCGAACGAAAAAAAGGTCCTCAAATATTTATCGAGACACGGGGATATTAACAAGTGCTTCTTTTATGAAAACTATGTAAGTAGATCAAATACCACTGCAAATACGATATCTGATACACGTATGTGCATAATGCATTTTCCAGATTGATCACATTTTAAGCTACTTCTTTCTTACACTTCTGTTTGCTTCTGCAGGGCACATATGCGGTAGTGGAGTACGCGAATACGGGATGCATTGCCTCATTACACGAAGGGACTGCTGTCCCCAGTGTCAACCATGAGTCCATGGTGCCTTTCAAATCCAGGCTGCTGTCCCTGAGGAGTTTAGGCCCTGTGGACCCAGCCAACAGCAAGGCAGGCGTATATTGCCAACCACAGACCACTATCCCTATCAACCTGCTCGTACAGAAACTGTCTGGAGAGGAGAGTGTAAGTAGTGTTTCTCTGAATTCCATGGCAGCACTGACAATATCTGTGCCGCTGCACCGATTAAAATAGTAGCATGCACAACAGAACATTCTTTTACACGCCAATGCATGAAATATCTGTCAGTCTTTCTACGGGTTCATCTGTCTCCCATGTATGCCCATGTATGTCACGTACAGCAGGTATTTGCATAACTGGGTGGGGCATGCATTCCCAACTTACATCGTTCCAGATTAACTTTCCCTACTTTTGTGGTCCCTGAATAGGCCAATGGTGTGTGTGTGTGTGTGTGTGTGTGTGTGTGTGTGTGTGTGTTTCTCTCCCTCTCTCTCAGTGGCCCAACATAGTTACGGCGGGCCCCAGTGCAGACTATTTAGGATTTGATTAGAAAATTGATTAGAAAATGTATTAGTTCTCACCATTGCTTCGCATTGTATGGTGATACAGACTAAAGTAAATATTTTAGCACACAAATTAACAGAGTGGATTCTAACAATGTATCTAACATTACAAAACCTGGTTCTGTGTTTATAAAAAGAAAAAGTATACATTTCTTATCAACGGAGCAACTACTGAACATGTATTGGCAATACTTGGATTTTGGAGTTAAATTATGGCAAGGCAACTACATAACCCAAACCTCAACCAAAGTAACATTGTGCTTTTTGTGATCTGGGCTCTGGGGTGACCAGCCTTCTCAGGTAAGGGACTTTCTCCCCCTTAGTTAAGCCTCACACATGCTGTGTGCTTAGCCTGGTAAACCCCCCTCCCTCCGGAAATCTCATTTGCATAGGCTGTGAAACAAATGTGTGTCGCAAGCTTCTTCCATTTGACGGTGTCAGGTTACTGTGTGCTGGCCTACCAATCAAATTATTATGTTTAGGTTTAGAGTTAGGGCTATTGGGTTAGTGTATGCCAATTCTAGAAGTGCTGCTTAAGTTAAAAAGTATGTAGTAATATGTAATATCACTTCAAAGTCTGTTGATTTTGGTTTCCTTCACTGTTGTGACAGAGGGAGATTCATGGGAAATAGCTTGAAAGCTAATTGAAAGTACAGAGGAAGTACCTATTCTTGCATGCATATCTCTGCCAACCCGATTGTCACGGGAGTCTTTCTATTTTTCAATTTTTAACCCTCTCTCCCGGTGTGTTCCCGATTGATACGGTCCAAGTACATAGGCAACTTGGGTCCAGTTTACTAAGTCTATAGTGTTTAAGTGGTTAATCCCCTGATTTACGGCGCAATGGACGCGCAAACCCTGCCTGCAGCCTGACATGCTATGAAAAGTGAAAATGAATTAAAAAGTTCCAAAGAAGAAATACATTTCAGTTTACGTGGTGCGAGACCTTCCCCTTTCTAACCCTAATACATGTTCTAAACGCTAGCCACACACACATTAGATCCATGCAGTTTTCACTGCATTTCGTATTTTGTATTCATTTATGTTATGTGCAGGGTTGCATTGCTCAAGGGACGGCCTTGCACGCCGTGCAGGAACCTATTTGACCAGGAGCACGCACAGACACATGCATACAGTGTAGATTTAAAACAACTTTAAATTCACACCTCAACAAAGTTTACAAAGGCTCCCGACTCACACCAGGCGAATTAACATAGGAATGAGCCTAGATGCATATCAATTGTCCATTGTGTGACCTGTAGTGTAGGTGTTAAGCGACGTGCGTGTCACGTCATTAAAATAGAGTGCAACCACGTTCCAATTCAGCATTGCAACACTGGTTATGTATGTTATGAATTATAGCGCTTAGCTTAAGTATAGCTATTAAAATGACTTTTAATTAGTTATGTATAGGGTAGGGGACGTTGAGGGTAGGCCATTAGCCTTTTTCACAGCCTAATGATGCTCATTGCCAACAAGAGCCACTTCTGTGCCAAGTGTGTATGACTTTAATTGGTGTCAGTGCTCTATAAACTAAAGTAAGCCTTGCCGAGGCATATGGGGCAGGAGCCCATCTCCTGTTTCTGTAGCGTGAGGCAGCTTGATGTACACCTGGCACTAGTATAAGTACACCTGACACTTGTGTATCTCCCCCAATCCAACACTTGATGCTGAGTGCCAAGCAGGGAGGCATTGGGTCCCTTTTTTAGAGTCTTTGGTATGACCCGGCCATCGAGCCCCGGCCTCCCAATCTCAGGGCGGACACTCTAACCACAAGGCCACTGAGCTGGGGCCGTAGTACCTGGGATACAATGAATACACACGTGCCTTTTTAGGCAGGGGTTTTCAACTGATTGTGAGTCCGGGGCGACCATCGTCTTAAGAATCAACCTGGGGACCACTATTCTGTCAGTTGGATTAGGTATTTTCTTGAGTTGCACAGTTGGTCTATTCTTGGCTATTGTGGTTGACAGGGACATGTCATTCTCTGGCTCTAACCTAGCCACCTGTACTTATTCTTTAGGTATGACAGTGTAGGGGGAAAAACACATTCTCACAGAGATATGCAGTTGCAAATGGTAAAACACACTTTGCTTTTACTGCAAGCCCTGGGAATTCTGCCTGGCAACTAATCTTGAACTTCACAAGGGACTGTGTTTGATACATGTGCCTCTTGACAGAGTCTGTGGATCTTAATTATCTGATCCTCTTCTGTAGATCTTAATTAGCTGATCCCCCTCTGTAGAAGTTAAGCTTGAAGTACTTTTGGAATTGAAACCTCAATTCAATAAATTAATGCAAAGAAGAATAACATTAATTATCTTCACTTTCCTACATTACTGAATGCATTGTCAAGGACCACATGCAACAACCTTTACCGTTATTCACAGGCTGACAAACCCCAGTGTCAGCCTGGGGTTTGTCCACAAGACGATATAAACAAACACCCCAATTAGATGACAACTTTGGAAAAGCACAAAGTGATACTTGCTTGCATTTTTGCAAGAACTCAATTTCAACTAAATGGATATACTCTAGCCTTTCAAATCCAGGCTGCTGAGTAGTTTAGGCCCCGTGGACAATATATACACAATACTGATACTGTATCAAACTGAGTATATCATACAGTTCAGGACTTCATATATTTATCTAAAGAACTAATTGCTGTCTGTCTAGATTAGAAGGATCAGTTTGCCGTATTGGGGGGGGGGGGGGGGGGAATCTGGTTTCAGCTGTTATGTGTAAGATGCTCCTTTTAATAATCATGATGACATTTAATTATCATTTAAATATAATTGTGCATGGCCATGTCCTGGAAGTCAAATACCAGTGGAGTGTTGTTTACATTTCTTCCTGTTTGCTGTGTTGCCCTCAGATAGGCCAACAGATCACCACCCTGAAAGAAGCCTACCAGTTGACCGAGGAGAATACACGCCTGCGTTTCCTGGTCTGCTCCCTGCTCAAAGATATCGCCGCTGCATATTTCCCAGAATGCACCATCAGGCCGTTTGGGTCGTCTGTGAATGGCTTTGGCAAACTGGGCTGTGACCTAGACATGTTTCTAGATCTGGACGGCATCAGTGGAAGGAACATGAAGTTGGTAAGTTAGGCAGGGTGCACGGATGTACTGTATGATATTAAATATTTTCCCCCAATTCAGTGAAGAGATTTGGTGTAGAGGGGGGGGGGGGGGGGGCAGGTATAAACCCCTAGGGGACCCCGGTCAAGTAAGTATATAGGAGTGTCACTAAGTGATTCATCTGGAAGATGTCTGTACAAGGGTGAACACACAGGAATCTTCATCTACCCAAAGTGAGCCATAGTACTATTAATATGATCTCATCCAGCGTTTTATCACTTCCCCTGTTTACTTGAACTTTCAATAACTTCTGCTTGTTTTATCACGCTGTGGTTAGAGGACCTGACACCTAAATGTATTTCCGCATCCTCACAACTTCCTGTACGCGGCAAATGCCATACAAATGTGTATGTGCCAAATGCCATGCACGTGACATCCACTATAAGATGACATCGTAGCGTTATGAGGCTAGTATATGTTATTGAGAACTTAAGTGAAAAGATACGAGCATTAGTAGCTAGGAAGTGGTATCAGTATTGTTGGCTTTAATGTGGTGCATTCAATAAATAGAGTAATTAAACTATGATGACTATCACAGATTTAATATTATATGATAGCCCTCTATATGTTTGGTTGCAGAGCAGAGGATAGTTTGTTGCTGTGGGAACTTCTGGTTCAGATAATGGTGTTTGGGTGCTGTAGATATGATTGATCAGGGGAAAGCCCCTCTGAAGCCTTTATCTCTGCTTACTACGTAAGAGGGTAAACATACTGTTAAGAGATACTGTTGGTGAGAAATGTACTATAAAGCACAATGTCCTTTCATGTTGGAAGACCAGGTTGTATAGCACAGCACACAAATGTCAGATTCACTTGGGATCGGAAGGATTCAAGAATCGGTAGATAGCTTCCTAGCGCCCACCTAGTGCCGGGCACTAGGCTCTAAATGGCCCTGGATTATTCATAGGTGTGTTTTGGGCATTACATTAATCAAACCAATCAAGAGTGTCGGCTGCCATCACTTTTAAGAACAAGGCTGCGCAATGCTAATCTAAATGGCGAGATCAAAAGAGCACAGAATGCTTTCCTAGCGACAAAACCAATGTCCTGCATGAAGTGAAGCACACAAGTTTAACCCATTTAGACCTGCGGCCGATTCTAAAAACGCCTTCTAAATCCTGTTTTCTGAAAAACTTCAAATATTTATTCAAAAATGACAAAGCATGTATGTTGCTATATACTGTACATAGCAACAACAACCCCAAAAGGGGTTCCCGTCTTGAAAGGTATAGTTACACAATGGGTTAAAATCTACTAATGTGATTTAATTATGTCAGGAGACGCGGGTGAAACAAAAGCTCTCTGCTCAACGAAACATCACATTGAAAGAGATATGTCCAAACACAGTGCATGGCCGTCAGAATTACTGTAGCCTCTGCCTATGTCCAACAGACATCTGTGATATCTTGACATATCAACTAATATTCACATTCTCAGTTGGTTATTACACATTTAATGCAAGGTGCAGAGTCAGAGCTTGTGCTTCTCGCTCTCCAAAGCTAACCCTGTTGTGCTGTCTTTGCCCAGCCTAAAGCGGGCTTTTCCCTAGAGTACCAGATGAAGCAGGCCAACTCGGAGCGGGCCGTCACCCAGAACATCCTGTCTGTCATTGGGGCCTGTGTGAACCATTTCGGGGCCGGCTGTGTCGGGGTGATAAAGATCCTGAATGCCCGCTGTCCTCTGGTCCGCTTTTCCCACCAGCCCTCGGGTTTCCAGTGTGACCTTACAGCTAACAATAGGTATAGTAATTGTCTACAGTATTACAAATGCATACACACACCCACAAGGCACAGAGGGGATACCAAACACCAAAACCTATATCTATTTATCATGTCACCCAATGGAAGATTCATTTGGTATGATTTGTCAGCATATTCCAGTTTTTTTATTTTTTGATGTCCTAAGTCATGTGTCCAAATGCCGTTTCTGTTTGAAACATTTTGGCCACACTCACGTTGCACATGCCCCAGGCAGAAACCTGAGTTGTGTCGAAACCTTGAGTCTTTAGTTGATGATGAAACTGATAAAAGGGACCAGAGTGCAGAGACCAGAGACTTGTTTGCCTTTCACTTCTCTCTTTCTGACTTTAAGAAGACTGTGGTTTCTACTGGTGGCAACCACACACACACACACACGCACGCACGCACGCACGCGCGCGCGCGCACACACACACACACACACACACACACGTGACACACATACTGTACACCTGCTAACGTTCAGAAAACCACTCTGCAGTTTCTAAGGAAATAGAGTTCAACCGCCCACTCTGGATTGTTGTGAGGGGGATTTTTCTGTTGTTGTTGATGTCCTATAGTCTTCGAGGAAGCGCGTCCGTTAATCTGTCAAACATGCACGACTCACTAGCGTTGCTTTTGGCTGGTGCTCTCTGAATACCACTGAGTCAGTCATACAGATGAGGCATCTCTCCCTCCAGTGGTTGCTTTGTTTGCTTCGGTCCATGTTCATCAGAATTCCACTGACCTTTGACATGTACGGTAGCAGGGCATTTCATGATTCAGTTATCAAATAGATGTACCCTTCACAGAGGTTGGCACCTTTCTGGTTATACCCTTGAATGGGTGCAGAAGGTATATTTTGTTGAATTTTCTTGAGTTCCAAATGAACACCCACACGAACATGGGGAGAACATAGAAACTCCACTATGTATCAGTGCACAAGGCATTTCCAAGAAAATTGTACCATATGTTTTGTATCGTTTAAAGTTTAATGTTTAAGTTTCTTTTACGTTTTTTACATGGTGTTGATTGCAAAGTTGCGTCACTGATTAACGTGTTGTTGTGAGCTTGTTAGATGTGCTATTTGCAATGCACGGTACCGTGTGCAACAAAGTATAATTCATTTCAAGCTTATTTCCCATACTGCGCCTATTAGTAAAAATAATTCTCATAAAATGTTATTCAAAATATATATGTTTTTTTTAATATATATAAATAGATAAGAAATCCCAAGTACCACCTGTAATGATGCCATGGACAACCAGTGGTCTGTGGATCACTCAATGACAAACAGACAGTGATGTGAAGTATGACTTCTAAACCTGTATGGTCTTGTAATACACATGGGGGTGAAATTAATGTACACGATTCATTGACCAAATATTACCCAAAGCACTAGAATACCTTGTCTGGAAGTACATTTTGGACGTCATCTCTCTTATGCAATTATTTGTAGCCTCTGCGATTAGAAAATTGCAGTAGTTCATATAGCAATTTTTATAATATATTTTTATATTAATTGTTCAGCCCTAAATCCAAGCATCTGTAAAACATACTATCTAAATGATATACTTGACATCTGTGGACAAGTAAACAGAATTGTATATCAGAACGCAAAAATCTAAAATGGCAGAAGTCAGGAGGAGATGTGAAAGTCTTGGAAGGTTGAAGACCAGGCATACTGCGACATTCTGGATGAGTTGTAGAAGTGTGAGAGAGCATGCAGACAGACCATCAAAGAGGGAGTTGCAGTTGTCAAGCCTGGAGATGACTGAGGCTTTGATAAGGACCTGGGCAGATTTCTGGACGAGGAAGGGTCTTATGTTGTGAAGTGTAAAACTACACGAGCAAGCGATCGCAAGGCAATGTGTGCATTAAGAACAGCTGACTGTCCAGGATCACTCCCAGGTTCTTGGCACGTGCACGCCGCTGCATTATTATCAAAGATCCAATCCGATGCTGACTCTCACACACTTGAGTTACACATAACATCAGCTCGCATTACAATGTGTGAGGCAAATCAGTCCTCTTCTCTTGACCCGCCATGCTGCATGTTCTCCACAGGGTGGCGATGAAGAGCACAGAGTTGCTGTCCCTGTATGCAGAGCTGGACCAGCGGGTGCGCAGCCTGGTGTTTGCTGTCCGCTGCTGGGCGAGGGTTCATGGCATCACCAGCAGCATCCCAGGTGCCTGGATCACCAACTTCTCCCTCACAGTCATGGTCCTGTTCTTCCTACAGCGGAGGTGCACACCCATAATCCCCACCCTGAGCGACCTCCGAGACCTAGCAGGTAGCAAACTGTAACTTTTATTGCACTGTGTAGGCATAGGATGCTAGTATTACAATGAGCCTTAATGAGTCTCAGTCAATCTTTATTTTGTGTCGCATCGTCTGATAAACATATTCACACTCCCATCTTGTCAGGCTTCAAGAGACATTCAGAGACTACCGTAACTGACGTAATGTAACTAATAACGTAATGTAACTAACGTAACACAGACTCATTGAACTCCTCTCCTTTCATTGTCAATGAAAGGAGAGAGGTCTATTTCATTGGTAAATACTGCTGCGTGTTTGAGAGAGTTAACGTAGCTCAGGGTCACTGAGCCCGGCCGGCCCGTGCTTGACCTATTCATTTTTTTAAAATGGCCCGAGCCTGGCCCTAATCAACGGGTCAAGCCGAGGCCCTTCGGGGCCTGTCGGGCTGGCAGACCTCAAGGCCATAGCACAACATTAACCCATCAAGACCTGAGGCAGATTCTACAAATGCCTTCTAAACCAGTAGTTCTTTCAAGATTTTTCAAAAATAGCAGATATACAAGCTCGCAGCACAGCACAAAGTGACGCACTGTGAGCTTGTATATCAGAACGCAAAAATCTAAAATGACAGAGATGCTTTCCCAGTTTTAGTGGGTTAATGAATGGCATTACAAAATGCATTGTCTAACACATACTGTAAGCACACCACCTACACAGTATTGTCCTGGCTCCCTTGTACACTTTGTCAGTCGGCCTGATACATTTTTCCTTCCAAAATCCTGTTTCAGTGCTCACTTAATAATATTGTACCCCTGCATGCAGTTAATGCCGATGTTAGTTATCGTTTGGTTTTGGTTTTCTACGCGCAGTATTATTACAGCATCAGGAAGAACCCTGTTGCTCATCCGATTATGTTCATCTGTTGAAAGTACTGCAAAAGATGTAATTCACCATTGAATCAGTCCTTTGAGATGCAATTGAAATGTGAATATGTCGCACAGCCATGACCCATTTTCTCCTTTGGAAGCACTCTATCAAGCTTGGTGATGTTGCCATAGTGTTTGCTCTTCCCAGACAGAAACTACCTTCATGCATGCCCCATTGTTATTCCTATTCTGGGCATGTCATAATAGGCAAACATTCTACATAAGTAGGCAAACATTTGGTGACGGTAGCAGATCTACGTACAAGCTACGTCAAGTGTTGTGTCACGTTTTGAGCTTGCAGGTTGGCTATTTTCAATGGAGACATAACGTAAAGACGTAATGTGAAAAAAGGAGTCGACCAAATATACACCCCTGGGGTACCCCGGTCAACGAAGTATGGTATATAGGGTTTAAGGGGTGAACACTCAGCACATTTCAGATTGCTGATTCTTGGAACTAGCTTCCACGAAAGATGAAGTCCTCTGTACCTCCGTTTTCATTGCAGGATCTAATGAAATTGCATGACAGCAATGACATTGATGCCATATAAAATACCTCATTACCACTATATTGCCCAAGCCACCTACTAGCATCTCTGAGTAGTGCTTATGTGGGGACAGTGTGACCTTTCAGGGAATTATATTGGGATTAGGGAATGATGCTACGGGATTTTAACGTCTGGACGAACATTAGGTTTAAGTTGTTAATAAAACCATGATGTGTTAATATATAAAATGTTATTTAGGTCATATCTACAGAGTTTACCTTAAGGCTTTAAACTAGGACAAGTATCTCACATTAAGTGTGATTCGAGTCTGAGACACTGCAGATTTGTTTGGACACCAAATCAGTTAAGTAAAGTTTAGATCGTTTATCAATTTCCCCTGGCGAATGTTAATTGCTAGTATTGTATTGCAGTCGAGTGCTGATTTGGTGGTCATTATGTCAACGTAATTTATGGAGGTGGCCATACATAGCTTAAGGCATAAACCTTGACATTACTACAGTACCAGGTATGAATGTAATACAGTATGTGGCAATACATGTCTCTCTCTCTCTCTCACATACACACACACACACACACACACACACACACACACACACACACACACACACACACACACACACACACACACACACACATTCTCTCTCACCTTGGCTGCCTGATAATTGCCTTCCAAAAGCAATCTATTGGCCTCGGCCCCCTTCCCCTCAGCCCTGCCATCAGCTTATCGCAGACTCTATCACAAAGAGTGCTTACAGCACGATAAAAGGCCCATCACTCTGGAAAGAGCTTTAACCCCCTCCCCCATCCACTCAATAGCCCCTCCCTTTCCGTCGCAGCTCCACCTGCAGACTGACGCACATATACGTGCAGTCGTGCACGCTTAACACATGCACGCGTTCCAACACACATGCACGCGTTTTAAACAGCGGTGGGACGCTATCACAGAGATTGGCACCAAACTCAATGACCAGGGACCCGTGCCATGCCCGCTTTCTCTCTTTTCTCTCCTCTCTCTCTCCCCCTCTCTCGCTCTCACTCTCTCTCGCTTTCTTGTCCCCGTCTTTTCACGAACGAAGCTGCTCCATCCATCTGTGTCTTGTTTATGGCCACTGTAAATGTTCAGGCAGTCATTTACCCCATGCACCCCCCTCCCCTCTTGTCCTACAAGGCCCCGCGGACAGGAGTGTGATCGAGGGGAACGACTGCACGTTTGTCAGCGACTTCACCAAGATCCGCCGCCAGGGCAACACGGAAACATCAGGTGGGTACAAAAACGTTTGATGGGGTGGGTGGGTGCAGTGGGCTTTTGTTCGGGTCTGAATTAATTTTGATCCACATTGACGTCCTCGTTAGCCTAGGGGTTTTGAGATGGGGGGGGGGGGGCGGGGGTTGCCCTCGCGCTAACTTGATTCTCTCCCCCCCCCCCCCTCTCTCTCTCTCTCTGTCTGCATTGTTTCAGAGCAACTGCTGTGCGAGTTCTTCGAGTTCTACGCCACCTTTCCATTCAACCAAATGTCCATTAACATCAGAAAGGTAAAGTCACTTTGTTTTGTGTCATCTGTTTATGTATCACACAGATGATGGAGCACATTGTATATTCACATCCAAGGTCACTAGTTGCCACTCTTACTCGGAGCAATTCACTGCGGCCGTGAGCACGGCAGTTAATGCGTCTTGTTCAAGGACACACTGAACAGACCAGCGGCTGTTTAGGACCCAACCTATGGCATTCCTGTTACGTGATGACCAGGAATCTGTACACTCCTGGTCCGCATCTGCCGACAAACTAACTTGGATCCACGGCAGTAGTAGCGGTCCGGGCACCTAGAAAGTGTGTTGTGGGTTAGATTCTCGATCCCGACG
The DNA here is from genome assembly GCF_963454915.1 of Gymnoscopelus microlampas. Lineage (NCBI taxonomy): Eukaryota > Metazoa > Chordata > Actinopteri > Myctophiformes > Myctophidae > Gymnoscopelus > Gymnoscopelus microlampas. The sequence goes on from NC_139959.1 coordinate 27,639,722, forward strand.
ACCGTCACTCCCCATCTGTCTCCCCATTTCCTGTCAGTCTACTGTATACTATCAATAAAGGCAGAAAAAGCCCCAAAAATATCATAGGAAAAAAATGGGGAGACAGTCGCCCCCCCCGCCCCCCCATTTCGAGCCAAGATTCAAGAGAGAAAGCTGGAGGTAATAAAGTCAGCGATTTGGCGGATGACGTGAACGTGCACACAGATGACAGCTGTCGCCGTCGTGTGTTGATTGATGTGGCCCCCGGTGCCCTTGAGCCATGATCCCAATTAGAAAGCTTGTTGTTGTTTGTTGTCTGCGAGGGAGAGCCTAATATACCACACTAATATCAAGTCTGATGGCAGAGGAAGGCTGCAGGTAGACTCTGGCCGTGACCTGTGCCTCCAGGCTTTTCACCAGAAGAGAAACAGCCATAAATCTGCTTTACTGTGCTACAATTCTCCTGTCCTCCGCACTCCTTTTGACTGATTGCTTTATGCCACCCCACACACTCTCCCACCCACACAAAGCCCTACCCTCCCCTTCCCCTGTGGCTCCATTCCTTCATCCATTCAGCCTCTGGCCACGGCCTTTAGTCTGGATCTAGAAGTAGCTTCTCAACTTGTTCCTGAGCAACATTTTTGGGCCAGATTCCAGTTGATATATTGTAACATTGATCAGGGGTGTAAAGCATCTAAGTACATGTACTCAAGTACCGTACATAAGTACAGTTTTGAGGTAATTTTACTTTACTGGAGTATTTCCAATATTGAATACTTTTACCTTTTACTTCTACTCCACTACATCTCAGAGGCAATTCTTGTACTTTTACTCCACTAGAATTATTTGAAAACTTAAGTAACTAGTTACTTTGTAGTTTTTGAATATTATTACAAAACAAGCATTAACCACTTAATCCCTGTATATACCTTGGCTATTTGAAAATAGCCTGTCTACAAGCTCACAACGCGTCGCTTTGCGAAGCGTTGTGAGCTTGTACATCTGCTATTTTCAAAATATTTTGAAACGCTTGTGACCGCATAAATGGTAAATGGTGCATTTATATAGCGCTTCTATCCGAAGCGCTTTACATTGATTGTGCCATTAACCCATTCACACACAGATTCATACACCGATGGCGGAGGAAACCATGCAAGGCACCAACCTGCTCATCGGGAGCAATTAGGGGTTCAGCGTCTTGCTCAAGGACACTTCGACACTAACTCTAGGAGAGCGCCCCAGCCCGGGATCAAACTGGGAACCTTGCGGTTTTCCAGTTCACTCTACCCGGCCACTCTACCCCTGAGCCACTGCCGCGCATAATGAGTACTTTTGCTTTTGGCACCTTAAGTATATCTTGATGGCAATACTTTTGTACTTTTACTCAAGTCCATTTTGAATAACAGACTTTTACTTGTAACCGAGTATTTCCACATTATGGTATTGATACTTTTACTTAAGTAAAACAATATGAGTACCTCTTCCACCACTGACATTGATGGACTTGTATCACAGCGTTCAGGCATTTGATATTGCCATATAAAACCCAGCCCTGTGAAATTAGAATGTTCATGGTCAAAGTGTCTCCCAGAACCCAGAACCGTATCAGAGGTGTTTGGTGTATGATAGATGAGGCGTGGCCAGTGTGCGCGGCTCAGTTTGCCGGCGCCGACCTGCAGGCTTGTTCCTCAAAGCTGACTCGGATCACCGCACATTCACAATGACACGCACACTCTCTCTCTCTCTCTCTCTCTCTCTCACGTTCGCACTCGCATGCTCTCTCTCTCTCTCCCATCTGCTTGCCAGGGGGAGAGAGTGGTGTACCAGTCAGGCATAGAGTGCCCCAGATCAGTGGCGTAACGTAACTAAGTACATTTACTCAAGTACTGTGTTTTTACTTTACTGGAGTATTTCCAATTTTCAATACTTTTACTTCTACTCCATTACATCTCAGAGGCAAATATTGTACTTTTACTCCACTACAATTATTTGAAAACTTTAGTTACTAGTTACTTTGTAGATTTTGATAATTATTACAAAACATACATTAACCACTGGTTAAGCTCGAGCTTGTAGATCGGCTATTTTCAAAAGATGTTTATACATTTGAAAACTTGAAATGGGACATTCTGCATAATGAGTACTTTTACTTTTAGTACTTTAAGTACATTTTGATGCCAATACTCTTGTACTTTTACTCAAGTACATTTTTAATTCTGGACTTTTACTTGTAACAGTATTTTTCTATTTTATTAATATTTCTATATTGCAGTATTGATACTTTTACTTAAGTAAAACATGTGAGTACTTTTTCCACCACTGCCCCAGATACAGCAGAGTCCTGAAAGCGTGACCAATAAGATAGATGGACCGTGACAATGTGGGGGCCGCGCCTGTGTCTCAGCGCGTGCACACAGGCAGGCACCCTCACGTTGAGCCTGTCTTTTCCCACCTGCTAAAGCTTGTCCTCATTGGTGTCTCCAGGGTAAAGAGCAGAACAAGCCAGAGGAAGCCCCCCTGCACATCCAGAACCCGTTTGAGCCCTCGCTGAACGTCAGCAGGAACGTCAACGTCACGCAGCTCGGCCGCTTCGTGACGCTGTGCCAGGAGAGCTCCTGGCTGCTCCAGCAGGCGGAGAACAAGGCGCCTCAGTCGGCGGCGGGTGCCGCTACGGCCACGCCGTGGGGACTGGCCAACCTTCTTCTTCCCTCCCAGGAAGTAAAAGCGGTCAAAAGTCGCAAGGCTAGGAAGAGGGAGCCGGCCAGCGAAAGAATCAAGAGCCTTCTGGACTCCCTGAAGAAAAAAAGTTAACCAAAGAAGGCTTTGGGGCAGGCGGAGGGGTTTTCCGGCCTTTCTGGAGATTTGAGGAAAAAAAACAATGCCCCGTACCGTTCTGCACTGGTCACAGCTAATGCACCTGTGATTATGCCTGAGACCGGGCTGCAGTTTTCAAATTTGAACACCAGAGGGAACCTCTGAGGCCTTTATGGCTCCAGGCATAAGGAAGGGATTGCTGTATACTGTATTTAACATAGACCATATTCTAGCCCTAATGACAAGACTGTGTTTGGAAAATCTGATGGCAGTCCTAATCAAGTGCTCATTACAGAGCAAAGACTACTCCAATCTGTGTCCGCATTTGCAAATATGATTGTGTACATATAAATGATAACTTATACTGTAGTGACTAGTACCGAGTCCGACCACCATCTTTTTTTTTGTTTTAAGTTTTATATATATACAAAATGTACAACGCTGTCTTCTATTAAATGTCACAACATGGAGTTCATTATCCCACTCTCATTATGAACAGACACCACCCCACAGTTAAGCCTCATTTCTCATAGTTTTAACGGATGACTGGGAAAGCCGCACGCTGACGCAAAGTTTGCTCCTCTGTGTCACATCTGGAGTAAAGTTTTTAACGGCAAACCATCTTAAACAATGATGTAATGGAGCTGGCACGTCTCTTTACTCGCAAGTATATAGACACACGGAACCCAATTTCAGTCACTCACCCCATTCCCTGGAACAAAAAGTAGCCAAAGTTTGCGGTATGTCTGTAGAATGGATTGACCTCTACCCAGAATGCTACTGGTTCAGCTGACATTTTACATCTGTGGAGAGATGGTGGACAAATTCCATCGCAAGAGTCTGTCCGTCCGTCCGTCCGTCCGTCTTCTAGAGACGGGCCCTTTCAAATGTGGAGTTGTCAGAGTATGCGTACAATGCCTGTGGCTGGCTAATCATGTGTAATTAATTGATCATTTGAAATATCGGCCAAGTAAACACTGAAAAGGTCAATCACGTTACATAAGTTACACACATGCGCGTGTGTGTGTGTGTGTGTGTGTGTGTGTGTGTGTGAGAGAGAGAAAGAGTTTCCTTATGATGGAGAGCGACAGAGGGACTAAGACCACAATTCTGTATAGTTCCCCTTTAGTACTGTACAGTACGTGTGCATGTGTGCGGCGGCCCCTGGCTATGAGACAGTGGTTTGAGGAGGCTGGAGTGGAGTGCGTGGCCCACAGCTGTTATTCCACTCAGTGCTGTGGGAGGTCAGAGGGTGAAGGGCTAGACTTTTAACAGTGACTCCCCTTCCCTTCTCTTTCCCTTTCTCCCTCTCTCTCTTTCTCCCTCTCCTTCTCCCTCTCCCTCTCTCTCTCTCTCTCTCTCTCTCATATATATCTATCTATCTATCTCTCCCTCTCTCTCGCCTACAGGGGCACAGCATGGGAGGAATGAAAAGGAGGGAGCACCCGTCACTTTCAAATACGCCCACGCCACTTTGGCTTTGAACTCTCCCTCTCTTCCTGTATCTCTCCTCCCTTTGAACGTGTGCGTGTGCGACTGTGCGTGTGTGTTGGGGGGGGCCGGGGGGGGGGGTTACTGTTTCCTCTTTTTTCACTCATGTCCCCTCTCTCTTATCTCTGTCTTCATCTTTTTCATTCTGTCTCTCTCTCTCCAAGTGGTGGTGGTCTGCGTTTGAGGCTTGCAGCATCTGTTTATTTCCATGAGTGAGATTTTGACTGATGGATCCTAGATGCTGCGGTGGAGCAACCGAGCGCTTATGCAATGAGGTGGTTACAGAAGCACTGGGTGGGGAATTCGACACTTCAGGGGAATTCTTCGCAATGTGATTGCTGGAGATTGTGGGATTTAGTCTAGGCTGGGAGCTAGGATTTTAGTGACAGCTTGAGAGTATTGAGCGGTCTCTATGGTCTGATGCGTCCCGAGGTTCTTTTGCTTGCAATACTTAACTCTTGCAATAACTGTTCCCACCATGTCCATTAAATTGCCTTTTTATGGGGCAATTACATCCTTAACTGGCTAGCAGATATGAACTATGGCTACCTGCCGAAAGGTCACGGTAGGTCAAGGTCAGTGCTACTTGCATTCCATCCCACCAATCCCGACAAAAGCAAGAGCAGGGGTTGTATGTGATCATCTCCCAGTGATGGAGCACTTACTGTGGAGGATGTGTTTGGCTAACCTACTGGCAATGACCCTTGTCCTGGAAGCCTGCAGGCAGCACACCGTAGGCCCTGATTTATGAACCAAACTGGCAAAAGGTCTAAGATGGATTGGACCTCTCTGAGGAAGTCTAGAGGTTCACTGGGGCGATACTGCTAAGGACAGAGTTTATGTTGCTGTCTTTTCCTTGGCTCCTAATGTTCCTTCAGAGCCTGAAAGAATTTCAAAGGGTGGCTTGAGGGTTTGAAAAACATGGGTGGGATTTGAGGAAACGTTGAAAGGGGGGAAAACAGCTGAAGAGAAGAAGAAATAGAAAAGCTCTAGGCATGCTGTCGATTTCTAAATTCCCCCTTTTCAGCCTATGTATTCCCAGCTCTTAACAATATTTTTACGTGTGCAGAATTTACCACAAATGGAAAAATATAAATACCACAACCAGAGGTATTTATAAAATCACTTTGTCTTTTCGCACATTTTTTGACACTTACCGCCTGGGGCACTTTTACAAATGACTTTATCTATAGCCATCAGATCCGTACTTTGCACTTGGGGCGACTCCCCGACTCCACAGAGGACTGAGCCATGCAGGCAAGGTAATCTCTGAGGCACTTCCCCTCACAGTTCCATGAATTGTCCCCGCAACATTGTTGTACCAGTTTCCATGGTTGAGGGACGAACGTCCAGGCGCCCCTTGGGTTATGCAAGAAGCCGCCATCCCCACCCACGTCCATCCACCCACCACTCAACACTGCTCTCCATATCTGTCTGCTTCATCACAAGGACAGGATCGGATGGAGCAAGGAGCTCTGGAATGTCCTTGTCGCACGCTGGGGTCCTTGAGGTTATCGGTGTGTGTATCTCTGACAACACTGTTCCATAACCGAAGGAGGGAGGAGGGGGGGGGTCTGGCATAAAGCTCCCGGATCTGGCATAAAGAAGTGACCCCAGGCAAACTGCAGAAGTCTCTCTCTCTCTCTCGCTGCCTCTTTCCCTCTAGCGTTCTCCCTCTCTCTGGCTTTTTCTCGCCCACTTTATATATACTGTAATGTGAGTGTTAAGGAAAACTATTTCCGACCGGCTGGATAATAATGCACGCTCAGGGGAATGCTATGGACTTACTGTACCAACGAAGAGAGCCATTGTTTTAGTGCAGGACACATGGGTGCCTAATTGGAGCCTGGCAGAGTTGTTGGCATCCGTAGGGGCCGGATTGTCACCAACCACAGTGGTTTGCACATTCTTTCTGTTGTTCGACAGCAAGAGGGGCTACGCAGCAGTGTGGAGGATTTAGAATGCTCCCCATTCAGCGCTGGCCAGACCAGGCCCTATTGATACAATAACTGCATGGAATTATGAAGGGAGATGGACGTTGGTAAACACAATTGGTGCCTATTGTCGACTTCAGCCCTTCCGGATCAGGACACGGGGGAGTATCCATGGAAACGTGCCCTTCCAATCCGGAGCGCTTGACCAAACTCTCCCGGGTGCTTCTTTTGTGTGTGTGTCTGTGTGTGTGTGTGTGTGTGTGTGTGTGTGTGTGTGTGTGTGTGCGAGCGAGTGTGTGCGTGCGTGCGTGCGTGCGTGATCCCTCCAAGCCAAGGGTCCAGCTGCTCCTACTCATGGAAACGATGAGCGATCAACATTTACACAACATGCATATTGCACATGTGCCTTGTTATTGTTAAAACCTGCTTTTGTCCTCAGACGGCACCGCAAGTGTGCCGTTCAGTCCATGGCTTCCCTCCGCCCTGTGTTGTCTTAGCAAATGGGCCAAACATTATAAGCCATGCATCATGTCCAGTAGGGTTGGGATCTTTTAGGATTTTAACAATTGCGGTTCCTTAAAGATTCCCCCTTAACGTCCCGATTCCTTAACGATTCCTATGTATTCCTATATACACCTCACTGGTTCTTAAAGTGAGGTCCAGGGACCCTCTGGGTTACTTGAGAGGGTTCCAAATGGACCCTTAAAGGTCTGAGAGTGTACAAATGGACCCTCATGGACCCCATTTGGTTCCATTTGTACACTCAGAGTTATGGTGGTCCTTAAAATTATAACGTTTGAGAAGCCCCTGGTATTGTAATTGCATAGCAGACGTGAAGTCCACATACCAGCTCTGACAGTGTGATTAAAAAACGGTTCTGGAAACGGTTCCAAGTGTGATGGCACCCATTCTGGTGCCTCCGGTTCCGGATCCCAACCCTTGTGTCCAGCCAGTGTTTTTTAACTAATTGGACGGCCCTGCTGAGACGATCCATCCAGGGTGTGGGGGAGACCATTCTAAGGATCAGGAAGGAGGGAGGGGGAGCTGGAGCTATACAGAGATAATGCTGGCCCTCTGCCAGCAGGGTGATCGGGTAATGGACGCCTCCCCTCTCTCTGTGATCCCTGTGGGCCAGACCTCTCGTCCCTACTCCTCCTATAAGGGTCTTCTAATCTACACAGTCAGCACCATAACCAGGACGGGCCTTATCAGCTGTGTGAGAGTCTGCACGTCAGCCCCAGAGCCTTGGCTCCTGTCATTGAACAGACCTGGCTGGCGGGGACACTCGCATACTGTACAGACACACATGTGTACGTGCACACGTGCACACAGGCATGCTACTACAGTACAGTACAGTACATAGCTACTCGCTGCTCCGGTTCCAGTGGTGGAAGAAGTACTGACATTTTTTACTTAAGTAAAAGTATCAATACCACAATGTAGAAAAACTCTGTTCCAAGTAAAAGTCTGGTGTTCAAAATATACTTATTATTAAAAGTATACTCATTATGCAGTATGTCCCATTTCACAAGTTTGTGATGTATACAAATCTGAAAATAGATCTACAAGCTCTCAACGAGTTGCAAATCGACTCGACTATTTTCAAATAGCCAAAGTATATATAGGGTTGAAGTGGTTAATGTACATTTTGTAATAATATTCAAAATCTTCAAAGTAACTAGTAACTAAAGTTTTATATAATGATAATTGTAGTGTAGTAAAAAATACAATATTTGTCTCGTATAGACGTAGAGGAGTAGAAGTAAAAGTATTGAAAATTGGAAATACTCCAGTAAAGCAAAAATACCTCAAAATTGTACTTAAGTACAGGACATGTAGCCTACTTAGTTACTTTCCACAACTGAGAGGTTCACACTCTCATACTCAGTACTTCAAACATCTGTTCAGGCCCGAGCAGAGTATAGGACCGTCTCTTCCTAAGCACTGCTTAGGTTTCTTTGGCCCCAATCCATACGCAATGGCGTTTATTCCAGGAAATCATAAAGATACAATCCATGGTTCTGTTATTCTAATCAGGAACTAGCGGCTGCTCGTGTTTTTTTCTATTATTTTTCCAATCAAAGCCACTGTGATTCATTCCCCCTCAGCGCGAAAGAAAGACTGTTTTCCTTGAGCGCTACTGCTATAGGCTGCAACGTCCACAATTTCCACTTTTACAGACCCCCCCCCCCCCCCCCCCCACACACACACACACACACACACACTCCTTCCTCAGACAATTAATTTCAGATGTCACTTGTAGGTGACTGTAGAATTCCTGAAATACTATTGCCTTTTTTTCCCTTCTCGTCTTGATTCCAGTAAGTCCAAATGGAATATCTATGCATCAGACAGAACGAGGGAAATGAAATCAGGCGGACTGAAAAGAAGCCTACATAACCTCTTCCAGCGCCACAGTGAGGGGCTTGTTAAAACTCTCCACTAAGCTACCATCAGGAGCCGAATTAGAAAGAAACAGGAGGGAGATAACCCGCTAATTGAACTGATGTTATGCAGAAATCAAATTAAAGCGAACGAATGACTCTCAGAGGCTATATTTGGCTGTGACACACACACACACACACACACACACACACACACACACACACAATGGGCAGATGTCTATGAATCGTGGCTTTTGATGGGGCCTGTGAGGTGAAGATACTGTACGAGAAGGACAAGCACTTATCTTGGTGTGCTGGGTTCAGGACAGTATGGTTGTGCGGGCGGAAACCACAAAGGGAGTCCTTTGTTTTTAGCCAGTGCTGTGAGTGGCTTTGCTGGCAGCGACACATAGATCAGTATTGTATCTGTGGATAGTCGATGGCGCGCTGTGTGCTATCACACCCCCGCAGTGTGACATGCAGTCATTCCCCATCCAGATGTGCTGAGGTTCATGCATTCTGAAGTTACTTAGGATTTGAATCTCTCCGTCTTCAGAAAACTGCAAAATAGGGTTATTGTGGGTTGATCACTGCAGAATCATAATGACTGTATTATTGCTATTATCACAGGGACAATGCCCAAGGCCCCTATTTATCTCTGGATCCCAAATATAGGGCTGCAGATTTGTGATCAGTGATTATGCAGCTCATTCACTACGACATAAAACACTCGGTTCAAGTCTTCCACTCTGAGAAGCCTGGTAAATATAGCCCCCGAGCCCAGTGTGGAGGCATCCATACATAGTATCAACCCAAATTCCTGAAAAACATCTGAAAATCCCTTCAGAGCCTGCATCTGTGAAACATCACAACCGTTCTCCTCAAACATCTCCCAGTGCCCGCCACCGGCACAACAGCATTGAGGTTAGCTGTGCAGAAATGAGAGAACGCTAGCAAACACGAACTCATCCCCAGGAGTATTATCCTATTTTCTCTGCACATTTCTATTCATCTTCGCCTCCACCTCTGATTTCCTTAACCCATTAAGACCGGGATCGCATCTGTGTGCCATTTTAAGATTTCTTTGGGCTATTAAAAAATAGCATGCTATATACAAGCTCACGAGTGCCAAGCTATGAGCTTGTAGATCTGCTATTTATTTTTATCGTGGAAAATTTGAGCAAACCGTTGAATATATATATATTTTTTTTAAAAGCATATTTGTAACTTTTGTAACTCAAATCTTTGCTTCTGGGGATTCTACAAAGTCTTCTAAATCCCAACAGTTTTTTGAAAAAAACGTATGTTGATGTAAGTGGTTCTCAAACTGTCAAGGACCACCCAAAATTATATGTATTTGGCCGTGGACCCCCATCTAAAAATATTTTGTTCCGGGGACCCCCAGATGTTGTAACATGAGTTCAAAATGTTCAAAAAATATAAATTCAAAGATTTGCACAATTTTCATGATTTTTCAAAAATAGCAGATCTACAAGCTCATAGCGCGGCACTCGCTATGAGCTTGTATATCTGCTATTTTTGAATAGCCAAATAAATCTAAAATGACAGAGATGCGTTCCTGGCCTTAATGGGTTAAGATCAGCGAGAATAAGAGGGGGTAGACTGCGGTGGTGGGCGGAGATGAAACACAGATTACCGCCTCGCCCCCTCTCCTCCTCCCCTCCCTCCCTCAACTTCCACCTTCCTCATTGGCTCCAATTAAACTGGCCCCTGTTTTTTTCTTGCGTAATAAAAGCCTAATAAAGCCCCCTATCAGCTTCCTGTGCAGGTTCACAGTGTGGCTAATGAAGCTGCTATCAGCTCACAGAGCGACTCATGGTCTTATTAGAGCCAGTGGAATGTGAGCAAAAGCTCAGTGGATCACAGCCTCCGAGCTCATTAGAGAGCATCTGTAGCGGCCTGCTGACACGGTTGACTGGCTGGCTGTTTTTCTGACTGACTGACTGATGGATTGGCTGGCCTGGCTGACTCATTGTCTGGCTGGCTGACTCACTGGTTAACTGACTGGATTGAATGGATGGATTTGTGGTTAGAGGGGTGACTGACTGACAGACAAGGCTAACTGATTTTGTAGCTGAGGATGAGTCGAGTATAAAGGAAATTCTTTTAAAGCGGGTGGAAGTGATGTTTTTTTTACAAAACAGCAGGTTAAAAGTTGCTCAGAATCTAGAGATATTCAACACTCTTACTTTAACGGCAACAAAAATATCACTTACATGGTACCCCCTTTCAACTACATCAGCTAGTCTAGCTGTGCTTTAAGTGGCCAATGGAACAACGAGTTGAAAAATAATTATGAGATATGTGTCAGCATCACTTAATGTCTCCAGCTTTCCTCTCTCCTTTCTAACCATAACCCCTGAGATACGGCTGTTTTATCACTCGGATTTTGCATAACCTCTCTGCTATTGCATTGCTATGTTTATTGTTTTAATTAGCATCATGTTTGTCTCATATGTCATTCATCCTGGCATGCTCCTCCCCTCCAGCAAAGTCAACAGGTCATGTCAAAGAGGTCCAGCAGGTCAACCTCCCGAGGGCTGTCGAGCCATGCAGCCCTGTTAACCAACCCCATTGTAGCTCCTTTCAACCCTTCCGAACTAATCTAGCTCCAGCTGCTACTTAGGCATTGCTTGACTGCTACCTCCTTCCCCTGCAGCCTTTAGTTGAAGGAAGCGTCCCGTCTGCCGGTCCCAAGTGGCCCCTGGAAAAGGCTATCATTGTCTGGAAGTTTGGAGGAGGATGATGAGGGCTTGTGCGTTTCCGCTCTTCCAAAGTCAGAGGAGTTCTTCAGAGGTCCTTTCAACAAAGGTATGGGGGCCAAGGGAGACGAGAGGAGATGGACCTCAGAAGAGATGGGGGCAAGGGGGACAGGAGCCTCACTGGGGGCCCGTGTGGGACAGGCCCTTAATGGGATTCATTATGGTAACATGATAGCTCTGTCTGGGATAATGGTGCAGAGGAGGAGGAGGAGGTAGAGAGGAAGAGGCCATGCAGTTACAGGCTAAGAGCAGCGTGATGTTGATGTTGTTTTCCTGGACAGGGGCCTTACTCCGCAAAATTCCAGGCCCCAAATACCCCGGTAACAAGAGCCGCGTTGTGGTCCGGAAAAAGCCCCAGATGCTGTTGTACGAGGATCAAGCATTGCTATGGTTCCGAATTCAGCTGAGTTGAGATGTGGATGGAGATAGGCCTGGTTGGAAAGTGGTCCCTCTCTCTGCGTGGCGAATTGCGCTGAAAGCCCAATTTCTGTCTGTACCTATGCAAACATTTAGCCTCTCCCAGTGCACAAACAAAATCTGAAAAGCCTAAATAGATTATTATTATCAGATTTCATTATTACCCCCAGATGCATGCATGTGGAAACATGGCAATAGATAGCTGTTGAGTTGTGGAAGCGCCGCAATCTTTCTCGGGGTTTTGGCGACCGAGGCTGTTCCTCCTTACAAATTGCCCGATTCGTCGATAAGAACGCGCAAACAAGAGCAATATTTTCATTCAGCTTCATTTCCTCCAATATATTCCGCCAATATAACGCGAGAGGTAGACATCCTGAATAGTAGGGCGTGCCTTCCGCTGGTGTGTTTAGGTAGCAGGCGTGGGGGTGAAGAGGCACATAGGCCAGAAGCCTCCACTCTGCAGCCCCCCCCCCCCCCTCCCAACAGCAGGTTCCAATTCCCCGCCCGGCGAGGCAGATTGACTTATGCAGACACACCAATATGCGAATGTGGCCAGGTTTATTTTCTTTTGATTAAATAGGCATTTGGGGCATGTGCAGCCGGACCTGAGACTCTATAATGCCTTTATACTCGCTGGCCCTCACGGGGGCAGGGGCGAGGACGGGGGTGAGGACTGTGGTGATAGAGGGGGGGAAGGAGGAGGTAAGGGAGCGTGGGGGGGCATGTGTGATATCGCCCCCCCCCCCCCCCCCCCCCCCCCTCCCCACTTCTCTCAACCCCTCTCACTTCCCCCAAACCCCTACCCCTCTTTCTTCTCCTTCCCTCTCCCCTGTCAGAGCTCTGGCACAAAAATTCCACACATGCCTTTAATTTGTAGTGAGGGAGCCCAGGAGTGAAGTTATCTTACTGTTCTGGAATTTTCCACTCTTGACTCCAGAGTGAGCCCAGATACAATTAACCAAAGAGGGGTGGGGATATTATTGGACCAAAAGAAAAAAGAAAAAAAAGAAAATGCGTGCGAATAAAACGCGTGCTGCACTTAAACAGGCTCACCCTGCTGTCGCCGTGTGTGTGTTTGTTCAGGCCTCTGTTTACGGGAGAGTGTGAGTGAGAGTGACAGGATGGAGTGATAACGATGAAAGGGTGAAAAGGTGACGGGGGGGATAAATACTGCAGCCCTCCGTGCTTCAGGACCCCACAAAGTCTTGGCAACACCTGAGCAGGCCAGTACGTTTTGCAAAGGGGTACGAATAAAGGAGGGATTTATAGAGAAGCTGGAAATGGAGGTGAAATGACTGATGACCCCTGTCCTCCGTCTCATCTATGTCAGTGTTTCTCAAACTTTTATATTTCAAGGACTCCCCCTTAACTCTGACAGTATACAATGGTTCCATTTGTATACTGTCAGGGTTACAGACTTGTAATGGTGGATTTAGAATCCCCTCGAGGAACGCTGAGAGTCCCTGGACTCCACTTTGACTGATCTATATAATAATGTAATTAACAGAAATCCCACATATTTTTTATAGCTCTCTCTCTCCTCCTTTTAGAAACCCTTAGTCTCCTCGAGAAACCCCTAGATGAGCGAAATCCCAAATGAATCATTTGGTTATAATAATGTGTTTCCCAGCCCCCAATACAATGCCGCTGCGTTAAATAAAAAAAAGCACAATGTTACACCCATTACTTCTCCATCCAACCAATGTGGCTCCTCTTCCGTCTCCCCTCTGTCTTCCTCCAGAGAACCCGCTGGTCATCATGAAGCAACCCAATCGCTTTGTGATGGATCTGACAGACATGCAGCGCCGTGTTTCGACCGCTCTGCCTGTTTTTGTACTCACGCCCTCGATTTTGGTTTCTGCCTCTTTTGTCTAAGCGGGAAGAAAAGGCGGGTTATAAAAAGATCAGCACTGAGGGCCTTTGAAGTTTCCACACAGAAATCATGGGTGGTGGGGGGGGGGGGGGGGGGTTGACTCTCTTCCACTTGAAATAGTAATTATGGTAGCGCTTTGATATTTTGGATACTGGGAGCAGCACACGTTGAAGCCTCTGATTCTCTGCACTGCAATGGAGAGAGAAATTCCCTGTTCCCCTGAATAATATCCATGTTTCTGTCTCAAAATGACTTCCGATAGCTTGTTCCCCCTTAGAAAACTCTGGGATGACAATTTCAAGCACTAATTGATATATACGGTTTGATGACCAGCTTCTCTTTCTCTATCAGATAAAGGCCCAAATTCAGCTGAATCTGAAGAGACTTGGCTCTGTGCAGATCTGCACAGTATAAAGTAGGCTATAGGATAGGCCCAGCCCCCCCCTCTCCATTCCGTTTCTGTCCATCCAGGACATGAGCCCAGGAAATATCTAAACTAATAAACCATATCGTAGCCACAAAAGGGGATTCTGTGTCAATTGATATATCTTCTTACAAACAGGAATGCGTCCCTCAGGGAGCAAAAATAATTTGCCATTCAGTCATCTGGCTGGCCGTCACTTGCCAGTAAAATGTATGACTCTGCTGCAATGATCTATTAGCAGGAAGTGAATGGGAGTACGACTTTTAGCCCTTTGCACCAGTTTCAGTTACATGCATGCAACCCACCCCTGCTGTCTGGCCTCCTCTGACTCGTCCTGAAAATGAAAACATGGGTGTGGGCCGGAGAAAGAGGTCAAGCAAGAAAGAAAGAAATATAATTTTCGCCGAGAGAGAGGATGAGAGAGAGAATGGAAAAAAACTAAAGAAGAAAAAGAGATCAGGAGTCTGAATGGGGGCAGGAGACAGAGGAAAAAAAAGAGCAGGCAAAGAGGAAAAAGTCAAGAAGCACGCTTGGAAGCAAGTACTGTTGGGGATGGAGTGCCGAGCTTCAGTTCAGTGGGTGGACAGGGCCAGTGAGCGTAGGCTTGCTAGCCTGTGTCCTCTGTCTGAACTCAGACACGCAGAGGTGACACCGCCTTCCCACGGTCGATATCAATAACCACGTTTAGACATCACAGGAGGAGGAGCAGAGGAGAAGTGCAGACACCATGGTGGCTGACTTTGTGGTACAGCTGGCGTAGGGAAAAGAAACACCTTTTTGTTTGGTTCCCAAATCGTGAACAGGAGGGCAGACTGGTTTGCTCGAGCAGTACAATGTACAAAGTAGGGCATGGACCCAATCCAGATGATCCAATCGTGAGTTCGAATCCTAATAATGACCTGTCTAGCTGCTCTCTAAATTACCCCTCTTTCAACATTAGAGCGCGAGGTGGATCAGGCACAGCTCTACACACGGACATGGTCAAACATAAGCTGTCACTTTAGAGAGAAGTGGTCAAATGACATAATCCAGTTGCTTAAATGTGCAGTAAGTGATATACCCTGAGAAACTGAAACTGATAAATGGGTACTCTTTCCTGATTGGCTGGCAAGTGGCAACCCACCTGAAATTGTATTTTCTATGTATTAAAGAGCTGGAGAGATGGACAGACCCCTGTTACTGAACAAACACTCAACCTGCAGGCCCATGTATCATATGTTTGCGACCCTTCGTTGTCATAGCAACTACCAACAAATTTAATTATTCGCCTTTCTACAATCGTGGATATTGTGTTAGTTGTGGGAATGCGATCAAATAAGCAGTCATGGTCAAAGCTAAATGTAAAATTAGTAATGAACATTTCAGCAAAGATGGGTGGATGAATTTGTATTTGTGGAGGTAAATAACAAGCCACTGTGCCTTCTTTAATTTGTTCCAAAAAAAAATAGCAGTTCCAAAATGACCATGTACGATTGGTCACATGCTTAAAATGTGTTGTGTTTTCCTCTACTATTTTCTAGTGAAGCAGATTTGTTTGTTGCACTGTTGATGTTGTTGCCTCTATCTGCCAAGGAGGTCATGTTTTATCCCCAATCAGTCTGTCTGTCTGTTTGTCAGCAGGATATCTGGAGCAGTTATGAACACGGTTGCAAAAAACTTAGTGGAAAGGTTGGTCCTTGCCCATGTAAGAGCTGACGAACCTTTCATGCCAAAAGGGTACAATGGCCTGTCACAAAAATGCACATAACGTCTGAACAGATTAACATAATAAAATGGCCCCAAGAAGTGATTAACTGGCATCATGAAGTTATATTGACCAAAAGGGGATGTGGCACCACATTTTCTAGTTGATAGTCGGTAATTTATGTTATTGTCTTGGACTGTGTGTTCCCATAATTTACGTTTGTTTGAAAGTAATGGTGTCATAAGCCCAGGCGGGCTGGACATTTTTCATAATCCATGACACTGAAGAAAAAAATATTCTCTCTCTCTCTCTCTCTCTCTCTCTCTCTCTCTCTCTCTCTCTCTCTAATAGAGCAGGAATGACATAAAAGAAGAAAGCGTAGGGAAGTGAGCATCCATCCAGGATATATACTGTAGGATGGTGTCAAAAGATCCCATAGTATTATCAACAATGTGAGCCAACCCAACTACAGACTACTCCAGATGCTACCACATGGCAAGTGGTTCCACATCCACAAGACCAAAGGGCAGGAGGCTAAGTGGCAACTACTTCCCCCAGGCAATCAGGCTTTTGAATGACAAGACCAAGAGCAATGAGCTCCACAAAACCAAATCCACACGGTCAATCAAGTCATGAACGATTGACACCTTAGGCCTATTACCTGTTTGACACACACACACACACACACACACACACACACACACACACACACACACACACACACACACACACACACACACACACAGTATGTACTATGTACATACTGTGCTATTTGTCTTCACATACTGTTGTCACTCTATCTCTTAGTTTGTTTGTTTTTTGCTATTTACCACTAGCCTGGTAAACCCTCCCTCCAATAATCTCATTTGTCATTTATTTCAGGAGTGAGTCTGGCATGTTTGCCCATTCTGCAATTTTGGCTGTGGGCTGGAGTTGGGCGGGAGTAATACCGTTGACTGACAACCCCTTCAGCCAATCAGCAGTGTTCCCCTTCAGCCAGTGCATTTTTACCACCTCCAGACTAATGTGACGCAACGGGACTTTTGAGACGGCCATGCCCAAAATAGGTTGCCTTATTTGGATACATGCGTGTCACTGCCCGCCCCTGCCGGTTCTCTGAATTTTTATTTTTAAATAGGCTCTGTATTGATTAATTGACCACATACATGAAGTTAAACAACTTAATCCAAACGATATCTTAAAAGTAAATTCCGTGCCCCAAAAAAGAAGTTTGAGGGCGTTTTAAAACCAAAAGTAAGAAGTAAAGACAGCGCACCAAAAACGAACGGCTGCCGTTCGTTTTTTGTCGGCTGCACTCAGGCTGCACTCGGCTCCATTCGGGCTCACTCGAACTCGCCACCTGATTGGCCAACTTTCGCTGTCAATCACAGAACGATGAGCGACGACGCTGATAGGCTCGTCCATTTGGTGAACGGCTAGAAACACCCAGACAAGCCATCAGGCCAGACTCCTTCCTGAAATCAAATGGAAATGAGATTTTCCGGAGGGAGGGGCTTTACCAGGCTAATTTACCCCCCCCCCCCCCCCCCATTTTGTCATCATGCCAATTAATTCCTCCTCACACACATTTGTGTGTTTTCACTGCTGTTCACCTCGCCTGCCAGTGAGGAGCCCCCACCGGGAGGACATAGAGCCTTAAATCCTACTCCTCCTGCCCAACACTCCCTGCTGACAGCCCGTAGGAGACGCATTTCCAGACAATGTCACACTGATAAGAACCAGTATGCACGTGCAGGTCGGGGCCAAAAGAACCCGTCCTCTCATTAGATGCAATGTAAAAGTGGTCACAGCCTCACATGTAAAAATGCATCCCATCAAACTTTCAGATGCTGTTTTCCTCCCAGTGTGGAAGAAGGTGGTTTAGGATGGATGTTTACTGTGATCTCTGCCTCTTGAAATATATACCGTGGTTTATGTTGTGTCAACTTGTGTGTAAACAATTATAGCGATTCTCAAAGCAGTTGTCCCCCAAACCACACCTCCAGTCGCAGAGGGAGCGCTCTATGATCACGGCACCAGAACCTGCTTGATCACGCAGCTGTATCCCCTCAAACCTAATTTATACTAACTTATACTAAGGTGTTGCGTGCAGAGAACGGCAGAGAATAGCACGCATCCGCAACGCGTTGTGAGCTTGTATGTCAGCTGTTCTCTGACTAGTGCTCCCCAGAGTGCCCCAAAAACAACAGGTTTGGGGATCTGTTGGGAATGGATTACATGAAACAGGCACCTGCGTGTGCAGTCTCAATGTTGGTAAACAAGAAATCCATCTATATACCCGCTCGGGTGTGTTCATATAGACGCTCGGCAAAGCTGGAGAATTTCACCATGGTGAATTTGAACCCCCAGCCTCCGCGGTGGTGGGCGGGTACTTTACCACTGCGCCAACTGAGCGCCCTAGTTATCTCTTTGTTATTGTTGTTACCGAAACCAAAGCATTTTACTCTTGTGTACTCTTATATGAGATTTAACAATACAAATCTAGAATAAAAAAAGGTGACAGTGATTCTCCAAGGATCCAAACACATGCATTTCAGTTAATATCCCTGTAGAGATACAGGACCAGATATCTGTTAAAGTTATAAATTAATTATCCTCGGCTGTACCCTCACATATTGTGACATATCTTTATGGCAGAGATTCTAAAATTCCCAAAGCCCTGAAACCTAAATAAGTCTTTCTGTGAAACCGAGGCTCGTTGTAATGTACTAGTCGTGTCTTGTGCAGATTTAGCAGAATCTGGCCCGTGACCCATTTCAGGTCCCAACTTACAGTATGTAGTTCAAGAAACAGTGGACGAGGAGAGACGTTACCCAGCGTGAACCTCACTGGATCGGGCCAGACAGGGCCTGTTGATCCACACTCTGCTTGTCTCCCCAGACCCCTTGTCGCACCGCAGTGCCTGCCTGCCCGCCCGCCTGCCTTCTTGGCTTCCTGTGCTGGGGAGAGAGACAGAGGCAGATGGCAGGCAGCCAGAAGCCGAGAGCATGTGTGAGCAATATGTAGAGTCAGACTAGTGGTTGTGTGTTTGTGTGTGTGTGTGTGTGTGTGTGTGTGTGTGTGTGTGTGTGTGTGTGTGTGTGTGTGTGTGTGTGTGTGTGTGTGTGTGTGTGTGTGTGTGTGTGTGTGCGCGTGCGCGCGTGCTTGTAAGCTACTGGGCTGTGTCTTGCGTGCATGTTTATTCGTGTGTGCGCGTTTGCGTTGGAAGGAGAGATTATTTTGTGCATGCATGCGTGTCGAACTCACCATGTTTGCATACCTGCCTAGTAATCACATCCTTCCCTGTCCGACTCTTCATTTAGCTGCATACATGTAATCAGGGCCTCTGCAATTGACAGTCCGTGATGAGAGGTTCGGGTTTTGAGGTGCTGTCAATGAGTCCACTCTCTCATTTGTCATTTAAGAGCAAGAAACTCTCCTATCCCAAAATCCCATTCAGCGTTTCAGGTGTTGAACAGAGTGGGGGAGGGGGTACGTATTTGTTTGTTTCCCTAATGCCCAGATTAGAGTGATGTGCGCTATTGCTCAAGCACGCAAACGAGTGACCCCTTTTTCTTTTCGGAGTCTGTCCCCTGAGGCCTGTTGAGTCTCTGGGGCTCTAACCCGTGTGAGTGACCGCCCGCCCCTAAGATTAACCCCTGACCCCTGCCTTCACTAATGTTTGACCTGCCGTTGGCTGTCCCTGTCAACCCCCCACTGGGACACAACAGAGCCCCATTCACAAGATGGATTCTCTGGCTCGTCTCGTTAGACAGACGCACAATTGCGGAGGACCAATGGACTAGACCAAACATCTCACATCAGATTGCTACCCTGAGTGGGGAGACAGAGTACCTCCTGTACATCACGAGCTGTAGTGTGCGAGACATGACTCTGTTGTGTTCGTCCCTCAGCAATGTATTAGTCCAATTTCTTATTCACCACTGGGACGGCAAACGCCCGTAATTTCTTATCAGATCTCCGCATCACAGCTGATCTGGTTTACCGCCCAAATAAGGAGCGCCGGCAACCTGTTTTGTTATGGAGAGCTCGCAGGGAGGCAGAGGTCCTGCATGGGACACGGGCATTGTTTTAGGGAAGTGCCTCCATCATCGCTGGGCTGCAGGTTCATTCGCCAGCTGTGGTGTACTTTCTAACTTGGACTTGGCACGCAGCGCGAACTCCCGGAGCTGTATCGCTCCGTTTTACATGAGTAATGAATGGAGATGCGTTCCAAGAATGGTGATTACTGTGTCAGGCCCAAAACAGCAGACTCCCACCTCGGGCCTACATGGTAGCCTATTAAACTGACATGACAAATGGAATGTCTTTACTCTATAAACAATTAGCATGCAAACGTGAACTCAAAACTCAGGCAGCTCATAAAGCACGCTAGAAGGGATAATCATTTGTGATTTGAGTAGCCGGCATCAGCAGTCAGTGCCTGTAGAGTCAGAAAGCCCTTATTGATGAAAACATCTTGGAACGTCTTGTATTTATAGTTTGTTGTTATCAGGTTTGTTTTGGAATGCTATCACAGAGCTTTTATTATCAGTTTTCCCATGGCACTATCGCTCGGAATGTGGCTGAGGATCACGGGCTGGCAGAGTTCCCACAGCGAGGGGATGGGTGTGTCTGCCACCGGAGACGCTGTCCAGAGCGAGCGAGGATGCTGGGCCCACAGTCGAAGATCACAGTTTGCCAGGAAAATTAAGAGCTGGTATTGACAAGTGGCTGTTGAGACTGCAGCCAGGGAAAGACAGTCAGAGGGGGATGGGATATAAGAGACAGATGTAACATTCTTAACCACTTAAACCCATTAAGACCTGAGGCCGATTCTACAAATGTCTTTCTGACAGTTTTCTGAAAAACGTATGTTGCTGTATCATTATAAATATTTGTTCTCGGACCTCAAAACATTTTGTTCCAGGGACCCCCAGAAGCAAAGATTTGAGTTAAAAACGTTTGCTTTAAAGAATATTTATATTCAAAGATTTGCACATATTTTCATGATTTTTCTAAAATAGCAGATCTACAAGCTCAAGTGACGTGCTGTGAGCTTGTATATCTGCTATTTTGGAAAAATCGTGACACACACTCATAATCATAGCTAAAATCTAAAATTACACAGGTTTTAATGGGTTCTTGCTTGGCCCACTCCTTTTTTCCCCTATATGCCACATCTCGTTGCCGAAAACAGCCAATCTACAAGCTCACAACCTGTCATGTTGCAAAGCATTGTGAGCTTGTAGATCTGCTATTTTCACAGAATTGTTCGCCTATTGTGATATACCCAGAATAGGGACACAAGGGTTCAAGTGGTTAATGTAAAGGCAATTTCTCCACAGCATCCTTATGCAAGCCTGTTCTTTTTAGTCCATTGATTTTTCTGCCACTTTGGACTTAAGAGCTTATATCACTGCCCCACATAATCAAGTAAAACACTAATGCCAGCAAGATTATTCACCACGCCGCAAAACATCACAGAGAATCCGCCTCATGGTTAGCTCCTTCTGCAACCCTGAAGAAGCAGTCTGTCCGAAACATTGGTGTGTTTCTAAGTCTCTGTGTCCTCAATAAAGTACTGGCATCGGCACCTACGGGTGTGCGGCGACTCTTTTATTCTTCAGCCCCTGCTGCAAACCACTTGGATCAAAGTGTCGTAGTTGTCTTTTAACTCAACTCTTTGTTTATTTTTGTTATTCTTTTTTGCAGACATCAGCACAGCTCGGTGTGCCACCGGACGGTAAACCCTGTTACACCCACCAAATGTGTGTGTGTGGGGGTAGCGACCACTAAACCAGACCTACAAAGGGTCCTGCTTTGTTGGTGGTCCATGCCTGGCTCAGGTTTTATGGTACAGTTTAGGCAGAGCTCTCTCAGGTCTTCCTCTGATGGGAAAAGGAGCCAGCGGCCGTGGGACGTTGCAGTATAATACTGCATCTGGAGAAGTACCCTGCTGAGCATGCTGGCCTTATTCTCTTCTAGTTAAACAATGATGGCGCCGGAACCCGACGTGAACAAAGCTCTGCACCATCACTGCAGGGGTAGTGCCGGTGCTCCCCGAGTCTTCGCGTGATATCAAACATGGATTCCCTCTAGAAAAATAAGAATAAGCACAAGGAGAAGTGGAGGAGATAGAACAAGAATAATGTCGGATATTAGTAGGATAATGAAAATCCTTTGACAATTTGACAATTATGCCATTACTAAACATAAGCTATGTGTTACAGTATGCTCTCTCCTACTAGTCTCTATGTGTGGAGTTGCACCATTGCCCTCTCCTCTCAATGCCCTGTCCCGGGACTGCAGCTGGACAGCAGATTAGTGTTGTTTAGGGAGACAGAGGGGGGGGGGGGGGGGGGGGCAGGCTGTCTGGGTACTGGCTGCTGATCACAGGTTGTGTGGATCCAAACCTCAAGAGCAAAGCCGGCTGGCGGCTGCTCGAGGCACCCCCAGATCAGCCCTGCAACGTGATCACGCTTTTAACCTGTATACCACTCAATTTGCGGTGTTGCTAGCCTAAACAGTAAACACTCATGGCGAGGAGGTTGATGGCTCAAATCCCTCATCATCATCATCATCATCATCATCATCGGGGGAAACACTCACCCCCCCCCACCCCCACCACCAACATCTACTGTTGAAGTGCCCTTGAGCAAAGCACTTAATCCAACAGATGCAGCTGCTCCAGTGGTCAACCATACAGAATGGTTACAGAGATATGAATGGGAGTTAATACATGGATTTGAAGTAGGACAGATGTCAACATGCAGTTTCAGTTATTCCTTCTTGAAACTTCAACTGAACAGGCATATTATTAGCACAAAATCCATGTCTGTCACTTCTACCCCGGATTTGAACTCGGTTTCCTGCTCAAGTGCTGAAGTTTTTATTATTGAGCTAATAGAGCTTGCCTGCTTGTTCGAGGGATAAATTCAATCTTGACCATCAGGTCAAAATGTGTGTCAGATCCTGTGTGTAGGTGAGACATGGCCTTTGACACGATCTAAATGTCTCAATAGAAGAGCAGGGAGACAATACAACCACACCAATTGTATAAGTTATATTGTATTAACATACTCCACCATAGAGATTGGACAACATTACATAAAAAAAGTTACATAGTGAGGATTTGAAGTCTATGTACTTGTTTACCGGGGTCTGCTAGGGGTGTGTACTTTGAAAATAGCCGATCTGCAATGCGTTATTAGCTTGTAGATCTGCTATTTTCGTCAAATATCCACTTAAGCCCAGAGTAGGGATGCTAGGGTTCATGTGGTTAACTCATTAGATTCTTCAGTGTAGATTCTGAGACAGGTGAAGAGAGAAGAATTAAATACCCCCCAAAACAGTTGGGGGGGAGGGGGCAATAGTGCAGCAGTGATTCATGACCGTATTAAGGCTATATCTGTAAATAGGCTAGCCCGGTGTTATGGCCCCGAGCAAGCACCAAAATAATTTAGCAGCAATACACTGCATTTGACCCAGCGCACTACCCCCGGCCTGCTGCCTTTCCACTAGCAGTAAGTTAGGCGATAGCTGATAACGTTAATAAATTAATTTACTGCTTGACGTCATCAAAGTCCACTGAGTCATGTCGAGAACAGAGCGTGAGCACATTCTAAGGGTCTGCACATTGTGGGCTGAAGGCAGCCTTAATTGGGTGGGGCAGGAAACAATGGATTGTCCATATTTATATCCCTAGCTTCCTGCTGTCCCCTTCCACATTGTTTTTACTTAGACAAACCGCTGGAGAGCCAGACGCATGAATTATAAATTGGACACAGACGACACCTCCCCTGCTCCATCCCACCCCACCACATGCGTCGCTGTAGCGTGCAACAACGAGGCTGGGATCACCGCGGGGAATTGCGGAGTGTGTCTTTAACTTCACCCCCGGGACCCCCTGTGCGCCACAGACCTCCACCGTAGCACTGGAGTGGCACGCCAAGGCACAAAACAACATCCATGTTTGGAGAAGTTAGCTTCCACGCAAGATCAACAAGGATAAAAAAAAATCAACAAACGCTCTTTAATCCTCTTGGCTCCACTTCCATACCCTTCCATCTTTACCTCTCAGGAACACTTGCATTGTAGCTCAACAGAAATAACACTGTGTCATATTTTCCTCGCCTGTAGTGATTTAATGTTCAATTGGGCTTGAGAAACCCGGGGTGGGTTTGTTTTGATATACTCAGGCAGCACCTCTCCCACACGCTCCATCCCCATAGCAGTACCCCTTGTTGTCTCTCGCCCTCTCTGTCTCTGCCTGTTCATCTGTCTGTCTCTATCTCTGTCTCTCCCTGTTTCTCTATCTGTCTTCATCTCTGTCTTCGTCTGTTTGTCTATCCCTATCTCTGTTTCTCCCTGTGCCTCTGTTTCTATCTCTGTCTGTCTGTCTCTCTGCCATCTCCATCTGTGTCTGTGTCTCTTTTTGTTCTCTGTTTCTGCTTGTTTCTATGTCTCCATCTCTGTCTCTGCCTCTTTGTCTGCATGTCTCCATCTCTGCCTTTTTCTCTGTCTGTCGCTCTATCCTCTCTATTTCCATCTCCATCTCTGTCTTTATCTCTGTCTCCATCTACTTGAAGGCCTATGTCTCTTTCTGTTTCTATGTCTCTGTCTGTCTCCATCTCCATCTCCGTCTCTGCCTGTTTCCCTGTTTCTTTCTCCATCACTGTCTATCTGTCTGTCTGGCAGTCTACCTGTCTCCATTTCTGTCTCTGTCTCCGTTAGCTGGGTTCATAGCGGGGCGCAGAGGTTAAGCTGCATTGCTTAAGTGCAGTGGCATGTACTGTAGCAAGATGTGCTTGTCGTGCTGTTCTCCTGTGTGTCGCACTCCATTGCTCCGCTTACTGTACAGAAAACATCCATTATGCAAGAAAAAAAAAAGACCCAGCATCTGGAAAGAGTCGAGCTTCACTTTGCTTAGACACGAGCACAGGAGGGCCGGGGAGGGTGGATGTGGATCCGCTGGTCGTAGGAATGGGTGCAGATAGGCTGACTGACTCTATAATTAGTCACTGGAAGGATTCTGCGAAAAGCTAACAGTGACCACTGTGAGTTCTCTTCAGAGGGAGAGAGAGTTCCTGAGCTACTTGTCAGTAGCCTGCTGAGGAATCTCGACCGTCTGTGTGTGTTTTTGCATGTGTATCTGTTTGAGGTGTGTGTATGTGTGTGTGTGTGTGTGCTTGTGTGTGTGTGTGTGTGTGTGTGTGTGTGTGTGTGTGTGTGTGTGTGTGTGTGTGTGTGTGCGTGCGTGCGTGCAGTACATCAGTCTTTGTCATTCATCCATTTCTTATGCCTGTTGGCTCCCACAGAGCGAATAATATTGCTAATGTCTTTTCTGAAGATGGTCTGTGTGTGTGTGTGTGTGTGTGTGTGTGTGTGTGTGTGTGTGTGTGTGTGTGTGTGTGTGTGTGTGTGTGTGTGTGTGTGTGTGTGTGTGTGTGTGTGTGTGTGTGTGTGTGTGTGTGTGTGTGTGTGTGTGTGCGAGAGAGAGAGAGAGAAGGGGAGTGAGCGTGATAGATCCTATGGTGTGTAATTGATAATAAATCATTACTTCGACAGATGCCATTTGTAAAAATAAAAAAGTGACCTGTGCAAAAAGGTTTCAGTATCAACAAACATGCTATCAACGTCCACAGCCATTCTGGAATTCCAGTTTTAGTTTTGATAGGCCAGGCTTTACAGACATTCTTACAATCCTGTGGTTTTGGTCAGTTTTTTCAATGTGCCTTTCTTACTCTGCTGCCTGTACAATGTACATAGACTCTGAACGAGGGGAGCACACTGTGGTACAACGGAACGGACAGCTTTCTGAGAATGACAATGACTCATTGTGGTGAAACGGCAACTATAACGCTTTCATATACTCGACTGTTGTCTTTCTGTGCCTGATTCCAGTGGTGGAAAGTAACTAAGTACTCAAGTACTCAAGTTCTGTACTTGAGTACAATTTTGACATATTTTTACTTTACTTGAGTATTTCCCATATCCAATACTTTTACTTCTACTCCACTACATCTCAGAGGCAAATATTGTACTTTTTACTCCACTATAATTCTTTGAAATCTTTAGTTACTAGTTACTTTGTAGATTTTGATTATTATTACAAAACCACTTCAGACCTATATATATATTTTGGCAATTTGAAAATAGCAGATCTACAAGCTCACAACAAACTTGTGAAATTCTGATGCCCATACGTTTGTACTTTAACTCAAGTAAATTCTGAACTCAAGTAAATACCGAACTTGTACTTGAAACAGACTATTTGTACAATAGGGTATTGACACTTTTACTTAAGTAAAAAACTGTGAGTACTTCTTCCATCACTGCCTGATTCACAATGAGTGTCAGAGATCACAATGGGATTGTTGGAGGGCAGAGGACGCGGTGGCTTCTTCTCCATGACTCCGTGTGTCTCCAGTGAGAGCTGAACGCCGGCTCTGTTGTGCGTCCAGATGTGAGTTATCTCATCCCATGTCAGTGCCCCAGCGTGCTCTGGGGAGGGCTCGGCTCCACATCATCACCCCCTGCGAGGGTGTACTGTAGGTCGGGTGTTATTGGGAGACGGGGGGCCGGTTGATGGTGAGCGATGGGGGGTGTTGTGCCTGGTACTGGTCAGGGCAAGGCTCTTGCGTCATCCTCTCAACACTCGGATCATTGGCTTTTACAAAACATTCCTTCTCTCTCCACCCTTATAAAAGTCCTATTTCTTTTTCTTGCAGTGGTCTTGGCCCATCGGCCAAATATACAGTATGTATTTTCTTTCCAGCTCACGTCTTTATTTTCATCCAGCACCTTCAATGGTCCTGAAATAACATATTATCCTTGCGTTGCACAGAGGCAAGGTAGCAATTAGTTGTGGCGTAATTACACATTATTGCGAACTTATAAAACTCTTGCAGGGTGGAAAGATTGGGCCGGCTACACAGCAAGGCTGTATTTTGCCCCCCCCCCCCCCCTTCCAAAAATTGTTCCCCGTCTTTTCCATGTCTGGGTCCGTGGGGTTGTTTGCGCGTCTGGTGCACTCGGTCAAATCCCCAGGAGAGGTTGGGGATAGTCCTATACAGGACCATGTGTAAACCACTGGGTCTGTGTGTTTTGTCATTTAACAGCCCAGTGATACTCGGAGGGGCAGGGAGGAGTTTAAACAAGTCCCTGGGATGATTAAAAACGCACACAGAGTGATTCACCGAGTTTGTCTGGCAAGTCTGGCATGCACTCTTTTTTTTTGGGTGGGGTTGGGGGCAATCCATCTGCACACATGCTCAGAGTTAGTCTGTCATCCACATGATATGTGTGGCGTAAATCAAGAAAAGTGATTTAAGAGAGATGATTTTCGAGAAGCCGCAATTTGATATCGTCACCGAGGCGGATGGAGCATTGAATATGAATTCGATCCCCATAACCCTCATAACCTTTTTCTTAGGGTAAATATTAGACTTTAGTCAGTAGCAACACAGGAGAGGATGGCCGTTGGTCACGCACTGCATCACTCGGTCTCTTGAAGTGTACTGATGTCATCTCTGTCAGGAGCAGCTCTGAGCTGGACATATCAAATTAGCCATGCTTGTCTGAATGAAAGCACTTACCCCGATGACTCATATACCAAATGGAGGTCAAACATCCTCACTTTTCTTTAGTCGTTAGTCGAATATCAGATTCAGATCATTACAGATTGTTGTTGTCCTAGTTCATTTCATGTCATGTTCATTGGGGTGATTTGAACAACTTTCAGATCCACAGAAAGTCATTACGGTAAATGAGAATCTAATCAGTGGTGGAAAGTAACTAAGTAAATGTACTCGAGTACCGCACTTAAGTAAAATGTTGAGCTATTTTTTACTTTACTGCATGTATTTCCAATTTTCAATACTTTTACTTATACTCCGCTACATCTCAGAGGTAAATATTGTACTTTTACTCCACTACAATTATTTGTAGTGGATGCGACGCGTTTTGAGCTTGTAGATCTGCTGTTTTCAAAGGAAAACTTGGAATGGGACATATGTAACTGACTGATGAGTACTTTTACTTTTGGTACCTTAAGTATATGTTGATGCCAAAGTTTGGAATAACGGACTTTTACTTGTAGAAAGTATTTCTACATGGTGGATTGATACTTTTACTTTCAAAAATGTTAGTACTTCTACCACCACTGAATCTAATCCATGGATTGAAATAAGCCAGTGCCTCTCAAAGTCGGGCAGGGTGGCCTGGAGGTCTGACAGATTGTTGAGTATCTGAAAGGTCAAGGTACAATCCCCATAATTACAGCCAATATATCCATCCTATCAAAGTGTCCCTGAACAACAGTGACCCCAACTATCTGCTGACTTACTTATAAGTTGCTCTGGATATAAATTTAAATTATAATCCTCAAAATATGTAAAAATGTTCTCCTAGTGATTTGCTCGTGGACCCAAGGGTACAGCAGCCAAATGAAGAAGGGCTTATTTTATTATGTTCTCCTCCACTGACATCATTAGTTTTAAGACTGCCTAGTTTTATGCAGTAGCCTAATACTACCGGCTCTATGCACAGCAGCCATATTGTAAAGAAATTGGGCCTCTTCTCTTCCCTTATTTCCTTCAAAGGTGTTTGATACTAATGAAGGCTCTGTTCCATTCTTGTCAAACAGAGTCAGGGTGCTGATATTGTGCATGTTGGCTCACTGGAAACACTCTGTTACACCAGTGGTTCCCTTATGTGGGGTCCAGGGACCCTCATGGTTCCTTGAGGTGGTTCCAAATGGCCCCTTACGGGTGCGTAGCTCTGAGAGTGTACAAATGGAACCAAATGGACCCGTAAATGAGAACCACTGTGCTACACTAAATGGAACAGAGTCTTTATTAGTATCGTTGGTAACACCTGTGAAGGAAGTAAGGAAGAGGTCCAATTTCTTTACAATATGGCTGCTGTGCATAGAGCCTATTAAACTGTGGAGCTAAGAAGAGAAAACTGAGCATACTTTCCCTAAAATCATTACCAATGAACATTTGGATTGATCCGTATCATTCCTGCTTCACTGCACTGTCTCTTTGCCCACTGCACGTTCACATTTATCCTTTTTTACTAACGCTGAGCTGCTGGTACAGTATGTGTCGCGGTTCAGGTGAAAAATGACTCTGACATTTACAACGCGTACAGAAAAGGTGCAGCTGTGAAAGTAAACACAACAGGTTGACGATACAAAGTGCTGCAGTGCAAAGTGCAGAGTGGCAGCGTTTCCAAAACCCCGATGTGACTCTCGTCAGTTTTCATTTTGTCGACTAAAACTATGATGAAAAATGTTTCTTGACTACATTTTTCACTGACGAAACCTGTACAAAAAACAAATTAAAATCTAAGTTATGATTGCTAAAGCTATGACTAAATATACTGACAATTTTGTCCACAAACTAGATGAAAATGTTAAGGAGGGACCATAGACTGTAAAAAAGAATGGACAAAGCCACTCCCCTGCTTTCTACAGAACGAAAATGAAGCCGATAGTTCAGGAACATGCATTCCTCCATCGTTAATATATACAGTTGGCCACGTCCGGAACTCAAACGCTATTGGTTGAGACCAGACACGTGACCAGCGAACCGGAAAACACCCCCAAAAATGCTATTGGTTGGGTAGCTTGTCAATCAAGAGCGGGGGCGGGGAATGAATGCTATTGGTTGTGTAGGTTGTCAATCAAATCATCCCGCCCCTCCTGGAGCATAGCCTACTTTATCGTCAATTTTAGAATAAATGGGACCATAATTTAGCAAAACGCATATCATGATGATTGAAAGGTGACTTTAAACTAGCAACTGGAAGCATATAGAATTTATGACAAGTTTTATTACGGTAAGAAAATCTAGTCTAAAGTTTGTCAAAAACCCATTCACTTGCGCTAAAATAAATTCTTTCTGACACTTCAGGTCGGCGCAGGGTAAAACAGTGCCACTCTGG
Organism: Gymnoscopelus microlampas; assembly: GCF_963454915.1. Taxonomy (NCBI): domain Eukaryota; kingdom Metazoa; phylum Chordata; class Actinopteri; order Myctophiformes; family Myctophidae; genus Gymnoscopelus; species Gymnoscopelus microlampas. The sequence goes on from NC_139959.1 coordinate 27,669,458, forward strand.
CCATTCATAAGCTTCCGTGTTGGCCTCATCGTAAATATCCAAGCCTTGCCCCTTGGGAGGGACTAGTGGAGAAGAGATCCAGCATAACTAGTCATTTTATCATTGGTTGTACACGGTTGTTGCGCTTGGAAAATAGTCGATCTACAAGCTTGTAGATCAGCATTCAGCTAAGCATAAATCAGGGTATACAATGCCACCGCGGTTGGCCAAAATCCATTTTATTTACAAAATCTAAATATTATCATATAACTAGACAAAAACTAAAACATTCAGATGAGTAAAATATGACAAAAAAAAAAAGGAATTTTATTTAAAAAATTTGCTGTCAAAATTATCACTTCACTCTCCCTCGAAAAACAAACCTGTCTTGTCATGGCTCCCGGATCAAGGTGGATCAAAGTGAATGTGCAGCATCAACACTAGGCAGCTGTTCACACCGTGGAGTCAGAGGTCAAGGGGCTTTACATGATCCTCATGTGTTGAGAGTGGTCCAACGGTGCCCTCATCCCAGCCGATCCCTTACCTTACAACAATAACCAGGCACCTCCGGCTGGGCCAAAACAAAAAAGGGCTCCCGGTCGGGCCCTCAGATCTCTTTGAGCAGATGCCCCCGGGCAGTGGTGGAAAATAACTAAGTACATTTGCTCAAGTACTGTACTTAAGTAAAAAAAAAATGATATTTTTTACTTTACTTGAGTATTTCCAATTGTCAATACTTAGAGGCAAATATTGTACCTTTACCCCACTACAATTATCTGAAAACTTGAGTTACTAGTTACTTTGTAGATTTTGATTACTATTACAAAACACACTAACCACTTCAGCCGTATATATATTTTGGCCATTTGAAAATAGCATATCTACAAGCTCAAGCTACAATCTACAAGATTTTTTTTAGACATTTTGAACTTGTGAACTCTGCACAATGAGTACTTTTACTTTGGGTACTTTCAGTATATTTTTATGCTGATACTTAAAAGTACATTTTGAATACGGGACTTCTACTTTTAACAGAGTATACATTGCCATATTGAATATTAATTAAAAGTATCAAAATTGATACTTTTACTTAAAGGTAGGGTAAGTGATTTACTTTGGTTAAAATAAGTGTTAAATAGCTCTATATTCTGATAGTACTCATTGCTACAGTATAGAGTGTTTGTTCAGTAAAAGGAGTCTCCCATGTCTCTCCAGCTCTTTATTAAACAGAAAATGCATTTTTAGTGCTCTCTCCTGATTGGCTTAAAATGTGTCACCTACCTGAAAATGTACTATATTCTGTTTACAAAAGAGCTGGAGAGACCCCTGTGACTGAACAAACGCTCTGTAGCAATGATTACTATCAGAATATAGTACTTTAACCTTTTTAACCAAAAAACAGAAAAATACCCAAAAATATCACTTACCCTACCTTTAAGTAAAAAAGATCTGTACTTCCACCACTGCCCCTGGATGACGCGGCGTGGCCAAGGGAGACTGTATAAGACCACATACAGTCTGGCCCTCTCCACATCTGTGCCGTGTGTAACTAACCATTTAAGCACTGCCCTGCTTAAGAAATTGTTACCAGAATTAAGTATTATTTTCCATAAGAAAGGCCCACCAGTGCACCTCCTGGCCACAAGACGGCGCTATTGTCTCCCTAAATCAACACAAGCCTTTGGACTTCAAAGATACTTTGATGTGGACATTTGCCTAAGTTTGATATATGCACTTCATTTGGGTCATTTAATTGTTTTTATTGGCCTTATAATGTATTATTATTCTTACCTCTACTGACACTTTACTTTGGTTGCTTGAAAGAATTCTTTTTGAGTTCGTTTTTATTAATCTGTTTTTGTGAAGCTTTTATTATGAAAACGCCCTAAACAGGAACTGGAAGTAGTACTGTTTTGAGAGCGCGCGTCTTTGCAAAAGGGACGTAAACGAATGAATGAAAACAATAACAAAGAACTTCAGCGTTCTTACCGAAACGTTTATTTTGTTTAAGCACCTGGCTGAGGGCATAAGGTATGTTTGTTACTTGCTGCTTTGTGTCGTTTGCATTTTATGTTATGTTGTATCTTTTGCATATTTTCACAAAGTTGAAGTTACTAGTCACTTTGGGTGTCGTTCTGCCGATCTGTTCTTGGACCCATTGGGAGGCCTCTGTGGCGTGAATAAATAATTAAATAATTACCGTGGATTTAGATCGGTAATCTACATTTGCAATGGATAATTCATGGAGTAAAACATACATTTCATGTTTACTAAAGGACATAAATAATACAAATAACAGTACAGTTACAATTTCTTTATTGTTGGTTTAAAAAGATAAGACATTTTATTGTGATTAAGATGGTTAATATTTTTGCTATTTTTTATGTTTGCACTCTAAACAAGGAGATTGTCATTTTGTGTCAAAACTACTTATGCTGAGGTTTTGCAACTCACAGGCTCTTTGTCAAATGTTGTTTCTGTATTATTTTGCATTTGTTACAGTATATTACAGCCTTATTGTAATGTATGTTTTGTTTTCTGTTGTTTTCCCACCTATACAGTTCTTACGGTGTTTTTGGAATAAACTTTCAATATCATCAGTTTGAGAATTCATCCTTGATCAGCCGGGGTTTGCTTACAGTAAGAACTTAACCCTTCCTGTCTAATGACAGCAACAAGAGCGTCATCCCACGCTGTCTGATGACAGTAGAGTTTCACCTCATCGATCCCACATCGTCTCTGAAGACTGTGGTTCTCCTATAAAGAAAATGCAAACATCTGAAAACCCAGACCAACTGATGGAGCCTCCTCATAATGAGGCAACGGAAGAGAAGGAGCTTCACCACACTGGTCATCAAGGGAATCCAGCGGAGAAAATGTCTGCATCCATGGAAAAGGAGACCCCACATGAGGTTGAAGCGGAAGAGGAAAGGCTTCGCCGCTCTGACCGCCGACGATATCCCACAGAGAAGATGTCTGCATTTATGAAGGAGGAGGCTCAGAAAAAGGAGAAAAGAATTATCCAGTTATTCGAACAATGGAAGGTGCAGGTTTGTAAAGCAAGAAAACAGCTAAAAACAGACATTCCTGCAAGTGAACTTACAGCACTTGTTGATACACTTATAAAGGCAAGGGATGATGTCACAAGCATCTACCTAGAAATACGAGATCACATCATTCCATCAACTGAGACAAGAGGCCAGATTGATGTCTGTGATGCAGCTACAAAGGACATTGTGAAGATCATAAATGAGAGGATAAAATGCACCAATGAAGACTTTGAGAGTCAAAATGTGAAACAATGCCTTCGTAAGCTACTTGAGCCAGACTATGCTCATTCTGTATATGGATCCACAGCCTCATCTGCGACACACAAATCCAGTAGAGCATCAAGCAACCGGTCTTCAAGATCCAGTACAAATACAAGTAGGTCTTCAAGCACTATTGCAGCTAAGCGGGCAGACGCATTAGCTGAATTAGCCGGCAAGGAAGCCGAGTATGAAATGTCAGAAAGTATAGCACAACAGAAGCGGGAGCTGAAAAGACTAGAGGAACAAAAGGACATAAGAGTAGCAAGAGCAAGACTACAAGCCTACACTCAAGAAATGGAACAAGAGGCCACTATTCGCCCTACCAACGCCCAAGAACAGCAGCAGACAAGCATAACTGCACAACATGTGTCTCCATCCCCCATTCAACAGGTCATGACAGCGTCACATGTGTCTCCATCCCCCATTCAACATGTCACGACAGCGTCACATGTGTCTCCATCCCCCATTCAACATGTCATGACAGCGTCACAGGTGTCTCCATCACCCATTCAGCATGTTACGACAGCATCACATGTGTCTCCATCCCCCATTCAACATGTTACGACAGCACCACATGTGTCTCATTTCCCTATTCAACATGTCATGACAGCATCACTTGTGTCTCCAGCCCCCATTCAACGTGTCATGACAGCATCGCATGCAACTTCATATTCCATTCGACAGCCTACTGATGTCATGTCAGCCTCTCCACCTTCAAATACAGATATATCCTTCCTTGCTCAAGCCTTCCAAGATAGCATTGCCCTGAACAGGCTCCCAATACCTGAACCATCTGTATTCAATGGTGACCCAATTCATTTCATTGAGTGGAAGGCCTCATTTGTATCACTCATTGACAGAAAGACTATCTCTTCAGCTGATAAGTTGCACTATTTGAAAAGGTATGTTGGCGGTCCAGCTCGAAAGACTCTAGACGGCATCTTCTTTAGAAGCGATGATGAAGCTTATAAGGATGCATGGAACAAGCTGAATAAACGTTATGGTCAACCATTTATCATACAGAGGGCATTCAGAGAAAGGCTTGCACAATGGCCAAAGATACAACCAAAGGATGCTGAAAGTTTAAGAGGCTTCTCTGATTTCTTGAATGCATGTCAGGAAGCTATGCCTCATGTGGAAGGCCTTGAAATATTGAACGACTGTGAGGAAAACCAGAAACTTGTGCATAAGTTACCTGACTGGGCAGCAGCTCGGTGGAACCGTCAAGTAACACAGGCCTTGAACGAAACTCAAAAATTCCCAACTTTTCAACACTTTGCAGGCTTCATGTCGATGGAAGCAGAGATTGCCTGCAACCCGATCACCTCCTTCAGTGCTCTTCGTGCTTCAGAGCCCACATTGGAGAAACGGAATCCTAAAGAGAATAGAACGGGAAAGGCCAACGTTCTTCAAACACAAGCATCTGCAGAGAACAATGAGCGAGAGTCGACTAAAGTAAGTGCTAAACCATGCCTGTTTTGTCAAGACACTAATCACATGATTCACGACTGCACTGAATTTGTCACAAGGTCATTGGACGAGAGACGACAGTACGTGAAGGAAAATAAGCTCTGTTATGGTTGCATGAAACCAGGCCACATTTCAAAAGACTGCCGTCACCGACACTCCTGTAACACCTGCAAAGGCAAACATCCTACATACCTGCATGATGACAACTATAAGAAAACTAACCTTGCGCCAATCTCAAGCCAAGGTAACACCAACGAGACAAAGGCTACTGCTATGTCCCTCAATGTCGAGCATGAAAAGTCGTCATCAAATACGTCCATGATCGTGCCGGTGTGGGTATCATCACAGAGTAATCCAGGCTCTGAGAAACTTGTTTATGCATTACTTGACACTCAGAGTGATACGGTCTTTATCGACCAAGATGTGAGGAACGATCTTCAAGCCGACTCATGTCCTGTCAGACTGAAGCTGACTACCATGCTTGGTAAGGACGTTGTCATAAAGAGTGAAAGGGTCTCAGGACTCAGAGTAAGAGGCTACAACTCCAACGTTGTCATCAATCTTCCCCCTGCCTATACTAAGGACTGCATCCCAGTAAACCGCACTCACATTCCTAACCGTCAGACGGCTAGACACTGGAAGCATCTGTCTACAATCGTGGATGAAATTCCACCTCTACAGGATTGTGAGGTTGGCCTCCTGATAGGCTACAGCTGTCCAAGGGCACTAGCACCAAAACAAGTGATTCTCGGGGGAGAAGATGAACCCTATGCTGTTCACACAGACCTAGGATGGAGCGTTGTGGGTTGCGTAGCACCGCGCCATGAATCACCAAGTGTCAAAACCATTTGTCACCGGGTCAACATTAAGGAGCTCCCCCCTGTAACTCCAGCTGATGTCATTCAGGTATTGGAGTCTGATTTCAAAGACTCTGGCGAAGATAGAAAAACTGTGTCCAAGGATGACATTGTCTTCTTGAACAAACTACAAGGAGGCATAAGGAAGAACAACCATGGGCATTATGAGATGCCTCTTCCCTTCAAAGAGAGACCTCACCTGCCTGACAATAAGCATCTTGCTATTGTAAGGCTCAGTCATCTTAAAAGGAAGCTGCCAACAGATGAAACTCCAGACTTGACGATCGGAGATCCAGAAGTAAGAAGTGTTCTGATACTCAGCACAAAAGCTACAGAACAATTTAGTCTTGTTGATCGATTGTCAAAATTCTCTTCCTGGTCACGGGCTACTAGAGCTGTCGCGCGCATTTTGCGACGCATCAAAGGGAACAAATCGAACCATCTCTCCACTGTAACAGAACGAGAAGAAGCAGAACATTATATAATCAAAGACCTGCAGAAAAATGAGTTGAAACTGCTAAATAAAGACAGTCCCCTACCATCTCACGACCCTTTGTACTCTGTTGATGCCTGCCCTGACAGAGAGGGTGTCCTCAGGGTGGGAGGGAGACTGTGTCACTCCTCTCTTCCCAACTTCATCAAGCACCCGGCAATCATCCCCAAAGATCACCACATTACGAATCTGTTGTTTGCTCATTACCACGAAAAAATTAAACATCAAGGAAAAGGTCTCACCATCAATGAAATCAGGTCCAACGGCTACTGGATTCCAGGAATCAACCGGGCAGTAGCATCCTTCACTCATCAATGCATCACCTGTAGACGGCACCGGAGGCCACTCGAAGAGCAAAGGATGGCTGATCTTCCCCCTGAACGTGTGGAACCCTCACCTCCCTTTGCCTTCGACGGTATGGACTGCTTTGACCCATTTTTCACAACGCAAGGAAGAAAGGAGCACAAGAGATACGGTCTTCTCTTAACTTGCTTCAGCTCCCGTGCCGTTCACGTTGAAATGCTGGACGACATGTCTACAGATGCCCTAATAAATGGCCTTCGATGTTTCATTGCCATACGTGGCGCCGTACGTCAGATCAAATGTGACCAAGGAAGCAACTTTGTCGGAGCCAAAAACGAGCTCAAAGCAGCTCTTAAGGAAGTTGATGCTGACCGACTAGCTACATTCCTTGCCGACAAGCAATGCGACTTCAGCATGAACGCACCTTATTCAAGTCACGTTGGAGGAGTGAGGGAGAGACAGATTAGGACAGTGAGAAGCATTTTAAGGTCCACGCTTGACCTTTCCTCTGCAAGGCTAAACGATGCTTCACTGCGGACTTTCTTCTACGAAGCTATGGCAATTGTCAACAGTCGTCCACTGACTGTTAACCTCAGTGATCCTCATAGTCTCGAGCCTCTCACCCCCAATCATCTCTTGACCATGAAGTCTGTCAATGCCTTGCCTCCCCCAGGTGAATTTGTCAGAGAAGACATATATGGCAAGAAAAGGTGGCGACATGTACAACACCTGGTAGAACAGTTCTGGAGCCGATGGCGAAAGGAATAACTTGCCAACATCTCTCTCAGACAACGTTGGCACACGCCAAGAAGAAATCTGCAAGTTGGAGATATTGTAATGATGAAAGGAGAAGATGTGCACAGGAACGAGTGGAGACTGGGTAGAGTTTCAGAAGCCACTACTGACCAAGATGGACTTGTGAGGAAAGTTAAAATCTGTCTTGGAGACAAGAATCTTGGCAAGAAAGGGGAACGTCTTCACAAGTTTTCCAAAGTTGAGCGACCAGTTCAAAAGCTAGTCCTGCTGCTAGAGACCGATTGAATGCCCAGTTGCTGCAAAGTGTATCCTTTCATTATTTGTTTGTTTCATGCATGAGCATATGTGTGATTTATCGCCTATTTCTTGCTTAAATGTTAATTCCAGTGAGAAATCCTTCGTTTTCTGCATTACTTAGAGTACTGCAACTCACTCTTGATTTGGTGGGAGTGTAACTAACCATTTAAGCACTGCCCTGCTTAAGAAATTGTTACCAGAATTAAGTATTATTTTCCATAAGAAAGGCCCACCAGTGCACCTCCTGGCCACAAGACGGCGCTATTGTCTCCCTAAATCAACACAAGCCTTTGGACTTCAAAGATACTTTGATGTGGACATTTGCCTAAGTTTGATATATGCACTTCATTTGGGTCATTTAATTGTTTTTATTGGCCTTATAATGTATTATTATTCTTACCTCTACTGACACTTTACTTTGGTTGCTTGAAAGAATTCTTTTTGAGTTCGTTTTTATTAATCTGTTTTTGTGAAGCTTTTATTATGAAAACGCCCTAAACAGGAACTGGAAGTAGTACTGTTTTGAGAGCGCGCGTCTTTGCAAAAGGGACGTAAACGAATGAATGAAAACAATAACAAAGAACTTCAGCGTTCTTACCGAAACGTTTATTTTGTTTAAGCACCTGGCTGAGGGCATAAGGTATGTTTGTTACTTGCTGCTTTGTGTCGTTTGCATTTTATGTTATGTTGTATCTTTTGCATATTTTCACAAAGTTGAAGTTACTAGTCACTTTGGGTGTCGTTCTGCCGATCTGTTCTTGGACCCATTGGGAGGCCTCTGTGGCGTGAATAAATAATTAAATAATTACCGTGGATTTAGATCGGTAATCTACATTTGCAATGGATAATTCATGGAGTAAAACATACATTTCATGTTTACTAAAGGACATAAATAATACAAATAACAGTACAGTTACAATTTCTTTATTGTTGGTTTAAAAAGATAAGACATTTTATTGTGATTAAGATGGTTAATATTTTTGCTATTTTTTATGTTTGCACTCTAAACAAGGAGATTGTCATTTTGTGTCAAAACTACTTATGCTGAGGTTTTGCAACTCACAGGCTCTTTGTCAAATGTTGTTTCTGTATTATTTTGCATTTGTTACAGTATATTACAGCCTTATTGTAATGTATGTTTTGTTTTCTGTTGTTTTCCCACCTATACAGTTCTTACGGTGTTTTTGGAATAAACTTTCAATATCATCAGTTTGAGAATTCATCCTTGATCAGCCGGGGTTTGCTTACACCGTGTTACGATAGGCTCTCTTCTTCATCAAATCCCGGCCGTTGTAAGGATTTGCTATGTTTGGTGTAGAGCTAGTTTGATCACACTGCTGTTATGTGGGAAGAGGATTGAAAAATATTTGAGAGGTTTGTGCATGACATGCAAGCGTGTGTGTGTGTGTGTGTGTGTGTGTGTGTGTGTGTGTGTGTGTGTGTGTGTGTGTGTGTGTGTGTGTGTGTGTGTGTGTGTGTGTGTGTGTGTGTGTGTGTGTGTGTGTGTGCGTGCGTGCGTGCGTGCGTGCGTGCGTGCGTGCGCGTGCGTGTGTGTTTGTGTTTGTTTGTTTGGGGTGGTACAGTGTGAGAAATTTCATTACACTGTAAAATCCATTTACTTATGAGGGTGTCAAAAATTAACCTTAAGTGTTCCTTTTTACACCCCCCCAGAGGTAATTTGACAGGGTTTTGCAGTGCAGCTACTACAGTGTTGACTTTCCCCTCTGCCTTTCCTCTGAATTGCCGGCCAGTTGTGGTGAAATCAAAGTTTAGCAAAACAGTAGCGTCCCGCAGGAAGAAACTGAGCAGATTAGATAACCACTGTTGGGATATTATGCAATGACCTCAGCACTTGTTGCAATAATCTCTTAACATGTGATGTGTGAACAACACATATTGTTTTCAAACGGGCTTTGTATTCAAACATTTTGTTACAGACAAAAAAGACAACCCCGTTGTTGGGAGATAAACAAAAACCACATGTTGGTAATCACTGGCCCGACGATGCCCGAATGCTGACAATGGTTTCATGCTGTTGGTTCACGTTTGTGCTCGGGGCAAATGTGATGAACAGTGGAATGCACCGTCGAAACACTTTTGTGTCTGCATTACACTGTGGTACAATTGTTTGGGTTTAGGGCAGCTCCTGTGGTTCTGTGAGATAGATTCGGAGGATGCAGTGGCCACTGGATAGACTCACGTTCCTAAAATAGTCCTAATTATAGGTCTGGAGATGGATTCTGATGGGAAATGGACAGTTTTGGTCCACGAAGGCCGTGAAAGCAGTTGGTTATTATAGCTGAGCCTAGATTAGAACATTCTTTCTGTATGGAAAAAAGGTTTCAAACTTTTGTAATGAGTTTGTCATATGTGGGTTATAGCCAGTAAATAATTTATTTTGATGTTGATAACATCATTCTGTGTCACGTACCAAAGGTCTGAGGTTGTAGATCAGCTACAGCTATTTTTGGTGCGTGACACCCACCTGCAATTAATTATAAATCAGCAATGTTTGAGATAGGTCCCTGAAGGCCTGGTCTTGGATGACCAGTGGCTGTAAATTAGGTAAGATCAGAGAGAGAGGACCGTGTTTGCCAGGTGGCACTGTAGCGCCATGATGATAATCGGCACTGTTGCTTGCCAAAACTCTAGAAGTGGCCACACTGGCTATATCAAGATCGCTAAAATTACAGTCATCCCAAAGCCCATTTACCTGCTGTTCTATTTAAAGCGAGCCAGCCCCCTTTGATATGCCTCGCACTGCGTGTAATACACGTTTCCTCCGGTACATAATTTTCATCTCCACTCGTGAAATTTCCTAGACTCAGCTTTTCTAATGTCCCCTTCCCTAATAAATCTGTTATACTGTACTGTAAGCTCACAACGCGTTGCGATCCGACGCGTTGTGAGCTTGTAGATCTGCTATTTTCAAACATTTCAGTACTTTTACTTTTGGTACTTAAAATAATGTTTGAATTCCGGACTTTTACTTTTTTCTACTTTAACAGAATATTTCTACAATGCAGTATCGATACTTTTGCTTAATAAGAAATGTGAGTACTTTTTCCGCCACTACTGTACTGTACTGTACTGTACTGTACTGTACTGTACTGCAGCACACTTTAGATTCATGAATTCAGATGGCGTGGGGTAGTGGTGGGATGTGGGGGCGGGGTGTTCTACTGGTTTTGGCCTTTACTTTGATGAATACAGAAACAGAAGTCATCTGCAAAGAAACTCTACACCTACAGGCTCAGGATGTGAACCGGGAGTCTGCGGAGGAGGTGGGGAGGAGGTGGGGGGCACTGACAGCACCAGGCCTCGTTGGCCAGGCCCACCGGGCCCAGTCGAAACACTCAGAGCCCCAGAACTTCAGCTGGCAACCAGAGTGATGACATCACCGCCCCTCTGCGCCGCTGTTACACTGTATTGCATATGAGGCGCATGTGTGTGCCGCACAATGGGAAACAGATTCTGGGGGGGGTTTTCAACGCGGCACGAGCGACACGCACGCTCCGTGAACACGAGGAGCAGTGGAACCGCTGACCCTCACTGATGTTGAGCAGATGCCAGGGAGTGCGAGGCCAAATATAATGATATGCCTTTTTTTTCCAGTAGTCGATGGTACGCGGGGAAACGCTCAGTGTTTCGTTCAAGTCTGAGAGTGTAACTCTCAGGCAGTGATGGAAGAAGTACTAAAATGTTTTACTTAAGTAGAAGTATCAATACTCTATTGTAGAAATACCGGACTTGTTACAAGTACAAGTCAAAATTGACTTTAGTAAAAGTACAAAAGTATTGGCATCAAACTAATACTTAAAGTACCAAAAGTAAAAGTACTCATTATGCAGAAGGTCCCATTTCACAAGTTTTCAAATTTATAAAATGTATAAAGATCCTTTGAAAGTCTACCAGCTCACAACGCATCGCTTTGGCTATTTTCAAATTGCCAAAGTATATTGGTCTGAAGTTGCCTGGAAACCAGACGAATCTACCATTGCAAAAAAAACATTGCCCTCGACAGATTTGGTCTGGCAACGCTGTGATTGGATTTCACTCCCTCCAAAGTTGTGAGGGACCAATCAGGGCCCAGTATGCAAATGTAGGGCAGGTTTATCACCAGAGGCATTTTTTTAAATCCACCCCTTGGAAATGCACGTTCCATAAAGTGATTCCAGACTAATATCTACGCAGTGATATTAGTCTGGCCATGCCAGGTCTGAAGTGGTTTCGTAATAATAATAATCAAAATCTACAAAGTAACTAGTAACTAAAGTTTTCAAATAATTGTAGTGGAGTAAAAAGTACAATATTTGCCTTTGAGATGCAGCGGAGTAGAAGTCAAAATATCGAAAATTGGAAACACTCCAGTAAAGTCAAAATACCTCAAAATTGTACTTAAGTACAGTACATGAGTAAATGTACTTTCCACCACTGCGCTCAGACCCATGAGGGGCGCCACGTTTTGCATGAACACTCATATCATAGTATTGCTAATCTTGTTATAGGTTCAGTTTACTTTTCTCAGTTTCACGTTGTACTAACATGCCATGTCATCAAACACCATAAACCCAGCTATTTAATCACCCAGCATACATTTGATATAGGACGTTGTGTTCAAGTATCATGGTGAACTACTGTAAAAACACCCTTATAAGACACACTCTCACTTTTATAATTGTCATGGTGAACTAAAACACCCTTATAAGACACACTCTCACTTTTATAATTGTCATGGTGAACTAAAACACCCTTATAAGACACACTCTCACTTTTATAATTGTCATGGTGAACTAAAACACCCTTATAAGACACACTCTCACTTTTATAATTGTCTTGGTGAACTAAAACACCCTTATAAGACACACTCTCACTTTTGTAATAGTTTTTCCTACACACACCAGTGGTCGCAGGAGATGTTAGGTCAACAGCTCGTAACAATGGCCAGATCTACAGGAAGGGAGATAAGCATCGAGTAGGTTATTTGAAGTTAAGCTGACTTACTGTAAACATGGCCATTATTGTTGGCGGATGTATTGCCAGGGGAACACATTAAGAGCTGTGAACAGGCAGTGTGGCCCTCACAAATATGGTAAATGGTATATAAAAAGAGCGAATCCTCGCCGATCCTCTGCTGAAATTATTTCTGCTGTGGGAATACACAGGTCGGAGCTGCCAGAAGCCATACCAGCCTCCCTTCGTTTTCAGGGGAATTCTGTTATATGCAACATCTGTGTCAATATTATGGAGGTTTTTTGGGTCCTCTGTTCTTTTTAAGTGGTGGAAAAAGAGAACAACTTCAACTGCATATGTTAACATTCAGCATAGAAAGAAAGCAGGTATGTAAAGGGGGAAGGGGGGTGTAGAACTGTAATTATACATGTTTTTAATGATTAGGCCTAATTAAGTTATTATCTTAACTATCCAAATGCAAAATATTATATACAGTAAATATGCGTCCAATTACAGTTAATCAAGCTCTTGCACACATCAGCTGCCATTCTTGGCCAGCGTCAAGTTTCTATACACACACAAAAAAAGTTAGATTACTCTTCTGTTGAAAATGTTGAGCTGACATTATCACATAGGCCTACACACACACACACACACACACACACACACACACACACACACACACACACACACACACCACAGGATTCAGTAACCTTGGCTGGTCTGGAAAAACGGATATATAGCCCCACAGTAAAATCCTGATGTTTATTCAACTCTGAGATTGTACAAATGGAACCAAATGGTCCATTTGGTTCCATAATAAGGGTCCCTTTGGTTCCATTTGTACAATCTCAGAGTTAAATGAACACTCAGGATTATTTTTTTTAAAAGTGTGTGTGTGTGTGTGTGTGTGTGTGTGTGTGTGTGTGTGTGTGTGTGTGTGTGTGTGTGTGTGTGTGTGTGTGTGTGTGTGTGTGTGTGTGTGTGTGTGTGTGTGTGTGTGTGAGAGAGAGAGGGTGCAAAGTAACTAAGTGCAAAGTAACTTAAGTACTGTACTTATACAGTAAGTACAATTTTGAGGTATTTTTACTTTACTGTAGTATTTCCAATTTTCAGTACTTTTACTTCTACCCTGCAGGTAAATATTATACTTTTACTCCCATACATTATTTGAAATGTATTATTTGAAAATTATTATTACAAAAAAATACCTTAGGTTACCCACTTCAGCCCTATATAGCGCCTACATTTCGTCCATTTGAAAATAGCTGATCTACAAGCTCACAATGCATCACAGCATTGCGAGCTTGAAGATTTCATACATTTGCAAACTTGTGAAATGGGACATTCTGCACAATGACTGCTTTCTACTTTTGGTACTTGAAGTACATTTTGATACCAATTACTTTCACTCAAAGTAAATTCTGAACTCCGGACTTTTTTTTTTTTACTTGTTACAGAGTATTTCTATATTGCAGTATTGATACTTTGACTGAAGTTAAAACAAAATGTGAGTAGATACTTCCTCCACCACTGGTGTGTGAGGGGCTGTTCCCTGCCTCCTCCGCCCCAGCCAGAGCAGAGCAAGCATTGCTCTGTCTGTCTGCACACAGTGTAGAGACTAGAGAGCAAGCAGCAGCAAAGCAGCGGCTGTGGAGAGAGAGAGAGAGAGAGAGCGAGCGAGCGAAAGAGAGAGAGGGAGAGGGAGAGAGAGAGAGGATGATCATGAGCGCGTTATTGGACCAGACCAGACTACTAGACCGCAACAACGCCACGACGCATTTCACAGGTAAAAGAAAAAAGAAAGACAGGAAAAGAAAAAAGTGTCCGGAGCATAGATCGATGTGTTGGTGTGTTTAATTCCGCGGTGTGCTACGTGCATCGGTGTTTTCGAATTCCATCGCACGACATCTGGATATATATGTTTTTTGGTGTGTGTGAAGTAAACAGCGGCGGAGAGAGTCGCAGCATCAGCCGTTATATTTATAACGGTTTCTCAACTTGCAGCCAGCCCGTCTATACATGCTCTCCTGGTCTACTGTCTCTGCCCGTGTGTCAGTCAGATCATGGATGATGGACATATGTCACTCATGCAGAGTGTGACACTTCTAGGACACAGTCGGAGGAGGGGACGCAGAGTGGCTTGTTTTGTTTTTCTTTCTTTAAAATGTTTCCATTTGAACTTAAGGATCCATAAAGTGGCTGATCCGATGCCACCGTTGCATTGCATATGATGCAGGGCTGTTATATCATCTCTGAAGGTTAAAAGATTCTCTGATGATGGGAGCTAGTGGGGCTAGCATTGCTATAGCTGCTACCTGCAACATCCATCCATCCATCCATCCATCCATCCGTCCATCCATCTGGCCTGTCTCAGTCTGTGTCAGTCAGTGACATGGCAGCAACACACACACACACACACACACACACACACACACACACACACACACACACACACACACACACACACACACACACACACACACACACACACACACACTGTGTGCTTGTGCATGTGCGTGTGTGGTGCTGCTGCCATGTTACTGACACACACACACACACACACACACACACACACACACACACACACACACACACACACACACACACACACACACACACACACACACACACAGGTCCATCATCATCACTGGCTGTGCGTGTGAAGGGCCGGATCATGCATTTTGTTGAACGACAAACGGCAAGAAGGATGCCCTCCTATTATGGACACCCGTGGCATGGCAAATGGTTTTGCCAAGTTTTATAGGCGTCCAGCTTTGATGTCTGCATGTTGTCACTTTGTCACACCTGCTGCAGCATGTGTGATGATGGTCATGACGGATGCTGGTTGACCTTTCTCGTCTCCTTCCCTTAATCCTTGCCTTGGAATACAATGCACATAATAATAAGGATTATGTGGATGATGATGATGATGATAATAATTTATAATAATGATAACAATTTATTTGTTGAGTTTGATTATGTTCATTAAACTACACTTTGTAGTAGTAACAAAAACCTGTCTTTTTGTGGGGCCACTGGTTGATAGCCTAAATATAGTATAATTATGCAAAATATTTGGCTTTTTACATTTTAAAAGACAAAGTGTTATGAACAGTACTCCTACATTTTCTACTGTACATGTGTACATACTGATACTACACACACGTGTGTAATTTAATTAAAAGGGGATGACATGGCTTTACTTTCGATTAGCTCGAACTGTGGAAACTTTTTCTGCAAATGGCTTGTCACAAATGGAACTAGGTCATTGTTGTGGAAAAGCATTCACCTGGCCTGTTTCAATCATTGCTAAATGACTGTGTCTAATGACGCTGCGCGTTGCATTGTACATAGAACTAAACAGACAGCATGGACCCGATTTATACTTCCTCATATGATGGTGTTGCGTGCAGAAAATAGCTAATCTACAAGCTTGTAGGTCTTGAGCTTGTAGATCTGCTATTTTCCGTGCACGACACCATCGTACGGCGGTGTAAACACTAAGAAATGTCCTCTTTGATGTGCTTTTGGCATATTCTGTTCCTTAATCTGAATTTAACCGCCCATATTTAATTTGTTTGGAGCCTGCTCTTATTTAGGCTAACCTTCCATGGACTCAGGGATGGGATATCAAATGTATCCAGTCCTGGTATGTTATGTTTTTAATATCAAAGCTCTATTGAAATGATGCAGCCCTAGTGAGCT
Source organism: Gymnoscopelus microlampas (assembly GCF_963454915.1). NCBI lineage: Eukaryota > Metazoa > Chordata > Actinopteri > Myctophiformes > Myctophidae > Gymnoscopelus > Gymnoscopelus microlampas. The sequence continues at coordinate 27,685,585 of NC_139959.1, forward strand.
GCTTATTATTGTCAGGATTTACTGGAGTAAATCAGTGTGCTTATGTCAGAGCTCCCAGCCCCTGAGGTCACATCAGTGAGGGGACAATTGTCTAGACAGGCTGGGGAGATTCTTAGACAAACAGCAGCTGACAAATAAACACCAAAGTATTATCATTACACAGCGAAGCCCAGTCTACGCCTCACAACTAAAAGACTAGAAGAGGGAAAAGGACATCTTGGTGTGTGTGTGTGTGTGTATTTGGGTTTGTGTGGTCAGCCTTTGACATACCCCTGTGAAAAGGCTGGTGTGTGTGTGTGTGTGTGTGTGTGTGTGTGTGTGTGTGTGTGTGTGTGTGTGTGTGTGTGTGTGTGTGTGTGTGTGTGTGTGTGTGTGTGTGTGTGTGTGTGTGTGGGGGGGGGGGGGGGGGGGGGGGGTTGGGTGGTGTATGAGGAGGGAAGTGGCCCATTAATTTCTCCCAACAGCAGAGGAAAGGGTTGGTCAGCGATATACAGAAGGCCCTCCACGGTTGTGTGGAATCATGAGTCATGCCCATTGAACTTCCAGGAGTGGTCTGAGGAGCCAGTGATAAGTCAGAAGCTACGCCTCCCCCTTCCTAGTCTCCGAGGTCATCGGCTGTCCCAGGGCCAGACTTATATTTTTCCAGTCAGTGAGCAGCACAGGCAGCCTAATGCATCAGACTGGCTATCTCGTCTACCCTCCATACCTTAGAGCAATTCATCCTCATAGATGATTCTACTCTTACTTTGCAGCCTCTGACACCATGTCTCTGCTTGATATGAATGATACTGCTGAGAATGTTGGTGTTGTGCTAAATCTTGCTGGTGCAGTACTTGTTTTTGTGGCTTTGACAGAGCTGCGTCTGGAGGATTTTCCAAAACATGATATTATTCTTTCAAATTTTTAATTTCTCACTCTCTCTCTGCATCTTTCCTGCTGTCTCGGTTTAGCATCAGCGTTAGGCCAAGCGCATAACTAAATCCCTCTCTCTGACGTCATTGGGTGGATATACCATAAGACCTTGAAAATTCTCTTGATGTTTGCTCAACTACAGGGATCCCCTCGGAGTCCCTAGTGTGATGTCATGTGTGATGTCAGAGCAGAGCTGACGCAGGCGGGAAGGCTGGCGGGTGGAGCCAGCCAGCCAGAAAACGTGTGAGATCTGCCAGCGTGCCTCTCAAATCGAGAATGCAGGGCCAGTGAAATGTGGCCTGCAAGCATGAAATGGAATCCACGTTGGGTTGATATTATTATAGATTGGCTGGATGCGAGCCTATGGCCATATGTTACGCAGATGTTTGATCTGCCTGCCTCGTGATTTGTCAATTTCTGCGTGTAAGTTTTACGTCAATGTGATGATTAGGCTAAGCCCTGGGGGCACCGTGGCCGTTCAGGGTTAAGGGAGAGGTTTTTCTTGTGTTCATATAGCACTTTTCTACATTCAACACAACAAACATTGCTCTGCTAGGTTACAGGCTAGTGCTAGTCATAAGCTAGGCCTATATTCTGTTGGAGACACTGAAGGCTGTGGCTCTTTAGCCTAATTGGGTAGTTGCCATGATATAGCAATGTGCATCCATGGTAACATACAGCCTACTGGGTACTTTTTTGTTGTTGTGTTTGTTTGTGTTTAGTTTGTATTTGATTGTTTGGTAGCACAAGCCGTCCTAATGGTTCACATCCCAACTTTCCTCTGCATTATGAGGGAAGTGTCGTGCAGAGTCCACACTTGATTAGCAGAAAGCCAGAGCGTGCTAACCCTTTGATCATAGTGTTTCTGCCTGAAAAACCACACTACTGTCAATTCCAGTGAGCCCCAGACCTTGACGGACACTAATTACCATGAAACAAGCTGGGTAAGCTGAGGAACAACAGGGTTTGGAATAGCTCGATGCTGGTGAAGCCTAATACATTTACATTCCTATCTAGGCATATTGCAGAGTGATTACTAATGTATCTAGGCCTGTAACTACTTCCCAGACTAGTCACCATCAATTTCTCACAGTCTCTGTTTTGTTTCACGTTAGACCAGTATCATCATTATTTTAGACTATTAATAGTTGCAGGGTTTCAGAGTAGTTTTAGTGGGTTTCTCTCTCCGTGCATCAGCCAGGTGATGAGCTCTCAGTTGGAGAACATCTCATGACGTCAATCCCTGCATTCCAGTGAAATTAAGCTAAGCCTGCTAAACAATGGGGAATTAGCACATTGATATAATTACCCTCTCATAGGCAGTGTCTTACTACGCTAACTGGATGCTGCGCAGATTTCCCTTGTGCATTAACACGTTATTATGGTGCTCTTGTGGGCCTGATTATTGTTATTTAAGTTTTCTCTGGAATTAATCACTGATGATGCTGCATTAGTCTAGGAGGACCATTTAATTATTTGTCTGGACATGTTTGTGACAGACCCTGAAGTGAATTAAGACTAAGCCTTGGTGTTGCACTGTGTGATGTGTTACTCCATGGTAGAATAATGCAACAATAACATCCCTCATCCCATACCGCCTTTGATTCGGCTGCCAGCGGAGTCTGACTGTAATACGTTTTGGACTGAAGCAATGTGGCGGGAATGACCTAGAGGCTTGCTTGCTATTGTCTGTAAACTGCCATTCAAAAAGCAAAACAATCGTTGCCATGGGAGATCCTCTGCAAAATATCGGAGTGGGTGTTTTTGGCTAAACCTTTCCATATGAGGTAACTGATCCAGAATGTAAGGGTCCCGCCGATCACTGAGAGGGTGTGGATGTTAGAAATAGCACATGGAATGCAATGTTGTGTAATGGACAGTGGAAACATACTTGTTATTATCCATCAATCACTGTCAAGTCTATAGAAGAAAAAATAGGAAGTCTCTCACTTCTTAGGTTGTAACGCCAGTACAAAAGCCTTCACAATAAAACCCTCGGTTAATTTAACTCTTGAGATTGTAAAAAAATTACCATTTGGTAAAAAATGTACATTCAGAGTTGGCCTTGCCTAAATGAACGGTGCGGATTTCACTAAGAAGGTAGTACGGTCAGTGGTCCGGGCACTTAGCCTCTAATGTAGCCTGACAGCGCGTTGCGGGTTTGAGTCCCGTTCCCGACGACCTTTGCTGTTTTTCTCTCCCCGTCTCTCTCCCTCTTTCCTGTCCATCTTCACTTAACTATCAATAAAGGCAGAAAAGCCAAAAACAGAAAAAAAAGAAGGTAGTGCGTTCTGAATGTCGTAGAGTTCCTAAATCTTGTGGCAACAAGATGAAGGTAGGACAGAGGAGTACATGCTGGCTATTTCTGTCTGACTGTACAGGTCAAGGTACATAGCTCCCCAACCAGGTGAAAGCCACTTGCTGGGCTTACTTTGCTGTTTATACCTTTGGCCAACCATAACATGCCCAGGGCTGCATGGGAAGGGGTGTGTGTTTGTGTGTGTGTGTGTGTGTGTGTGTGTGTGTGTGTGTGTGTGTGTGTGTGGGGGGGGGGGGGCAGTGGGATTACCCCTGATTTACACTTAGTTGCACAGTGGAGTCACACATCTACAATTTCACAACGTGTCACGTGTGTGAACTTGTACATCTATTTATTTGGCTTCTCTGCCTTTATTTGGGATAGTACAGTGAAGATAGGACAGGAAATAGGGAGAGAGAGACTGGGAGTGATACGCAGCAAAGGCCATCGGGCTCTGGAATCGAACCTGTGACTCTGCGGCTGCATTAGAGCCTATGTTGTGTGTGGTATGCGCCTTAACCACTAGGCCATTGGCAACCCCGTAGACATATTATTTTCGGGGTGCGACACCAACATGCGACTACTGTTAAGTTTCAATCCTTTATTCTGCCAAGAGGCCTCCTGGAAAAACTTGCGACATCGTCCCCCGTCCTCCGCTCTATGTTGTCCCTGGCTGCAGCACATGCTTCCTCAGGAAGAGAGGTGGCCCTCCGCTGACAACATGATGTCACAAAGATAAACAATACTGTGGACGCTGGCTGCTGAATGTGATGTCTTGTCGTCCCTGAGAAAGTCGTGTACAGTACATCAGTGGTTCTGTCTTGTCATGTCAAGGACCCCTAAATGAATATGTATTTGGCCGCAGTCCCCCATCAGAAAATATTTTGTGCCAGGTCACCCCATGCAAGATTTGTGTTCTTAAAAAAAATCAGAAATTTTCCCAAATTATTTGAAGATTCTTTTGAAAATAGCAGAGTTTGTAGATCGGCTATTTTTAAGTAGCCTACAGTATGCACAGTATATACCGCAGGTTTAAAGTCGTTAAACTGATTTCTATGCTATATTAACTAATTTAGCTGGGGACCCCCTGGAACCCCTTCAAGGACCCATGGGGTCCCCGGAGCCCCACTTTGAGAACCACTGGTGTACATGCACACGTATTGTAACAGATGCAGGCTCGGCTAGGGGCCAGGCGAGTACACACCCTCTAGGTTAGCGGTTCACATACTGTAGCATGAGAGATGGGTGGGAGAAACAGAGGTGCAGCTCTTGCAGCATTATTTTACTAAGGGGAGTGGGTGTGTTTTGGGTTCTGAATGACCACTGATGTGTGGGTTGCTCACACTTTTTGTTTTGTAGTCGCATTAGTAGAATGTGTTTTATTAAGCCGCTTGTCTCAGATTTTGTACAGAAAATGGAGCAGGTCTACTAGTTTACATCGATAGGTCAAATCAAATAGGCTAATGAAGTTTCATCTATTCAAGGTAGACCCAGTTTCCATTAAGTTAGAATCAAACCCAAATAAACAAATGTTCAAACTGTAGATGCACTTAATGGATGTAAGATGTTATCATCTCATCATATTGTTTCAATTAAAAGTAGATCAACCTATCTGAAATTCTGACTCGCTGGCAGCCAGACTGCAGATAATCTTTACCACAATGTTAACAAACTAGCCTCCTCTGTTTTGCTGAACCAGGCCTGTTACTTATTTTCATTGACTCTCTCAGCTGCACACACTATTGATCCATATACACACTGTCTGCCACATACTATAGCCTTGTACTGCATACATCCACTCAATTATTTAGGAAAACGTTTATCACATACCCCAGACGGACAGTAGTAGTGTTAAGTCTAGCCCATAGTATCCGCGCTGCTGTCTGCTCAAAGCTAACAGCAAAAAATCCCACTTTTGGCTTCTGGCTTCTGTCTAATCTAGGTCTGTGTCCATGCTGTCCCTCCCTGCCCTCTCTCTCTCTCGCTCCCTCCCAACCCCACTGTGCCCTCATCTCACACCGGCCCATGAATAAGGAGTTGACACCAAAATGTCAACCTGGAAGCCATCAGACCACCGCCGCTGGCGCAACCGACCAATAAAGGCACATGCCCCCTCGCACTGCTAAAAAACGCTCATATCGGTTTTCTAATAAAACAAGCCGTGGCCTTGCCAAGAGATCACTTGACTGCGGAGGCGACTCCCTCGCATCTCTAATTAAAATGTCGAATGATATTACAGTAGTGCAGAGTGAGTGATTAGCGATGTTGAAAATGCAAAGGCTGGTATGAGGGTACTGCACGGCATAATGTCAGCATCATCAGCCCTCATGTGGTTCTGTTTATTTTTAGCTTACTTAGCAGCATATGTTATCCATAAAGTGAGATCGTTAATTTCTCCTGTTTTGAATGAGCCATATCATTAAAATGCAGCAGATCTCCACTCTTTTTCCCTCCCTTTTTGGATTTCCAGTTTCAAGAGCAGCACGCTGGCAGAATGGCAATCTTTCTCACACAAGAAGGCATTGTAGAGAAACACAATATTGTTGTGTTTTGCGGAATGAAAGCTGGCCATTGTTGTGTGCCATTTCTTGAATATGGGGTTTTATTTGATATAAAATGGGAAATTCCATTACGTAAGAGAATTAGTTGTATTTAAACTGAGCTTGCCATGGGAAGCAAGAGGTACTGTAGGAGTGGTTGTGCACAAGGGCAGGTCACGTTACACAGGGAAATCCTCAGTTTTGCAGATGATGTAGATAAGCCCCATTTAGTGAAGAGGGAGCAACAGAAATTACCTCAGATTTAGGATCTAACTAGATTAGGTTGCATTATGGGCATTCAATTGAGCCCATATTTCATTGACATATCATATCAAAAGTGAATTGCCCTGTATATTGGAATGCAGCCCGAGGCTAAACCAGAAGTTTATGTCTGCTTTTGGTGAAGGCCTAATCTACAGGAAGGAAGGGGCGGTGACACGGATCTGACTTCGATCTGGAAGCTCGATCGGTGTCGATCTAAAGCTGCCGGGGTCTTTTCAAGTCTGGCTGTTGACATGAGCTAGTTTCTAGGGATACGGTCTGAAATTTCACAGTTTATCCAGTGAGTTTGGATGACAATACTGATGTGACAAATGACTGTTGAGTGGCTGGCATTTGGCTTAGATCAGGGGGTCTTCAACATTTTCAGCCCAAGGACCCCTTAGTTGAGAGAGAGATGGCCCCTGGCTTAGATAAATTGAGCACATGAGTTGAGTGAAGTAAACAGCACAGCATTCAACACCAGTTGAAGCTAAATTAATAAAATAAAGGTCAGAGCATGCCTCATCTACAAGCACATGAAATCATACTTATGTATAATAGCCACTAACCTCTGATTTATACTTCGCACGTGGCGAAAATATCTGATGTAGAAGCTATTCTTGATGCGTTGTGAGTTTGTGGATCTTCTATTGTTTCTAAATGTTTAGACATTTCTCAATGATGACACGCCCACAATAGGGACGCCTTGTTTGTCGTTAACACTGATGCGTTAACTCTGTGCACAAGGATCACCCTGCTATCCTGCTTAACCGAAAATCTAGACTGTCCTTGACAATTGGAAAGAGTTAAACCTGAAGGGGGAAAAAAAGTATTAGCTGGGTAAGTGCCAAGAGTCAATCCTCCAAAACTAACAGGGTTAAGGTTTTAAATGAAAAAGATAATCGTATTAGAGGGCCAGACATACAAAGAGAGCAGCATTTCACGGTGTTGGATCCCGTTAATCACCAACAGTAGTCTGCTATCTCTGGGCTCAGGTGGAGGGGAGGAGAGGAGAGAAAAGCAAGGCTGGAGGAAATAAGGGGTGGTGTTGTCATCCTCTCAGCCCAGACCTCTTTTTCTATAAAAGATGTTTATGTTATTTATCCCTATAAAATAACCTGCTAACGTCTGAACTAGCCTGGTTGAATCGAAGCTAAAAGGAAGCCGTTGATGTAAGTGGAGCTGGGCTGAGGATGTTGGGCTGCTGTTGTCATCTGCCATTTCTTATTGAGGACAGCGGATTTGTGGGCAGTCATTTCATTTCAGGCAGTAGTGAGTGAGCCGTAGAAGCATCTGTCCCGTCGACAAGCCTTTTCCAAAGACATTACATCCACACAGTGGCCTCATCTACCCTGCCAGTTGTGATTCAGACTCTGCTTATGATTTCAGTGCCTTATCAGTTCCACTTAACAGTTCGTTCCATTGGAGTATTTCATAGGAAATATTGTTTTATTGCATAATAGATCAATCATACTGCTACTGTGATGCTTAAATATTGAGCCGTTATATTTGCTATAAAGTATAGCCTATAAACAAGCAGGTTTTCTTGTGGGAGCAAAGCATTTCAAAGGTTATTGATGCCTGCAGAGAATCTGGCGTACGTTTAGAGAGTCTGTTTCCCTATTTTTCCCTCAACAATTTCAGAATTGAAATTGGTTTTTCGATAGCCAGCCCTAATCCTGAGGTTTTTAAATTCGACATTAAGAAATGTCCCTCTGCCTTAACCAGGCAATGATTTCTCGCTTCTTAGATTAGGATTTGGATGTGGATGGTTGGAGGGAGGAAAAAATAGAGAGAAGAGAAAGATGAAGAAGTAACCTACATCTTTCGTCCAACAGCCCTACCGTGGTCGCCCAAACCCCTCCCCCCCCCCCCCCCCCGCCCCCCGGCACCTCATTGATTCCAAACGTGAAACACAGCTTGGCTGCTGCTAACAGCCACCTTCCAGCTATACTGTGCACACAGGTCTACAGGGAGCGAACTGTAAACAATGACATTTTGGAATTTGACTGCAGTACCAGTGATCATCTTAAAACTGTAGCCGTCGTCGTCACTGACGCCCGGCGTTACTTTGGACCAGTAGATGTGACGGGTTGGGATGTGAGCGACATGACGCCAGGGTTGTTGCTGGGGGGACCGGAGAAGAGAGGGAGGAAACACGGGCAAGGCTGCTAGTGGTGGGAAGAGCGAGGGATCTCGGTTTGACGTGGTAGCTCAGGAACCGGGTGGGGGGGATGGGGGGGCTGATCTTTTTTCGTCTTTTTGTGTTCTTTTCCTTGGACTGTCCATTCCGGTCGAGAACCCTTGTCAATGATGGGACACGGGCAAGAGAGGATAATGGTTTTAACGTCACCTTTTCTCCCTCTCTCTCTCCTTCTCTCTCTCTCTCTCTCTCTCTCTCTCTTTCTCTCTTCCTGTCATTCCCTCTCTCTCTTGTTTTCTTAGTGATGGCCTCAGCTGTGCAGCTGTGCTGGCGATCCCGCCGCTGCGCATAGGGAAGAAGCAGAGACGCCTTGACAACCAAACTTCCTCCCTCCTCCCTCCCTCTCTCACTCTGTTCCCGCTTTAAAGAGCAACATCAAGAAAACACACCAGCATAAACAAATGTGACCATGTACAGCGTGGAGGACCTCCTCATCTCTCACGGATACAAGCTCCCCCAGCACTCCTCCTCTTCCGCGGCCCCCACCCCCACCCCGGACGCCTCCTCGCGCCAGGCACCCTCACCCCCGCCCCCGTCCTACGGCAAGCGGCACGACGTCCTTGAGATCCGGCCCGGCCACGGGACGGTGAATGGCTACGAGAGGGACGTCGGGGGCTTGGGGTCCTACGGGACCAACGGCGGTGGCTCCAGGCCGCCCACGGGTTGCAGGGTGGCGTTCTCCAACAACGAGCCCCGGGACAGGGACAGGGGCGAGGGCAGACAGGAGGTGGACAGCCGCAACCAAGGAGACACGCACTCTCTGGGCGAGTCCTTGACCTCAGACAGCGGGTGAGACGTCGTCCGTGTTGTGCCCTGAGCCGTAAGGCTCCTTGGCTCCATTTGCCATATGATTATGTCATTGGTTCCCAACGTTTTCTGGACCAGGGCCCGCTTGAAAATCTCAAAAGCGTTTGCCATGTTAAGTGGTCAGATGGGTGGACCACGTGCATTTTCAGAGCATGCCTATTTTAACGATCAATCAGGTGATTGTGTTCCGGCTTGGATTAATGGAACTAATATACAGTAGTATACTTTAAGTTCCTATTTGTCGGTTTCACAATGAAAACAACATTTTTTTTTTTAAAGAGATTTAGTTTATGTTATCATTAGTGTTTTGCCAATTATTTGGGGGCCAACTTGCAATATCCTCACAGCCTACCAGTGGGCCCCGGCCCACAGGTTGGGAATCGCTGCCATATGTGGTTGCTTGCTGGTCGTTGTTTAATAACAGCCGTCTGTAAAATCAATGAAAACACTAAACTAGGATTTCTGCATGATGGCTTTTTTTGGCACCTCATTTTGAGCTGATCTCCCTCCTACTCCCTCCCTCTCTCCCTTCATCTCTGTTGCTCCCAACCCTCCCTCCTTTGGTCCCAGCCTCCCATTTCATCTTTATTCCCCCCCCCCCCTCTCTCGCTCTCCCTCTCTCCTTCCCAATAAAGTCAGGGGCTGGGGAGGAGGGATAATGTGTGCTAGAGTTTTAATCTGCCACATGGGACTCTGGAGTTGTAAACAAAGCTGCTATTGGGCAAATGCTCTGTGCCCTGTTGAAGCCCAGGCTTGCACACACACACACACACACACACACACACACACACACACACACACACACACGTCATGCACAAGCGTGTGTGTGTGTGTGTGTGTGTTGTGTGGCCATGCACTCACAGAATTGTACACAATCAGAGGCACACGCACGCATGTACACGCGTTTGTAGGTACGCACGCACGTGCTGTTTGCATGCGCGCGCGAATGCATGCATGCATGCACGCACACACGCGCACACACACGGTTTGCCAGGTTTCTCAGAAGCCCCCAGGGCCTGTGATCAATATGTCCGTCCCTACGGTTTCAAAGGCGTTATGCCTCCTGGTATAATGCATGTGCATCAATAATACAGGCCATGTATAGTCTTTTTTAAATATGCATATGGGGGCTAGGCTATATTTAGCTCAGTCTGGAGTTACGCAAGTGAAACCCTCCTGGGGAAGAGAGTGTTAAAACATACTGTATGAAGCCTGAGTTATACTTGGTTGCACATGGGTGTTGCGCACCGACACGAGCGATCTACAAGCTCACAGCATGTCGTGGTGCAATGCGTTGTGAGCTTGTAAATGGGTTATTGTTTATGCATGACACCGGCGCACAACCAAGTATAAATCAGGCATAATGTTTCCTGTAGCAGCCTATCCGGTGTCTTTGATGAAACTGGGCCTGTTTGGTTTGCCTATTCGCTGTGGTTCTGGAGGTTACGGGGGCTGTAACTGAGACAAAGTCAATACAGCGATTTCCCCTGTACACAGTTAAACAGGCTTGTCAGATGTTTCCCCCCCTGTGCACTGTTTGGCTGATTCCAGTTTTTCTAATCCATTTTAGAATAACAGCCAGTGATAGACTGGGAATCTGAAAATAGTCATATGACCTTGAATAATATTAAAATGTGTGTGTGTGTGTGTGTGTGTGTGTGTGTGTGTGTGTGTGTGTGTGTGTGTGTGTTTGTGTGTGTGTGTGTGTGTGTGTGTGTGTGTGTGTGTGTGTGTGTGTGTGTGTGTGTGTGTGTGTGTGTGTGTGTGTGTGTGTGTGTGTGTGTGTGTGTGTGTGTGTGTGTGTGTGTGAGAGAGATAGAGTAAATTATGAGACTGTGTAATCCACATTTTCACATCCCCTGCTCTGACAGCACTAACAGAGTATTTTTGGAATGGGAAAGTGGGAATAGCAAGACATACTGTAATGCGTTGCCATTCCTGTCTTTTGCTTGTGGATCCTTCCTTACACAGCCTCCCCACACCGTCCGAGGCCGTTTGTCCTCGCTGTTTAAGTTTGGATAAGGAACAGGCCTATCTTGGCTGTCCCATTAGGCTACTAAGGCTAGTACTACTTAGACCCAATTAGAGTAATGATGATGGCGATGGCAACTCATCTTATATGAGATGCCCCCGAAATGCAGTGAAATGCCTCGGTCGACTGCACCCCAGCACACATCCCGGGCCAGCAATGGGCACGGATTGGAAATGTCAACGATGTGCCGCAGTCGCAGGCCCCACGGGCGCACATACATATGCATGCGTCTTGATGGCATTGTCCAACCGTCATTCGGCCACTGCACAAATAGCCATAAATAAACAGGCTCTACCCAGATACCACTGAGCATCAGTGCAGCCAATCAAGGCAAAGTCCCCTTAGATGCAGGAGCGCTCCTTGGAGCGTTCTATTGAGGCAGGATTGTTTTTTTTTAACCAAGGTTGAGAGAGCTCAAGAATGGAGGAAAATCGAAGATGATTGTCAAATGACCTGAGCTCTTCGTCTGTCATGAAGGGCATCCAGGACTAACAGCGTCATCGTGTAATGTGATCATTATGCCCAGTGGAGAATCATGGTACCAAGTACTACAGCGTCATTCATGGCTAGCTGTCGCCACCTAGAGGGGGAAAGACGTAAATGTTGATATTTTACACTAGCAAGTAACTGTTTCATTTATTTCATTCTGGTTGGATTGAAATTGCTATGTATTTCAATGTTTAACAAATCTAAATGTAACATGTTGCATTATTGTCTGATTATCTAAACAAGTATACAGTACAGTGAATCACGCAATCACACACAGGCTCCCCCAGAGTTAGTGTTGATGTGTCATTAAGCAAGACACTTGAACCCCCAATTGCTCCCGATGAGCAGGTTGGTGCCTTGCATAGTTTCCTCCGCCGTCTGTGTATGAATGTGTGTGTGTCAATGGCTGAATGTAATGCACATTGTAAAGCGCCTTGGATAAAGGTGCTATATATAAATGCACCATTTACCATTTTACAATCTTTCATTGTGTCTCCTTTCAGGTTCTGTGACGGTCCCAGAGGACCACACCCTCAGTCTAAGGACGTGGCCTACTGGAGGAGGAGAGGCCAGGATTTCACCGTGCTCCTGGATTATGCCGACTTCAGGGAGCCTCCTGGAGGAGGACAAGGGGAGTACAGCAGGCAGCCTGGGCCACAGCAGCCGAGAGGTCAGGAGGTGCCCGCCGAGGAACGGCAGAGGGCAGCTCAGGAGAGGCAGCGCTGGGCAGCCCAGGCTCAAGCCCAAGCCCAGGCCCAGGCACGAACCAGAGAGAGGGAGGCTGCCCTCCACCAGTGGAGGATGGCCGCCGAGAGGAAGTGTCAGAGCCTAGGCACCGAGGAATGGCGTCCGGCGGTGAGCTTCGCCCGCCAGCTGTCAGAGAGCGAGGGTGAGCGCTGGGCTCAGGAGCAGCAGCGTCTCCATGCCAGGACGCCGGAGGGCATGGTCGTCCACCCCAGGACCAAAGCCAAATCGCAGTCGCTGCCCCGGATGCTGATGCAGCCCGACAGCCTGCAGTATGTGGACATGACCTCCTCCGGTCAGGAGCTGTACAGGAGAGTCAACGGCCACCCGCTCTCACCGCATGACATTTACAGGGTTCCCCGCTGGCCGGAGAACGGCCGACCGGCTAGCGCCACCCAGCTCTCCGTTACACCAAAGCCACGCTTCACCAGACCCCCCAGACCCCCTTCTTACGAGGTGCACCAGCAGATCAGGGGTAGCTGTGAGGTGTTGTCTGGGTCTGGGAGAGATTCAGTCGTTCCCCAGGCCAGGGACCGAACACCACTGCCCCTGTCCAGGGCAGGTGACCCTCAGCTGGACTATTTTGCATCGGACTCTGGACCCCCCGGATACATCCCTCCCCCATCATACAAGAGAGCACCTGTCATTCCAGGGGGTCATCGAGGCTATGGCGAAATCCCTGTTGGCTACAGGTAAATTACTCTAAAAAAAAACAGCGTTAAAATATGAGTTTTTGTTCAGTTATGTTTAGATTTTTCTTCAATGCATAGCATTGTTTCACTCTCAGAGACTATATGTCTGCTAAACATTAGTTTATAGTATTGCGATGCCTGTCGGAATGCATGCCCCATTGGTTTTGCAATGCCCATTGTACCCATTGTCAGAGTACTTCGTGCGGTAACCATTATCATAGTATAGCACTTTGAGGCCAGTCTATGACGTCAGTACTGTGATGTCATGTTGATTGCATCAGGGATCTCAAGATATGGAGATCTATAGATATTGAATCGCTGATCCGACCGACTTCACACTGGGCACCACACTTCTTCTGGTCCTCAGTGATACACACGGCAAGTTTAAAGTCGATCGGTCGGTTGTCGGGAAAACGTGAAGAACAGAACACACACACACACACACATGCAGAGATTTACTGACATTAGTTTTGGTGAAAAAAGCCTGCATATACTGGTATCGGTTGAAATCGGAATTAGAAATGACTAGTCCGGTCGATGCATCCGTTGCGGGATATGCGCACATGATCTGGCAATCCAGGAGGCAGTTCGTCCCATAGCTGGGCAGCCCCGTAACCATGGCGACATTCTTTGATACAAAAACGCTAATAAACAGCTGAGATTTGGTGATATCGAAATACGGGCTTCGCAGTTCCGTGGGCATGGTAATGGTCCATGGCTGTGTAAAAATTCAGATCAATTGCTCCAGCCAGTGAGGAGAACCGGGCAGACAGTTTTGGTCTCACCACCACCACAGAGGTTTCTCAAATTATAGGAAGATGAAGCCAATATCGGACATCCATAAATAATACGTTTTGTCCACAAAATGCTGTTTTACATTGGGCAATGTATGTAAAATATGAGCAATGAAACATTCAAGATTATTTTCCATGGATTTCGTGAATATATTGTACCTATGTGAATGTACACATCTGATTATGATAAAATGCCTGGCCCCTGTTCTTGTCCACCATTAGTGGAACATTAAATCAATGCACCGCCTAATATCTGGTGATATTTATTTGTGATTATTAATTGAACTGTCCAATACTATGAGGATGGCATGCCTATGACTCCTGGTGATTCACACGTCTCCATTCGGCCCTTAATCGACTAAGAAATTGTACAGTTTGAGTCAGAGGTTTGCCAACATTCATTATTCTACTAGCCTAGCCTGTTTTGTGTTCTTTCACTATGCTCTACTAGTGCTATACAATTGAAGTAAAACTGCATTGTCATAATTCCCAGGTACCGAGGGGACGTGTACCAGCAGATGCAAATGGTTCCGGATGGGTCTCATTGGTACTCCAGATATCCAGCCGGCCTATGGCCTGATCCCCAGAGAGAGAGGAGTGTACAACTACCCAGCCGTAAGCAGCTGTACCCTGGCTACGCCGTCCAGGAGCGCCCTGGTGGAGGAGTCCAGTACATCCCCTTCGATGACCCCCGCGTCCGTCACATCTCCTCAGCCCTCGGTGGCAACTCCCTGACGGACGCCGACAAGATCCGCCACATCCGCAACGAGCTTCCCAGCGTCACCGTGTCGGAGCCTGTGTCCGACGACAGTGCCTTCTTGCCTCCGCCGTTGGGGCCCTTTGTCGCGGCCAAACAGACCGCAGAGGCCCACCTGACATCTTCGAGCGACTTTGACAATGACAACGACAGGTGGCACAGCGATTTGCACAAAGAGACTGTCGATAACTTCCCAGCAACCGACCAAAACTGTAACAGATATTCCAAAAACCAAGGTCCTCCACCCTCACCCTTGTCAGCCTTCCAGGCCACAGTGGTGGCCTCCTCCTCCTCATCTCGCCAGGGTTCCAACTCAGACCAGGGCTTCACGGAAACCATCACCCAGGTGAAGAAGATCGTCCCAGACTCAGGGCCAGAAAGTAGCAGGAACAGTAAGAGGAGGGTGAGCGAGACAATTTTCTGCCTGGTGTCCGTCCCCATTCACACGCCAACTAATATTAACAAAGACTCTGCCGCAGATCAGAACAATAACGAGATGATACCAAGTCTGACTGTCACCAACACTGACAGTGTCACTCTAGGCCATGCAGACAACCTGAAACTCCGCAGCAAGTCCATGGCCGACATGCCCCTCAGGCCCCATCACTCCCACTTCCACACCAGCAGCACATCCTCTATGAGGAACTACAAGAGAGCTCCATTAAGAAAGGAAATCATAGACGCTTGGGCCCTCCAGGCCAACGAGGATAAGGAGTTGTGTTACGCTGGGTCCTGGCCCGGAAACCAGTACCGAAATCAGGAGACCCAGACCAGCTCCCCCTTGACGGTGAAAAGTCCAGGCCCTCAGAGCCCTTCGGGGGTACAGGAGCCTGGCCAGTCTGCCCCAGAGACAACCACAGACACTGGCTTGGGGACAGACAGCAGCGCTTCGTATGGCTGCCCCATGGCTGGCCAGAAGAACCTCCACACCTCCAGCAACAGCGCCTTCTGCCGCCTCAGCCTTGGCCCGGATCAACCTTCATCTCCACAGTCCTCACAGTCGACCCCATCCTCACCATCCAAAGAGGCAAGTGAGCAGGGAGACCAGCACCCATCATCCCCCAGGAAGAGTGCTTCCAATCCCGCAGATGGTGAGGAGCAGGTGGCCTTCGGTCAGTTTCTGCTGAAGCCAGTGAACCGGCGGCCCTGGGACGCCATAGGGGAGCTGGAGTACTTCAACAAAGAGTTTGAGGATACGATCAGGAAGAGGTCTAATGTGGAGCAATGCATTGGGGAACTGGAAGAGGTGCACGAGAACATATTGGAGCTTAGCAAATCAGCACACATGAATGCCGCTCCAGATCCAGGCAGGCAAGCACTTAGTCTTCCACCAATGCACATGAATAAACCCAAGAGCGTGAAGACTAGATCAGAGTCCTGGAGTTCTAGCATTGATCCAGAATACAGGGAGGTGAGGAGTGCGTTTTCCAGGCCACAGGAGAGAGCCAACACCAGACCAGCAACAGATGAGTTATCCGCACCACCAGAGCACAGCCCCAGACAACGTGCCTCCCTGCACCAACCAACGCAACACTCTGACCCCAACCAGGTCTACAGGCAAGACATCCCAGTCCCCCAAGAGTCTTTACTGCGGGATGTGGGATTAACTGTCTACACAGAGACTCCTGAAGGTCCTGGAGGAACAATCCAACGCTCCCTTTCAGTACCAACTCCGCTAGATCACCAGGAGGTCAGTCTGTCTGTGGAGTTGTCATGGGAGAGCAGTACAACATGTGTTAAAGATGGTGCTGGCTTTGAGCACAACCCAGATAAAGAGCTTCAAGCTGAGGCGCATGCTGAGGCAAAGGTTAAAGCAGATGACACATCACGATTCAGGCCAAATTTGATCATCCGCAGGGCCAATAGTGAAAATAGTAAACCGCCCTCATCACACATCGGCAGGCTGACCAGAGAGGCCGCGTTTTCCTTTGAGGACGACGGCTTAGATGAGAGATTTGTCTTCCCAGACCGTCTGACCTACAGAAATGATTCAACAATAGCCGACAAGCACCTGGAGATCTTGTTGATCCGGGAGAAAGCCAACTCATTGCCTGCCGAGGACCTCAGCAATCTGTATGAGGTCAAATGCGCTAAGGGCATCCCTGAGAATGAGTCCATCGAGCAGCGGGCAGCCAGGATCCTTGGCATAGCTGTGCCGGTGGAGGCCTTGGGCGTGGCTGACAGACAGGCAGAAGATAAGCAGGATGACTCAGACATCTCCATAACCACCACTGATAAAGACATTAAAGACCTTCCAGTTGAAACTGAAACACACAACAGTGAAGACAGAGAGACACAGCAGGTAGAACGAGAGTGTGAGCAAGTGAACAAGGAGTCCCTGAACAACCAAGGACAGGAGGAGTCAGAGGAAGACACAGGGACAAGAGCAGGTGATGTGGACCATACCGTGGACAGACAAATGCCGGGTGACAACAACCACAGCGACAGTGGAGATAGCCACAGCAAAGAGAGCCAACAAACCGTGGCGCTGGGCCTACCCGAGTTCCCACCCAGCTCACTTCCTCTGTCCCTGCCCGTCTCCCCCAATGGGAAGTTGGCACTAAGCACCTGCAGCGGCGAGACGAAAGGACGCGGCGCAGCCTCTAAGTTAATCGAATCCCTGCAGGACAAGCTGAGCTCTTCCACGTACTCATCATCGACGTCTTCGTGCAGATCATCCCCAGAGAGAATGGCCCGTTTGAAGGAATTGGACTCTGTGTCCCGGATAAGGCGACTCAGCCTCCAAAGTTCCGGAGACTACTGCGAAGAGGCAGATGCAGAGGACAGAGATGGAGACAGAGATGCGGAGGAGGCTGGAGCTCAGGTAGAGACAGAGGGACAAGTGGCAGTGGAAAAAGGTGACAAAGAAGAGGGAGGGGAGGAGGAAGAGAAGGACTCAGGAGATGAAGATGTCAGCCAGGATGATTGTGAAAGGTGTGGTGAAAGGACAGAGGAAGCAGAGGAGGAGGAGGTACACGAAATAGGACAGCAAAGGGAAGAAGAGGCGTTTGAGGTGGAACTGAACATAGAGGAAGAAGAGCTGAGCGGAGAGATCACAATATGTTTGGAGAATGAGGAAGTGGCTGCATTGAACATGGAGGAGTCTCAAAGAAACGTGGAGTTCGAGCTGAAAATCGAGGAGGATGATGATGAACACAAGCCCTCGACGGAGGATCAAATCAAAGAGAACACGCTGGATGTTGTCAGAGAACAAATGAGTGAAGAAGCTGAACGAGGGGAACTGCCCAGGCCAAAGCAACGGACCAGGGCTCAGAAACCCCCACTGCTCCCCAAACCTCGCAGCGTGCCCAAGAGAGAGATCACCCTGCCCCTCAGCTTCAGCAGTGTGACCTGTGGTTCCAGTTCTCTGGAGGACGAGGAGGTGCTCTCTGTCTCAGGTGGGTGCAGAAGTGGTGCACACAATATATTATTATATAATTTGTATTATATTTATTATTGATGTAGGTTTTGCCTCAGCAAATCAAAGCATGAAACAGAGCATTAATTATATTATTCATTATCCTACATGTATTGTAAAATGTATTTTAGACTTATTTTGAACATCCTTGTTTAAAGGGATAGTTCAACCAAAAAGTTTTTTCTATCGATTAGTCACCCCATAGAGACTTCAATTCATGGCTATTTTGTTTTTGTCACATTCCTAAGCCAATAATTTGATGTCCAGCGGACCGGTAGGAGCTGGTAGGAGACACAAAGGAGAATCTTTGTGTCTCCTACCGGAACCGCTGCCGGTCATCAAATTATTGGCATACTGTAGGAATGCGACAAAAACATATCCATGAATTCAAGTCTCCATGGGGTGACCAATCGATAGAAAAAAAGTCATTTTGGGGGTGAACTATCCCTTTAATCTGTAATTATTTAAATGTACAAATATTGAATTCATTTACATCATTCTAACACTTTAAAGTCATTGCCCAGCTCTAATTGTGAGTTGCCAATGAGACTCTGTGCCCTGGGATAGAAATGGTGTAGAGTGTTTTCTTTGCTATAGACCAATTATTTGTTTACCAACATTGAGACTGGACGCACAGGTGATTGTTTCATGCAATCAAGTGAGGCGCGTCCTACCGAGACCTGACAGAATGGGTTTCATTTAGTGCCGGCCTGTGCGCGCATACTGGTTCTTATCAGTGTGACGTCGTCTGTTAAGGGGTCTATAAAGAAGAACTAACATGAACCTTGAGTCTTGTTTTTAATTGCACATCCTTATCTTGTCCTCAGACTCGTACGACCCTAGCCGAGTGGAGAGGGTGTGATTTCTCCGGCACAACTCTGGGAATCTGTCTGGTTCACGTTAACAGCTTTTCGGGACAACAAAGCTTTCATCTCACCTCATGACTCGGGTGCTGCGACCGCCTCCCCCCCAATATTGTCACACAATGCTCCTCATGAAAAATGTTTGCCCTGGTGCTCCGGAAGCCTTTCTACAGCCAAACAAAAGTGCCACCACTCACCAATTCTCCGGGCCTTCATTGCTTTTCAACGTCCTCTTCTTTCTATTCCCATTGTTCAATCCACCACCACTCAAAGGTTTTGAACAGACGAGCTTCCACCTCTTTCTTTTTACTTTGTTTTGGGGGAAAGTGCATGTTCATCATTTGCCATCAGCACTCTGGCTCCCTGTTTGTGCTGAAATATGAATGTAAAAGTGTGTCTGCTCTCCAAACGAAAGACAGAGAATACGAACAGAAAGAAAAAAAACAATGAGAAAAGGGTATTATGTTACAATCAGTGTTAACCTACACCAAATGTAAATAATAAAGAGTTATAAGATTTTATTCAGAAGAAAAAGAAAAGATTTTATTTGATTTCAGTGCTGAAGAAATGTATATTTTCTTATCTGCGTTTTTTTGCAAGTGTAGTTTAGGGGTGTAATACCAATAACTAAATCCCCTTGTCTTTATTCTTCTACTTCTTGTGCGATAGAGAATGTACTTCTAGAGGCTGGATCAGAATGAGAAACACTGTGTTTTCTTTGAAAAGTCTCACTCAAGAGCAATATCGTCATTGCACGGGGCTTCGGTGGAAAAAGCTTTGAGTAGCAGTTAGTCCGCAGAGCAAGCATCACCTCATGCGCTTCAGCCTTGTCATAAAGGTGTACGCTGGAGGCTGTGCTGCTGTAAGATGGCTGGTTTTGGTGTTTATGAGCACCTGAGAATCCTTAGTTTCAAGTACCCAAGAGATCGCACTCGGCCTGTTACGTTATCCGTGTAATGCTCACCAAACTGCCCGGAAGAAAAACAAGTCATTTGGCAAATGTTATTTTTGTTAATCAGCTCTCATACTGTATAAAAAAAGAAGACAAAATATATATATATTTTAATGCGTTAACAGAAGTTTATATTTAACCGTGCAGTTGTGATTGGACCTTAGGCGGTTTAAGATTGACTTGTGCAAATATATCTTATTTCAAAAGTGTTTTCTTCTTTTTGTGCAAGAAAAGATAGATATAGCTCTATTGATCGCAGTGTGCCTTGTACACACTACTGTGTTTGTGGAGAAGTATTTTGTGTGTAAAACTCCAGTATTTTTCAGTGAACAGTACTTTACTCTACTCTGGACAGTTAATCTGGACATGAGAAGTCTGTTGTACTTTTATTGATGAAAAATCCAGTGTTATTTTGGCAATAATACCCAATATTAAGTTAATGATGCTTAATATGAATGCTGTACAGAACTTTACCACTGAGATACTTAGCTACGGTATCTGAGTGTCTAATAATTTCATATCACTTTCAACATATCATTGCTTTATAAGGTGGCAGCAGAATACAATTTATTTACACATTTTTCACTAGCGGGATAGCAATACAGAAAAGGTTTAAATAACTTACCCAAGCAAACTAGATGCTATGCTTAGGGCATTAACGTTAACTGGGTTCAGTACAAAATGCGAAGTAAAACTGTGTCTTCAATGTTCATTTGGTGATATCGCTTGCACCACATTGCTGTTGTCTCTAACCCCCGTCCTGATCCACTCACATTCGGTGTTAAACATGTATGGATCCGGTAGAAGACTTGCATGAAAGTGGTTTTCGTTTTCCGTTTGCCAAAGAAAGTTGGGTAGGAGATTTGTCGTCCTCAATAACAACAATCCAATTCCTGTACCTCTGTGTTCCAGGTAGACTTACCATTAGTTGGTCATTCTCATAGATGTTTTTTGTACTACAGGTTATTTGTAACATATATATTATTGGTGCACATCTTGCTTTGATATTTTCTATTTTCATACCGAAGTCTGTACAGCTTCTTCTTTTCCCCCCCTTTTTTTTTGTATGTGCAGGCATTTTTATTTCTCTTGCATGAAATGCATAAGATGTTACAGAGAGAAAGGTGTATTTGCATATAATTGCATTTGGTACTAGTCTATCCAATAAGCAACTGTTATATTTCATATAATTCATATTTTATTTTCAAAAGTTATGCAATGTATTTAAACCAGAACACAGTATTTTTTAGATTATTGTAAAAAGGGAATTGTTTGAAGGCACATGTGTCTATATTTATGGTGTGATCATTAAGAATGGACATGAATACAGACACTTGTGTACTGCCATTGTATAATACTGCAGTGCAGACTATTCAGAAATAAAAGTCTTTGCATGTAAGATGTTTGCACCTGATATTATTGTCTAAAATCTATATTTTAGTGTAAAGATAACATGACAGATTGAAAAACAAAATCATCTTTGAAGGCAGGCAGTCAGTTTTACAGAATGACTTGGAAAAGTAACATCATTCTTACAGTGTTATCAACTAGGCCCACTGTGGTTTCACATCATAGCATGGAATGAGTGGATGCTCTGAGGTTCTCTTGTATCATAAACATAAACGTAACTTTTTCGGCTGCTAATGTAGCCTAATACCTGTACAGTAGATGACGCCCATATGCCTGCACACAGCCAAGCATTACTGTAGCAAACTTATGGCTTAGCCTTAGGCTACTGGTGAACGTACATTTCCACTTCTATAAATCTTGCAGAAAACAATATCTTTATTCTTGAATCTGAAAATTGTATGTTGAACTATAAGAAACACATATCATGCCACCTCGGCACTGTCACAGATCACAGAGAAGATTGTGTGCACATCTTATGCCTGTATTTAGGCCAGGTGCTGGACATCAAGGCGAGAGTCAAGTGGAAGAAGTTTTTAAGCTCCAAAAACATACTTTTATTACTGGTGCAACGTTTCGACCCTTTTAGGTCTTCATCAGGCAAAGATATTTGCCTGATCTTTCATCTCACAGACAAATGGTTTCCTAATTAATTAATTTGATCCAAATACAATTGTCTTATTCATTATTGTCCCTGAATGTAACCAACATGGTTTTATAATTCCGTTAAGAAATATAATCAACTTTTCAAATGATGTAGTGGATGGTAAGCACAAAATAACCACCACAATATTTGTATTCATCATTTCTTTATCAAATTATTAATTTGATATCATATCATGTGTGACAGGACTGACAGTATTGTGACAGGACTGACTTAATGTCTTGTGTTCTTTAATTAAGTTAGATAAGCATTCCTATTTTAAATGAATGTAATATAATTAATGTAATATTAGATTAATATGGTTCACCCAGGACATATAATAAGGATCTAATTCATTGGAATATGACTGATATTGTATTACATAGGTCCATTTTGGCTGAAGACAGGCCATTTTTCAGGATTTGTATTTTTCAAAACTGTTTTAATGAAAATAGAAATAGCTCTTAACCTAATGAATAGTATATATTCCTTTACAGAACAACTTAGTGAAATCAACCATCTTTATACGTTTTTGGATTTTCCAAATGATGCATTGTGAGCTTGTAGATCTGCTATTTTCAAATGGCCGAAACATATAGGGCTGAAGTGGTGAATGTTTTGTAGCCGAATAATAATCAAAATCTACAAAGAAACTACTAACTAGTTTTCATGTAGCTAATTGGAGAAAAAGTACAGTATTTTCCTCTGAGATGTAGTGGGGTATGAAATAAAAGTATTGACTACTATGTATTTAAATACTGAAGAAAGTAAAAAATACCCACAAATTGTACTTAAGTACAGTACTTGAGTACATGTACTTAGTTACTTTACACCACTGGATCTCACAGGACAACTGCTGTGCAGTTAGTATATATAATGCCACCTAGTGGACACATTTACTTAATAGCAACAGTAGGCCTACTGGCAGGGGCGACTACAAGTGTGTAGTCTGAGCTACGTATTGTTACTGCACTGTTTCTTATTTTTATTTTCATTTGTAATAAAATGTCACTGACGTCACAAGGTATTCTTCATTTTACGTATGGTTCAGTATATTATTAATTCATATCAGTCACTGTATTCCAGTGGGGCAAGGCAGCCTACTGTAAGTCTTAAACAAAATATATAAAACATAACCCTAACCCTCAACAGTGGGATAAAATCAATACGGTAACGTCTTATGCAAATGAGCCATGCGGTCGAATGTAAACAAATCGCTAGTGCAGTCTGGACATACACAAGTATTTAATTGTCACAAACATCTTCCAAGCCTCTGTGGTGCAGGAGATGAATTGCTGTTTCATAAACACAACGTGGTTGTTGGTTCAAATCAAGTATTGAAATATCCTTAACATCTTCCATGCTTCTATGAGAGACATGTCAGCGTTTTATAAACACAAGGGTCCCTGGTTTGAATCCACTATTTTGTAACATATTTTTATAACATCTAAATCCTAACCTGCTTCTGCTCCCACTGATTTTGTCCAAACATCACGTAAATCGGTACACACATGTGATCAAGAAATGTGGAAGAAATGCCACCCTACATTTTTCAAATGGGCCTCATGGTGGTGCTACAACAAGCAGATTCACGTTTTGCCCAATACCTCTTGAACCGTAGTTCATACATATTTTTTTGCTGACCCACAATAAGCGACTATTGGCCTGGCAGAAACCTGTGCTCCGAGGAGCACATTTTTCTAGTTAGGTAAGTCCCTTTTAATATAAAAATACAGCATTTAGTTAACACATATGAAACTTTATGAAACTTGGAAGTAGATACTGGCAATATACTTCAGAGCTGAACAGGAAGCTGTTATACTGTATATTAAATATAATATAATGTAATATGTAACGCCCGGGATTCGAACCGGGACACCAAAGCCATAGAGTGAACACAGTCAGCACTGCAGGTACCTTAATATACACAATATTATTCGCTATGGTGTTATCACCTTATTGGCAACCATCAATTATTTTCTTAGTATTCTATTCATTACTTTTTTGATTAACTGAATAATTGAGAAGCAAATGTATATCAATAAATCGATTAACCACATTAGCATTGTTTTATATTTGGCACAATGGTGTCATGGGAAAATAGTTAAAATAGCAGATCTACAAACTCACAACACGTCACATCACAAAGCATTGTGCGCTTGTAGATCGGTCATTTTCACTATCATTGAAATGTTTGGATTTTTTTTTTTTTTACTTTTCACCTTAATGGCTGGCATGCCCAAAATAGGGATCAATTACAAATTAATTATTTTATTAGATTAACGATTATTTTTTAAATAATCAATTAAACCACTATTGGAAAGCATAGTCTGTATGAGCAACAGAAAACATCAAAAATATTTTTTGATAAATTCTTGATCACAGCTCATGGGTCTCACATGTATAACACATAATGGATTGATACAATATTGCACAGTACAACAGTCAAAACACACTAAAAACACAAACACCTGTTTGTTTTTTTGCCAAACTATGTGAAATAGGGAATAGGGATGCAAGTGGTACCATTCAGATTCAAGCACTGAATGGTAAACTAGCCATCATCAATCATAACTCCAGTCTGAGATGTGATCTCTACAGAAGGCTCACATTGTCCAGCCAGAGTGTGATTTCTTTGCCACTTATAGGAAAGGTTAACAATCCCTTGATGATTGCAACAATAATGCAAAGTTTAAAACAAGTTACAGAAATTATAAATTAAGTCACAGTAACAAGCAGGGCATAAAAGCAACATTTGGTCACATGTGGGCATATATTAACAACATTTTAGAATACATCTTTGCAGCATTGTTAAATGTTAATGTTTATACACCAAACAAAAAAAGAAAGATATAGAAATATGACTACAAACTACAAAACCAAATGTAAAACATACCTAATATAATGAAAAAAGTAATAAAAAGACGCTGAACCTATGGAATAAGAATATTCTGTTAAAGGCAGAAACAAATGAGTCAAGTGCATAAAGAGAGCAAATGTCTGTGGCAGCTTGTGTGCAAATCAAAATAAAGAAAAAGACAACCAGCTATTTTACATGATGGTGACTCTCTCTGGTGATATGTGCGTGACTGAGCCCACTGGGTCGAGGCGTTGGAAGGGGCCACGGATGTTCTCCCCACCCCGGCGGATGCGGTGGAGCTTACCAGCCACACAGGGGAGCAGCAGGAGCACCTTGCCCAGGATGACGCACACAGGCAGGGCCAGGGACACCACGAAGCTGGGCGGCAAGTAGAAACGGTATGCTTCTTCCTCAAAGGCTCGCTTCCAGCCAAAGAGCAGGGCGTGGAAGGTAGCGATGAGCAGGGCGATGTAGCCCAGAGTGGACTAATAGGGAGACAGGAGCAAATTTTAGGCTGTTTATGTTACAACGGACAGATCAGGTTTAATCCAGTAATAGTTTTCAGCAAATAAATTGTCATATTTAAAATATTCTATAGACATGTCCTACCCTCCTAAAAGAAAGGGATACAAATGTAATTGTGTTTAACAATAATAATGGGGCTCACCACTTCTAGTTTGATTCTAATCATACCACACATCAATGATGATACTGACATGATAATGACCATGATGTCATGATACTGACCATGCTACTGACATGATAATGATGACCATGATACTGACATGATAATGACCATGATAATGACCATGATACTGACCATGATACTGACATGATACTGACCATGATAAAGGCCATGATAAAGACCATGATAATGACATGATAATGACATGATATTGACCATGATACTGACCATGATATTGACATGATACTGACCATGATACTGACCATGATACTGACCATGATACCGACACGATAATGACCATTATAATGACATGATAATGACATGATACAGACCTGATACTGACATGATCAACAACTCCTCACATGTGCACTGCAATCCACTGTTAAATCTATTGCCCTCCCCCCTTGACGGTGCTGGTGTTTACCTGTATGAAGCTGAATTCCCTCCAGTTGAGGGCACTGTGGATGGAGGGGATGGAGGTCACGGCCAGGAGGGAGAGTAGCCCCAGACTCATGACGCCAAAGGAGACGTACATCTCCACCCGCCAAACCTCCTCCTCGTTCCACGAGTTCTCCACATTAGCATGGACCTGCCAACACACAAGCATTAAACATTACAGTCAGGCCCGAGATCAACAGGTACACTCCTTCCTGAACAATGTGATTTGAGATATGAAATGTTTGATAGGTCAAACGCAACATGGTGCAATTATATTCTGTTTTTTTTAACAGGCTGCATGATCTGGTAGAAGAAACTCTCTAGTGCAGTTTTTTTCCTCACTAACCCATCCACCTTTCAATCTTTCATGTCTCTGACATGATACTGACATGATACTGACCATGATACTGACCATAATACTGACATGATACTGACCATGCTACTGACCATGATACTGACAATGATACTGACAATGATACTGACATGATACTGACCAGGGGCGTCGTTACGCGGAGAGAGAGAGAGAGAGAGAGAGAGACAGACAGACAGACAGACAGACAGACAGACAGACAGACAGACAGACAGACAGACAGACAGACAGACAGACAAGAGAGACATGGATACTGGAGAGAGAGAGAGAGAGAGAGAGAGAGAGAGAGAGAGAGAGAGAGAGAAACGGAATAGATTGGAGAGAGAGAGAGAGAGAGACATGGAAACGGAATAGATTGAAGAGAGAGAGAGAGAGAGAGAGAGAGAGAGAGAGAGAGAGCCATGGAAACGGAATAGATTGAAGAGAGACATGGAAACGGAATAGATTGATGAGAGAGAGATGGATACAGAATGG
Source organism: Gymnoscopelus microlampas (assembly GCF_963454915.1). Classification (NCBI taxonomy): domain Eukaryota; kingdom Metazoa; phylum Chordata; class Actinopteri; order Myctophiformes; family Myctophidae; genus Gymnoscopelus; species Gymnoscopelus microlampas. The sequence continues at coordinate 27,712,225 of NC_139959.1, forward strand.
ATTGATTGGACATCTCAACCTATTGCCATTAACAGGAATCGAAATTTCAACCTTCGGACTAATATGCTGCAACACTACCTATAGTGCTATAGCTTTGTCCAGGCTGATGTTGTCTGCTGAAGATCATAAACTCTTGCCTTCTGTCATGAACCAAGCCAACACTAAGATCACTCGTTCACAAACCATTTGCCAATAGAGAAATTGTATGTCTCCTCGCAACCGAAAACAGTGAAAGCAGCCGATCTACAAGCTCAGAAACACGTTGCTATCTGAAAAGTTTTGAGATTGTAGATCGGCTATTTTCAGAATGAAGTATGTCATAGATTGAAAAAACGTACTCTCAAATAAGCATTTCAGGTTATCTTTACCATTTGCACATGTATTCATTGATACAGTCATGTTGTTTGCAATTCAACTTAAATGAAGTCTACATCAAGTGAGGCTTGAACTAGCGACCTTGCGAGATTGTAAGGCACTCATTTAAGGGAGACGCCATTGGACAAGGAACTGTGAAAAAGGAGATCACACAGATGATACAGTTTCACGCAAATAGCTGAAAAATCCTGGGTTTAAGTGTTTTTCAAACTGCTCAAAATTGCAGACAATCTAAGTGCCAATTGGAGTGAGATTGGTTTCAGTGATATTTGGAATGACTCTCTACATAACTGCAACGTTTTAAAGAAATGTGAGTCTTGCATGTATGTGTTAGGGGCAGATGAATAATTTTCATAAAACTGCAATAGTTAAAATCTATTTCCTCCTGGGATTTTTGAGTAATCTGCACGAAACATTTTACACATGAACTTAGGACCTTTGCTGACAAAACAAAAGCGGCGGATTTTCCATAAGTGAAAAAATGCAGAAGTTATGAGCCAATGGCTGTTTTTCATATAATTCAAAATGGTGGGCGATCTAAAGGTCAGAGGTCAAAAGTCAGACCACGAAAGTTGTCGGGCATGAAGAGACGCATGTGTGTATCGAAGTTTCATGGTTGTAGGTCAAACAGGGCATGAGTTGTACCTGTTCAAAGTTGGCACTTTCAATTGAGTGCTATAGCGCCACCCTTTGACGAAAGAGTGTGAGAATTATTTCTTGATAGTTCTTCATGAGCATCTACCATATGGCCGAGTTTCGTAAAAAGCGTACGCACGGTTAATCCAGAACTGCCAAAAACAAGTATTTTTCAAACTGCTCAAAATTGCGGACAATCTAAGGGCGGAGCTTACTGGTCAAAGCGATACATGTGTTCCTCGTGAGTCAAGGCACAAGTGTAAGCAAGTTTCACGACTTTCGGCCAAACGAGGCATGACTTATGCCTGGTTAAAGTTTGCATTTTCAAAAAATTGCTATAGCGCCCCCCTTTGGCCAATTGGAGTGAGATTGGTTTCAGTGATATTTGGAATGACCCTGTACATTTCTGCAAAGTTTCAAAGACATGTGAGTCTACATGTATGTTTTAGGCATAGATTTACAAAGTTGCCATTTTTCAATTGAGTGCTATAGCGCCACCTTTTGACGAATTAGTGTGAGAATTATTTCTTGATCGTTTTTCATGACCATCTACCATATGGCCGAGTCTCGTAATAAGCGACAGCACGGTTCAGCCAGAACTGCGAAAAGTGGCAGAAGAAGAACTAAAATACTGCCGATAATAAAACAGGTCCAGAGCTGAGCTCTGGCCCCGTAATAAAACAGGTCCAGAGCTGAGCTCTGGCCCCGTAACAAGCAAAATATACCTACACCAGGGGTCTTCAACAGGGGGTTTGGGACCCCTAGGGGGTCCTCAGAGTTACTACAGGGGGTCCGCCAAAACTTTGTGTGCTATGATTATTATTTTTTTACATTAACCACTTGAACCCTAGCATCCCTTTTCTGAGGAGAACTTTAGCCAAAAATAGCAGATCTACAAGCTCACAACGCCTCGTGCTGCGAGGCGTTGTGAGCTTGTAGATTGGCTATTTTTGGCAAAGATGTAGAGGTGTAGAGGGTAAAAAGAGCAGACTAAGTAAACAAAAAAGTTTAATCTGAAACACAATTTTATACAATTATAGAGGGGGTCCCTGCTTCATCTTTCTCTCAGCTAGGGGGTCCTTGGCCTGAAAACGTTGAAAACCCCTGACCTACACTATAGGTGTTTTTTCATGTTTGTAGCTGGCTGTAATCTTTCACTGAAGAGCATGCAGGGCAATGCTCAAATCCACACAACAGTTCTATAGTGGTAAAAAAAAACAGTCAGACCTCTGTACCCTGCACGGTTTAACTGCTTCAGTGAATCTGAGACTCCTTGGACCATGTCATCACAGATATAGAAACCTAGATACCTCATTGGCCTCTGCAGTTCATTGGAGCGACGTGCTTGGTATGGTGGCCGCCATATTTCCGGGGGGCACGGGCACTGGCCAATCACAGCGTGTTGACTACTGGCCAATCAAAGCGCGTCTTTTCCAGGACTTGTCAGAATCTAGTTGTCCCGCCCCCACCTGCCTCTCATTGGCCTACTGAACGCCCCCTTCTGTGACACACGCGGAAATATCCAGCTGCCCCCCAGAAGCGGAAGTGCGTCCGCCATACACACGCTTTAGAGCCAGAGGAGGCGTCTACCTTTATATGTCTATGCACGTCATTCACTCATCTCTCCATCGCAGCTTCTTGCTCTCAGGAGAACCTGCTCCCCTGTCGTCAGCCTCCAGAACAGATGTACGCCCAGGCAAGGATAACTTTTATTACAGTTTGTAAAAGTGACAGTTTCATGCTCATTGTCTGATGTGACTTTAAGGTTGACATGTAAATCAGTGTGAATGCTAATGTGCACTTCATTGTCATCATCAATGTTTGATTATTTGTCTAATTGTTTGTTTTTAATGTCACCTTTTCTTCAATAAAGCCCTGCCAACTACACCATATGGCCTGTTCCTTGGAGGAGTTGATGCAAAAAGGACTTTAGCTTGTTAGTCATACAATACTTTAGTATAAACAAAATGCCATACAGTCCTGTCGTTAAAAAAATACTTTGTTCTTGTCAGCCTAAATTGTTCACAGCACAGCTATCTATTTTTATATTTAATTCTTGTGACAACCCTGGGGGTTGTCAGGGTGACTGGTGTGGTTGTCATGGTTACTAACCATGTGTCATGTGTGTCAGAATGATTGGAGGGCGGAGTGTGTCATCAGTGGAGATCTGGCCCACCTGGATTGTCCTCTATAAAAGAGGTGACTGGACTTCATTCTTGTTCTCTCTCTCACCATGAAGCTCACTGGGAGCACTCCAGCCTTTTGGATTTTGCTTGTTAAAGAACAAGATCACTGTGGTAGAGGTTTGGGTTGTGTAGTTACCTTGTCATGATTTAACTCCAAATGTAAACAAGAAATCTAAAATAATTGCTGTATAATAATTGAATAGAAATTGATCATTCAAAATATGCTCCTCATTGACATTGTACGGTGAAACGTCTCTCAAAGTCACTCTTTTAGCACGTAAACGAACACAAACAAAGCTGATCCAGTCAATATAGAACATCACCAAACCCAGCACTGTTTTTTTTTTAAATAAAAATGTCAACTTCCTGTTGATTTTACTATTTGAAGATCCAGATCCGCGGATCCAGTCAGAGTTCTTTTTAATAAAAATAGCAAAATCAACAGGATGTTAGCATTTTTATTTAAAAAACAAACGGTACTGGGTTTGGTGATGTTCCATATAGTCTGAATCAACTTTATTTGCGTTCGTTTGTGCTAAAAGAGTGACTTTGAGAGCTGTTTCAGCCAATTATTTTAGATTTCTTGCCCACCTTTGGAGATGCATCATGGCAAGGTAACTACACAACCCAAACCTCTACCAAAGTGGTCTTGCCCTTTAAGCACTGTTAACCACCCCAGTATCCGTATTGTGGGTATAGCTTTAGCAGAAAATAGCTTGTCGATCGGCTATTTTCAGTCAAAACTTTCCTCATAATAACACAAAACAGAAAATACACTAGTATTGAGCCCTGAGGCTCACCGGTTACCCATATGGGGTCAAGTTAGTTTTAATAAAATAATTTAAACGTTCTTTGTTTGTGTGAGTTTCCTCATTTTGTTACAAACATTTTGTTACAAACTCACACTCTAGGTTGGTTGTTGCAATAAATACATTACATTTAAGTGGTTGAATTTATGTAATTTGTTATCCCTGAGTCACTAGAATACCTCAAAACGAAGTATGGAGCTCGGCCTATAATTGATCATTGATTTGATTGATATGCTGCATGCCATGAGTGCGAAGTGGTATTTTCTTAAACTTAATTCAGTTAATCATAGAGGATCTGTGGTGATAATACTGCACTGTTTGAGGAACTATAGTTGAAAACTTAAGACATATCTTTTAATGTCCAGTCCAAAGTGAGAACAATGTAGCCTACTTGATTTAACACCAAAACTGCTATAGTTTTGATCACCTGAAACTAAGGAATTTCTAAATGACAAAAAGGGTATGAATTTTTATGACATTACGAAACATCTCTCTGTTTCCTTTCAATGAAAGTGTAAATCTGGGTTCAGACTCAGCCAGAGTAAATGTTTTCTAACAGATGGTTTTAAACAACCTAAATCTCAGTCGTGTCATAATGAACCCTTTCCCTGATCATCAGAGGGTGTATCTAGTAGATCCAGTCATTCTGTCAGGGGTAGAGGTGTTTGCTGCGGATTTTCATCTTTTGACCTGTCACCTCTCGCTTTAACTTTAAATATAACATCGAAATCCTAATTAATGTGTAAGGCCTGGTGGTGCAAGAGTAAAGCATAGGCTTCACAGGCGGATGGTCGTGGGTTTGAATCTTGGTCAGGGAAGATCTCAATTTTCGAGAAGCTAACGGCTGCAGCCTGGGGTAAGGGGCGGGGTGTTTCGGTGACTCATGTATACTCATGTCTCATGACATGTCGCCTTTCCGACGTTAACGAACCCTATACCTAACCCTCACCCTAACCCTAACCGCACGCGGAAGCCACTAGTCGGAGTGGCGAGATGTCGGCATGGAGACGGTTGTTGCCACTAGGAGGAGTAGGGAGGTGGCTTGTGTCTGCAGACCTGTCTGCAGACACAGGATCTGCAGACCTGTCATCCAAGGTTGCAGCCGTTACTACTTGCAATTTTCGGTCTTTTTAAGGCGAGAACCATGGATGAAGCCCGCCTCCCTCCTCACGCCCTCTTTTAGCTCCGGTAGGAGAGGGAGGAGCATGGAGGGAGCCCACCTCCAGGGGGAGGAGCTTAATAAATGTACATATTAATTAAAGATTTGGTAGCACTTTACAATAATGACCCGTTATAAAGCATTTATAAACGTTTATAAGTAGTTTGTAGACTATTAACAAATCATTAACAACCTGTTTGTTGACATTTGTAAATGATTACTAAAACCTTTATAACTACAGTTACAAATCATTTGTAAAGTATTAGTAAGTAGTGAACTATTCATGAATAAGCCATTTATATACATCTGTAAAAGATTATTAAATCATTTGTAACGACCCATTCTAAAGCATTTATAAACGTTTATAAGCAGTTTGTAGACTATTAACAAATCATTAACAACCTGTTTATTGACATTCGTAAATGATTACTAAAACCTTTATAACTACGGTTACAAATCATCTATAAAGGTATTAGTAACTATTCATGAATAAGCCATGTATAATACATCTGTAAATGATTATTAAATCATTTGTAACTGATGTTACATAATATATACAAGCTATTGGTAGCTTGTTCATGTTTAACATTATGCTTTGTTAAACATTCCTAAAGTATCTATAAATCCTTAGTACATGTTATTATGTGCCCTATAGTAAAGTGAAGACAGTTCATCATTTACAACTGTCTGTTAATGTGTTTGTTCATGTTTAACATGCTTTGTAAAACATTCCTAAAATATCTATAAATCCTTTGTACATGTTATTATGTGCCCTACAGTAAAGTGAAGACAGTTCATCATTTATGACTGTCTGTTAATGTGGACTTTCTCCTTACCTGTTGCAAACTACCTGGCTTTCATGAATGCAGACACCAAACAATTACTAGAATTATCATTCATGTTAAGCAAATGATGCGTAAGACATTCGTAAAGAGTATGTAAACCATTTGCAGACGTTATCATGAGCCTGAGCCTAGTTGCTTCTTTTGGGCTTGTTTTCATAGACCTGTCCGCTTGTTTCTTTTGCAAAATCTGGCAACACACTGATTACCTGCATTACACCTGCAGTAGCCTACTAGGGAGGAAGTGAACAGTGATGCAGTTGCAGACTGGACAGAAATATGTCTAATTCATGTTTTATGTGTTTTAACTGTCTTGTTGCAGGTGATCGAGGTAACATAAAATGGCTAATCTTACACACATGAAGTAGCATTATGACTAGGGGGTATTTTGATGGTGGCTGTTTGTATCCACAATGTTTGTTTTGATGTGTAGGCTAGTAATGTCCTCCATGCTTAGCAGTTTAGCTTAGCAGCTAAAGCTAACTTGCACTGGGAGGTGGTGACTGCAGAGGCTCCAAGCTGCTACTCTGTGATTCTGTTGTGATTAATTTCTTTGTTTAAATGTCAGTGTGTGTGCTGTGGCCAAGAGTTGCTACATTTTATATCTTAATAAATTGTTGTATACTTGTATACTATATAACGTTACTTTTGCCACTTTTTGATGTCACATGTTTTACTAATCACTGTTAAACATGACATAATAATGCATAGTCTTCACTTTAAAACAAGGCCCATGATAACGTTAGCAAATGGTCAACACACTCTTTACGAATGTCTTACGAATCATATATTAAACATGAAAGATAATTCTAGTAATTGTTTGGCATCTGCATTCATGAAAGCCAGGTAGTTTGCAACAGGTAAGGAGAAAGTCACATTAACAGACAGTTGTAAATGATGAACTGTCTTCACTTTACTATAGGGCACATAATAACATGTACTAAGGATTTATAGATATTTTACTCTACTCAGAGTCATAAGTTTACAAAATGTACTAAAGTACAGTGAACGTCTGTGCGGTTTGTCTTCATCACTGAAAATAACGTACATGTAAACTGATATAAAACTGCTGTCATATGCAGTTGGGGTGAAGAAACACAACCATTTCACTCCTAATAATACCTATTTGATTTGACATCCTGACTTGCTGCTGTAGCTGAGGCTTGAACCTGTTACCTGCGGCTCACTAGTCAGTGACTCTATCCATTCACCTACAGCTGTTTCCTTGGAATCTGTGGTTCTGAAACCTTTTGTTGTCAACCCCCCAAATTGACATGTATTTGGGCAGTGGACCCCAATGTGAAAAGATGTAGTGTCAGGGCCCCCCCATGAAAAAGATTTATATTTATGCTGTAACACATTTTTTTAAAGTTATTTGTCTTGTTTGTTGTTCAAGTCAAAGCACCAGGAAGGCTGTACTTGTCGGCCATCTGTTAGCTCAATGGGTTGAGACGCAGTATTCATGATCCAGAGGCCATGAGTTCAAATTCCATTGATGTCTTTCCTATGATTCTTTCCTTTGCAGACTGGCTTCCAGAAGATCAACTGAAAACTACCAGGAAGGCTATATTTGTCATCCAACTGTTAGCTCAATGGGTTGAGACGCAGTATACATGATCCAGAGGCCATGAGTTCAAATCCCATTGATGTCTTTCCTATGATTCTTTCTTTTGCAGACTGGCTTCCAGAAGATCAACTGAAAACTACCAGGAAGGCTGTACTTGTCAGCCATCTGTTAGCTCAATGGGTTGAGACGCAGTATTCATGATCCAGAGGCCATGAGTTCAAATCCCATTGATGTCTTTCCTATGATTCTTTCCTTGAGTGGGTTCGATTCCCACTCCGAGTCATGTGTCCCTGGTTACTTGGGGCAACGGATAAATTGACTGATATCCTTCGTGATGCTTCCCTTTGCAGAATAACTTCTAGAAAAACAAGTTAAAACCACCAGGAAACCTGTAACTCTCAGCCAACAGCATAGCTCAACTGGTAGAGCGTCTGTCCAATAACATGACTTGACTTGACTTGAGTGGGTTCGATTCCCACTCGAGTCAAGTGTCCCCGGTAACTTGGGGCAACGGATAAATTGACTGATATCCTTAGTGATGCTTCCCTTTGCAGACTAACTTCTAGAAAAACAAGTTAAAACCACCAGGAAACCTGTAACTCTCAGCCTACAGCATAGCTCAACTGGTAGAGCGTCTGTCCAATAACATGACTTGACTTGAGTGGGTTAGATTCCCACTCGAGTCAAGTGTCCCCGGTATCTTGGGGCAACGGATAAATTGACTGATATCCTTAGTGATTCTTCCCTTTGCAGACTAACTTCTAGAAAACAAGTTGAAACCACCAGGAAACCTGTAACTCTCAGCCAACAGCATAGCTCGACTGGTAGAGCGTCTGTCCAATAACATGACTTGACTTGACTTGAGTGGGTTCGATTCCCAGTCGAGTCAAGTGTCCCAGTTAACTTGGGGCAACGGATAAATTGACTGATATCCGTAGAATAACCCAGGACCGAGCGGTCCTGGGTTCGATTCCCACTAACGTCAAGTCCCCGGTAAATTGGGGCAGCGGATAAATTGACTGATATCCGTAGAATAACTTGTAGGAGTGTCCTGGTTCAAATCCAGTCACCACCTTAGTAACTGAAACCGAATCTGGCCAATTCGGTCTCAGTTACTGAGATAGATAGAGGGTGTGTAGAGTAGGCGGAGTAGAGTAGTGAGTAGAGTAGGGGTAGAGTAAAGAGGGAATATAGTCGGGGAGTAGGAGTAGGTCCCAGAAGGGCCCAGAGTAGGTATTGTTATTGAGTTGTGTGGTTTAAAAAGGCAAATTAAATGCTCTATTGCACTGGCCCATCTGTTGCTCCCTTAAAAGACTGTTTCAACTAGAGATTTATAAAAACACATATACACATACACACATATATATACATATATATACATACATATACATACATAAATATAAAGGGCATTGTGTGCACGTGTGTATGTGTGTAATGATTTATTTTGTCCACCAGAGGGGGGTGTTCCCAAATGGTGACCATCTATGGAATAAAATAACCAGTGAACTATATGAGATATGTTCACTGGGGGCCGTGGTGGACAGACGCTCTACCAGTTGAGCTATGCTGTTGGCTGAGAGTTACAGGTTTCCTGGTGGTTTTAACTTGTTTTTCTAGAAGTTATTCTGCAAAGGGAAGCATCACGAAGGATATCAGTCAATTTATCCGTTGCCCCAAGTTACCGGGGACACATGACTCGGAGTGGGAATCGAACCCACTCAAGGAAAGAATCATAGGAAAGACATCAATGGGATTTGAACTCATGGCCTCTGGATCATGAATACTGCGTCTCAACCCATTGAGCTAACAGATGGCTGACAAGTACAGCCTTCCTGGTAGTTTTCAGTTGATCTTCTGGAAGCCAGTCTGCAAAGGAAAGAATCATAGGAAAGACATCAATGGGATTTGAACTCATGGCCTCTGGATCATGTATACTGCGTCTCAACCCATTGAGCTAACAGTTGGATAACATATATAGCCTTCCTGGTAGTTTTCAGTTGATCTTCTGGAAGCCAGTCTGCAAAGGAAAGAATCATAGGAAAGACATCAATGGGATTTGAACTCATGGCCTCTGGATCATGAATACTGCATCTCAACCCATTGAGCTAACAGATGGCTGACAAGTACAGCCTTCCTGGTGCTTTGACTTGAACAACAAACAAGACAAATAACTTTAAAAAAATGTGTTACAGCATAAATATAAATCTTTTTCATGGGGGGCCCTGACACTACATCTTTTCACATTGGGGTCCACTGCCCAAATACATGTCAATTTGGGGGTTGACAACAAAACGTTTCAGAACCACAGATTCCAAGGAAACAGCTGTAGGTGAATGGATAGAGTCACTGACTAGTGAGCCGCAGGTAACAGGTTCAAGCCTCAGCTACAGCAGCAAGTCAGGATGTCAAATCAAATAGGTATTATTAGGAGTGAAATGGTTGTGTTTCTTCACCCCAACTGCACATGACAGCAGTTTTATATCAGTTTACATGTATACGTTATTTTCAGTGATGAAGACAAACCGCACAGACGTTCACTGCACTTTCGTACATTTTGTAAACTTATGACTCTGAGTAGAGTAAAATATCTATAAATCCTTCGTACATGTTATTATGTGCCCCATAGTAAAGTGAAGACAGTTCATCATTTACAACTGTCTGTTAATGTGACCTTCTCCTTACCTGTTGCAAACTACCTGGCTTTCATGAATGCAGATGCCAAACAATTACTAGAATTATCTTTCATGTTTAATATATGATTCGTAAGACATTCGTAAAGAGTGTGTTGACCATTTGCTAACGTTATCATGGGCCTTGTTGTAAAGTGAAGACTATGCATTATTATGTCATGTTTAACAGTGATTAGTAAAACATGTGACATCAAAAAGTGGCAAAAGTAACGTTATATAGTATACAAGTATACAACAATTTATTAAGATATAAAATGTAGCAACTCTTGGCCACAGCACACACACTGACATTTAAACAAAGAAATTAATCACAACAGAATCACAGAGTAGCAGCTTGGAGCCTCTGCAGTCACCACCTCCCAGTGCAAGTTAGCTTTAGCTGCTAAGCTAAACTGCTAAGCATGGAGGACATTACTAGCCTACACATCAAAACAAACATTGTGGATACAAACAGCCACCATCAAAATACCCCCTAGTCATAATGCTACTTCATGTGTGTAAGATTAGCCATTTTATGTTACCTCGATCACCTGCAACAAGACAGTTAAAACACATAAAACATGAATTAGACATATTTCTGTCCAGTCTGCAACTGCATCACTGTTCACTTCCTCCCTAGTAGGCTACTGCAGGTGTAATGCAGGTAATCAGTGTGTTGCCAGATTTTGCAAAAGAAACAAGCGGACAGGTCTATGAAAACAAGCCCAAAAGAAGCAACTAGGCTCAGGCTCATGATAACGTCTGCAAATGGTTTACATACTCTTTACGAATGTCTTACGCATCATTTGCTTAACATGAATGATAATTCTAGTAATTGTTTGGTGTCTGCATTCATGAAAGCCAGGTAGTTTGCAACAGGTAAGGAGAAAGTCCACATTAACAGACAGTCATAAATGATGAACTGTCTTCACTTTACTGTAGGGCACATAATAACATGTACAAAGGATTTATAGATATTTTAGGAATGTTTTACAAAGCATGTTAAACATGAACAAACACATTAACAGACAGTTGTAAATGATGAACTGTCTTCACTTTACTATAGGGCACATAATAACATGTACTAAGGATTTATAGATACTTTAGGAATGTTTAACAAAGCATAATGTTAAACATGAACAAGCTACCAATAGCTTGTATATATTATGTAACATCAGTTACAAATGATTTAATAATCATTTACAGATGTATTATACATGGCTTATTCATGAATAGTTACTAATACCTTTATAGATGATTTGTAACCGTAGTTATAAAGGTTTTAGTAATCATTTACGAATGTCAATAAACAGGTTGTTAATGATTTGTTAATAGTCTACAAACTGCTTATAAACGTTTATAAATGCTTTAGAATGGGTCGTTACAAATGATTTAATAATCTTTTACAGATGTATATAAATGGCTTATTCATGAATAGTTCACTACTTACTAATACTTTACAAATGATTTGTAACTGTAGTTATAAAGGTTTTAGTAATCATTTACAAATGTCAACAAACAGGTTGTTAATGATTTGTTAATAGTCTACAAACTACTTATAAACGTTTATAAATGCTTTATAACGGGTCATTATTGTAAAGTGCTACCAAAGATGTTTATTTTAGTATTTTTTGTGATTTTATGGCCACTGTTTTTTTTCACATGAATTTGTTTGAGACATTTTTTATTGTTTTTTTTCATCACCAGTTTGTATTGACCACAGCTCCATTGTTTTTTTGTTGTATTACCCTTTTAGTTTTTATTTAGTAGTTGTTTGGAGTTGTTTTGAGTGAGCTTTGAACCTCAAACCTTTAGTTTGTGAACCTTTGATTTAACTTTTAAGCCACGCTGGCATGGAAGGTACAATTGGGAACGTCATCCTTAACCCGCCTTTTAGAATTTAGATGGACAGTGAAAATGTTCTTCAGGAGCCTTGAACCCCAAACCTTCTACTTTCAGACCCTGTGTTTAACTCTTGAGCCACGCTGGCATGGAAAGTGGAATTGGGAACGTCATCCTTAACCCGCCTTTTAGAATTTAGATGGACAGTGAAAATGTTCTTCAGGAGCCTTGAACCCCAAACCTTCTGCTTTCAGACCCTGTGTCTATCTCTTGAGCCACGCTGGCATGGAAGTTACACTTGGGAACGTCATCCTTCGCCCGCCTTTTAGAATTTAGATGGCCAGTGAAAATGTTCTTCAGGAGCTTTGAACCCCAAACCTTCTGCTTTCAGACCCTGTGTTTATCAAAAGTCCCGAGCTCGATGAATGTTAGGTACCAAAAAAATCGTCACTACAAAGTACTACCAATCAACTCTAAATTGCCTGAAACGTACTCCTAACAGGTTTTTTTTTGGGGGGGGGGGATTTTGGCCTCCACACTTAGTGATTTTTTCGGATTTAACATTCGTTTCGGTAGTGACCAACTTTCGTTTCGGTAGTGACACAATGGTGAAAAGTACTAAGTCCAGAGCTCGATGAATGTTAGGGACCAAAAAAATCGTCACTACAAAGTACTACCAATCAACTCTAAATTGCCTGAAACGTACTCCCAACAGGTTTTTGGGGGGACGATTTTGGCCTCCAAACTTAGTGATTTTTTCGGATTTTCGCTTTTGTTTCGGTAGTGACCAACTTTCGTTTCGGTAGTGACACAATGGTGAAATGTACTAAGTCCAGAGCTCGATGAATGTTAGGGACCAAAAAAATTGTCACTACAAAGTACTACCAATCAACTCTAAATTAGATTGAAAGAATGAGCCCAATCGATGGTCTTGAAGGGCGGAGCCAAACCAAGGCGCTGGATTCCAGCGCCTGGGTTTGGAGCACTCTGATTGGTTAGGAGATAACATGGTCCTAAGACCAGCATTCCTGCAAGGTTCTCCCAGGCTTTTTTTCTTTTGAAACAAAAAAAAGGCATGGGTTTCCGAGGCTAACTCTAAATTGCCTGAAACGTACTCCTAACAGGTTTTTGGGGGGACGATTTTGGCCTCCACACTTAGTGATTTTTTCGGATTTAACTTTCGTTTCGGTAGTGACCAACTTTCGTTTCGGTAGTGACACAATGGTGAAATGTACTAAGTCCAGAGCTCGATGAATGTTAGGGACCAAAAAAATCGTCACAACAAAGTACTACCAATCAACTCTAAACTGCCTGAAACGTACTCCTAACAGGTTTTTGGGGGGACGATTTTGGCCTCCACACTTAGTGATTTTTTCGGATTTAACTTTCGTTTCGGTAGTGACCAACTTTCGTTTCGGTAGTGACACAATGGTGAAATGTACTACGTCCAGAACTCGATGAACGTTAGGGACCAAAAAAATCGTCACTACAAAGTACTACCAATCATCTCTAAATTGCCTGAAACGTACTCCTAACAGGTTTTTGGGGGGGGCGATTTTGGCCTCCACACTTAGTGATTTTTTCGGATTTAACTTTCGTTTCGGTAGTGACCAACTTTCGTTTCGGTAGTGACACAATGGTGAAATGTACTAAGTCCAGAGCTCGATGAATGTTAGGGACCAAAAAAATCGTCACTACAAAGTACTACCAATCAACTCTAAATTGCCTGAAACGTGCTCCTAACAGGTTTTTGGGGGGACGATTTTGGCCTCCACACTTTGTGATTTTTTCGGATTTAACTTTCGTTTCGGTAGTGACCAACTTTCGTTTCGGTAGTGACACAATGGTGAAATGTACTACGTCCAGAACTCGATGAACGTTAGGGACCAAAAAAATCGTCACTACAAAGTACTACCAATCATCTCTAAATTGCCTGAAACGTACTCCTAACAGGTTTTTGGGGGGGGCGATTTTGGCCTCCACACTTAGTGATTTTTTCGGATTTAACTTTCGTTTCGGTAGTGACCAACTTTCGTTTCGGTAGTGACACAATGGTGAAATGTACTAAGTCCAGAGCTCGATGAATGTTAGGGACCAAAAAAATCGTCACTACAAAGTACTACCAATCAACTCTAAATTGCCTGAAACGTGCTCCTAACAGGTTTTTGGGGGGACGATTTTGGCCTCCACACTTTGTGATTTTTTCGGATTTAACTTTCGTTTCGGTAGTGACCAACTTTCGTTTCGGTAGTGACACAATGGTGAAATGTACTACGTCCAGAACTCGATGAACGTTAGGGACCAAAAAAATCGTCACTACAAAGTACTACCAATCATCTCTAAATTGCCTGAAACGTACTCCTAACAGGTTTTTGGGGGGGGCGATTTTGGCCTCCACACTTAGTGATTTTTTCGGATTTAACTTTCGTTTCGGTAGTGACCAACTTTCGTTTCGGTAGTGACACAATGGTGAAATGTACTAAGTCCAGAGCTCGATGAATGTTAGGGACCAAAAAAATCGTCACTACAAAGTACTACCAATCAACTCTAAATTGCCTGAAAAGTGCTCCTAACAGGTTTTTGGGGGGACGATTTTGGCCTCCACACTTTGTGATTTTTTCGGATTTAACTTTCGTTTCGGTAGTGACCAACTTTCGTTTCGGTAGTGACACAATGGTGAAATGTACTAAGTCCAGAGCTCGGTGAATGTTAGGGACCAAAAAAATCGTCACTACAAAGTACTACCAATCAACTCTAAATTGCCTGAAACGTACTCCTAACAGGTTTTTGGGGGGACAATTTTGGCCTCCACACTTAGTGATTTTTTCGGATTTAAAGGGATATTTCACTTTCAAAAAAACTTTTGGTCATTTTATCGTCTACTCAGGCCTTTGTGAGCCCCCCAGACAGTTTTTAAGTTGCTCAATACAGTATTTAGATATTTGATATTAATTTCATCAGACACGCCCCCTTCCTATACAAACCCATTGTAACTTCAAACTCCATTTTAACCATGTTAGATTCATCAAAAACACCCGTCCTTGGTTCTGGTGACTCACCCTGCCCTCCTAATACGCAAGGGGGCCGTGTTTTTTCGATTACTTTTTTCATTTATTTTATTGTATTTTTTTATTGTATTTAATTTTTTTCATTTTCCAAAAAAAATATTAAAAATAAATGAAAAAAGTAATTGAAAAAACACGGCCTCCTCACGTATTAGGAGGGCAGGGTGAGTCACCAGAACCAAGGACGGGTGTTTTTGATGAATCTAACATGTTAAAAATGGAGTTTGAAGTTATAATGGGTTTGCATAGGAAGGGGGCGTGTCTAATAAAATGTATATCAAATATCTAAATAATGAATCAAGCAAATTAAAAACGGTCTGGGGGGTTCACAAAAGCTTGAGTAGATGATAAAATGACCCAAAGTTTTTTTGGAAGTGAAATATCGCTTTAACTTTCGTTTCGGTAAAATAAATTTTACCGAAACGAAAATTACCAATCAACTCTAAATTGCCTGAAACGTACTCCTAACAGGTTTTTGGGGGGACGATTTTGGCCTCCACACTTTGTGATTTTTTCGGATTTAACTTTCGTTTCGGTAAAATAAATTTTACCGAAACGAAAATTACCAATCAACTCTAAATTGCCTGAAACGTACTCCTAACAGGTTTTTGGGGGGACGATTTTGGCCTCCACACTTAGTGATTTTTTCGGATTTAACTTTCGTTTCGGTAGTGACCAACTTTCGTTTCGGTAGTGACACAATGGTGAAATGTACTACGTCCAGAACTCGATGAACGTTAGGGACCCAAAAAATCGTCACTACAAAGTACTACCAATCATCTCTAAATTGCTTGAAACGTACTCCTAACAGGTTTTTGGGGGGGCGATTTTGGCCTCCACACTTAGTGATTTTTTCGGATTTAACTTTCGTTTCAGTAGTGACCAACTTTCGTTTCGGTAGTGACACAATGGTGAAATGTACTAAGTCCAGAGCTCGATGAATGTTAGGGACCAAAAAAATCGTCACTACAAAGTACTACCAATCAACTCTAAATTGCCTGAAACGTACTCCTAACAGGTTTTTGGGGGGACGATTTTGGCCTCCACACTTAGTGATTTTTTCGGATTTAACTTTCGTTTCGGTAGTGACCAACTTTCGTTCGGTAGTGACACAATGGTGAAATGTACTAAGTCCAGAGCTCGATGAATGTTAGGGACCAAAAAAATCGTCACTACAAAGTACTACCAATCAACTCTAAATTGCCTGAAACGTACTCCTAACAGGTTTTTGGGGGGACAATTTAGGCCTCCACACTTAGTGATTTTTTCGGATTTAACTTTCGTTTCGGTAGTGACCAACTTTCGTTTCGGTAGTGACACAATGGTGAAATGTACTAAGTCCAGAGCTCGATGAATGTTAGGGACCAAAAAAATTGTCACTACAAAGTACTACCAATCAACTCTAAATTGCCTGAAACGTACTCCTAACAGGTTTTTGGGGGGACGATTTTGGCCTCCACACTTAGTGATTTTTTCGGATTTAACTTTCGTTTCGGTAGTGACCAACTTTCGTTTCGGTAGTGACACAATGGTGAAATGTACTAAGTCCAGAGCTCGATGAATGTTAGGGACCAAAAAAATTGTCACTACAAAGTACTACCAATCAACTCTAAATTGCCTGAAACGTACTCCTAACAGGTTTTTTGGGGGGGCGATTTTGGCCTCCATACTTAGTGATTTTTTCGGATTTAACTTTCGTTTCGGTAGTGACACAATGGTGAAATGTACTAAGTCCAGAGCTCGATGAATGTTAGGGACCAAAAAAATTGTCACTACAAAGTACTACCAATCAACTCTAAATTGCCTGAAACGTACTCCTAACAGGTTTTTGGGGGGGGCGATTTTGGCCTCCACACTTAGTGATTTTTTCGGATTTAACTTTCGTTTCGGTAGTGACCAACTTTCGTTTCGGTAGTGACACAATGGTGAAATGTACTAAGTCCAGAGCTCGATGAATGTTAGGGACCAAAAAAATTGTCACTACAAAGTACTACCAATCAACTCTAAATTGCCTGAAACGTACTCCTAACAGGTTTTTTGGGGGGGCGATTTTGGCCTCCATACTTAGTGATTTTTTCGGATTTAACTTTCGTTTCGGTAGTGACACAATGGTGAAATGTACTAAGTCCAGAGCTCGATGAATGTTAGGGACCAAAAAAATTGTCACTACAAAGTACTACCAATCAACTCTAAATTGCCTGAAACGTACTCCTAACAGGTTTTTTGGGGGGGCGATTTTGGCCTCCATACTTAGTGATTTTTTCGGATTTAACTTTCGTTTCGGTAGTGACACAATGGTGAAATGTACTAAGTCCAGAGCTCGATGAATGTTAGGGACCAAAAAAATTGTCACTACAAAGTACTACCAATCAACTCTAAATTGCCTGAAACGTACTCCTAACAGGTTTTTTGGGGGGGCGATTTTGGCCTCCACACTTAGTGATTTTTTCGGATTTAACTTTCGTTTCGGTAGTGACCAACTTTCGTTCGGTAGTGACACAATGGTGAAATGTACTAAGTCCAGAGCTCGATGAATGTTAGGGACCAAAAAAATCGTCACTACAAAGTACTACCAATCAACTCTAAATTGCCTGAAACGTACTCCTAACAGGTTTTTGGGGGGACAATTTAGGCCTCCACACTTAGTGATTTTTTTCGGATTTAACTTTCGTTTCGGTAGTGACCAACTTTCGTTTCGGTAGTGACACAATGGTGAAATGTACTAAGTCCAGAGCTCGATGAATGTTAGGGACCAAAAAAATTGTCACTACAAAGTACTACCAATCAACTCTAAATTGCCTGAAACGTACTCCCAACAGGTTTTTGGGGGGACGATTTTGGCCTCCACACTTAGTGATTTTTTCGGATTTAACTTTCGTTTCGGTAGTGACCAACTTTCGTTTCGGTAGTGACACAATGGTGAAATGTACTAAGTCCAGAGCTCGATGAATGTTAGGGACCAAAAAAATTGTCACTACAAAGTACTACCAATCAACTCTAAATTGCCTGAAACGTACTCCTAACAGGTTTTTTGGGGGGGCGATTTTGGCCTCCATACTTAGTGATTTTTTCGGATTTAACTTTCGTTTCGGTAGTGACACAATGGTGAAATGTACTAAGTCCAGAGCTCGATGAATGTTAGGGACCAAAAAAATCGTCACTACAAAGTACTACCAATCAACTCTAAATTGCCTGAAACGTACTCCTAACAGGTTTTTGGGGGGACGATTTTGGCCTCCACACTTAGTGATTTTTTCGGATTTAACTTTCGTTTCGGTAGTGACCAACTTTCGTTTCGGTAGTGACACAATGGTGAAATGTACTAAGTCCAGAGCTCGATGAATGTTAGGGACCAAAAAAATCGTCACTACAAAGTACTACCAATCAACTCTAAATTGCCTGAAACGTACTCCTAACAGGTTTTTGGGGGGACGATTTTGGCCTCCACACTTAGTGATTTTTTCGGATTTAACTTTCGTTTCGGTAGTGACCAACTTTCGTTTCGGTCCACCCATGTGTCACGTGAAGCTTGACCAATCACTTTGTTGACGGGTCTGACCAATCAGAACGTTTACGGGTCTGACCAATCAGAACGTTGACGGGTCTGACCAATCAGAACGTTGACGGGTCTGACCAATCATAACGTTGACGGTGAACACGGACAAAGTCAGGTATAGAGCAGGATCGGCTAGCGCCGCTAAAAAAAAATCAGGATTCCAATAAAAAAAATAGCTAAAATAGCCGATCTACAAGCTCATAGTGAGTGTGGAAATATTGTGGCCCTCTCCATTATCAGAGTTGCCCACCCCTCCAAAGTGAGAACAATGTAGCCTACTTGATTTAACACCAAAACTGCTATAGTTTTGATCATCTGAAACTAAGGAATTTATAAATGACAAAAAGGGTATGAATTTTTATGACATTACGAAACATCTCTCTGTTTCCTTTCAATGAAAGTGTAAATCTGGGTCCAGACTCAGCCAGAGTAAACGTTTTCTAACAGATGGTTTTAAACAACCTAAATCTCAGTCGTGTCATAATGAACCCTTTCCCTCAGGGGTGTCAGATATGTTGCTTCTCAAACCAGAGGTTAGGTGTTCAAACCCAAACTCAAAATATTGAGCCTAGCTCACCCCCATTCTCTCACTGAATGCCAGGCTGCCCAAACACACACCTCACCTGACATAAACTAAAGGTGATGAGGGGACACACAGCAGGAGCTAATCAATCAATTAGGACGTGGGACATCGAAACAAAGCGTGGGAAAAACCAAACAAAAATAAGATCAAATATAGCTGCAAGCAGCGATAATACGGGGCCAGGAGAGAGAAAGAGAAATGATAATTCCTTTAACAGGTCAGTTCATGAAAGTCCTTGCGGTCTTGTTTCCAGTGAGGGCCTGTGAGCAATTAGGAGTTAAGAGTCTTGCTCAGGGACAAATTTCATTTCATCGACACATTTGCTACCCGCTGGCCTGGAATCGTACCTGGGGCAACCAGAGCCTCCCTAGGCGGGCTCACTAACCACTCAGCTATGGCCGCCCCTCAGAGAGAGAGAGAGAGAGAGAGAGAGAGAGAGAGAGAGAGAGAGAGAGAGAGAGAGAGAGAGAGAGAGAGAGAGAGAGAGAGAGAGAGAGAGAGAGAGAGAGAGAGAGAGAGAGAAAGAGAGAGAGAGAGATAGATAGATAGATAGATAGATAGATAGAAACGGAATAGATTGAAGAGACAGAGAGAGAGACATGGAAACGGAATAGATTGAAGATAGAAACGGAATAGATTGAAGAGACAGAGAGAGACATGGAAACGGAATAGATTGAAGAGAAAGACATGGAAACGGAATAGATTGAAGAGAGAGAGAGAGAGCCATGGAAACGGAATAGATTGAGTCATGTTTTTTGCAATTCAACTTAAATGAGTCTGCATCAAGTGAGGCTTGAACCGGCAACCTTGCGGTCATGAGGCACTCTTAGGTAGCTGCAACACTACCTATAGTGCTACAGCTTTGTCCAGGCTGATATTGTCTGTTGAGGATCACAAACTCTTGCCTTCTGTCATGACCCAAGCCCCTGTTTCACTAACACTAAGATCACTCGTTCACAAACCATTTACCAATGAAGAAATTGTACATCTCCTCAGAACCAAAACTAGTGAAAGTAGCCAATCTACAAGCTCACAAACCATTAAAAGTTGTCAGATTGTACATCGGCTATTTTCACAATGAAGTATGTTATACATTGAAAAAACATACTCTCATTGCTATCTGAAAAGTTGTGAGATTGTAGATCAGCTATTTTCACAATGAAGTATGTAAAAAACACTCAATTAAGTATTTCATGTTATCTTTAACAATTGCACATGTATTCATTGATAGTCATGTTGTGTGAAATGCAACTTAGATGAAGTCTGCACCAAGTGAGGCTTGAACCTGCGACCTTGAGGTTGTGAGACATACACTTAAGCGGGAAGCTATTGGACCAACAGACACACCTCTGAAAAAAGAGATCACACTGATTTCACGCAAATAGCTGAAAAATCCTGGGTTTAAGTGTTTTTCAAACTGCTCAAGATTGCGGACAATCTAAGGGCGGTGCTTACTGGTCAACGTGATAGATGTGTTCCTCATTAGTCAAGGCACATGTGTAAGCAGGTCTAATGGCTGTCGGCCAAACGAGGCATGACTTTTGCCTGTTTAAAGTTTGCATTTTCAAAAAATTGCTATAGCGCCCCCGTTTGACCAATTGGAGTAAGATTGGTTTCAGTGATATTTGGAATGGCCCTTTACATTTCTGCAAAGTTTCAAAGAATGGTAAGTCTGCATGTATGTGTTAGGGGCAGATGAATAATTGTCATAAAACTGCAATATTCATTGGCTCATTAAAGCTTAATCTTTTCACTTATGGAAAATCCGCTGCAAACGTTTGTCGGCATAGGTCCAAAGTTCATGTGTAAAACGTTTCGTGCAGATTGCTCAAAAATCCCAGGAGGAGATAGGTTTTAACTGTTTTTCATATAATTCAAAATGGTGGGAGATCTAAAGGTCAGAGGTCAAAAGTCAGAGTGTGAAAGTTGTTCAGCATGAGGAGACGCATATGTGTATTGAAGTTTCATGGCTGTAGGTCAAACAGGGCATGAGTTGTACCTGTTCAAAGTTGGCATTTTTCAATTGAGTGCTATAGCGCCACCTTTTGACGAAAGATTGTGAGATTTATTTTTTGATAGTTTTTCATGACCATCTATCATACGGCCGAGTTTCGTAAAAAGCGTATGCACGGTTCAGCCAGAACTGCCAAAAGTGGCAGAAGAAGAAGAAATGGAATAATGCCAATAACAAAACGGGTCCATGCTGGAAGCCTGGCCCCGTAATAATGCCAATAACAAAACGGGTCCATGCTGGAAGCCTGGCCGCGTAATAATGCCAATAACAAAACGGGTCCATGCTGGAAGCCTGGCCCCGTAATAATGCCAATAACAAAACGGGTCCATGCTGGAAGCCTGGCCCCGTAATAATAATGATGTTTTATTTTTTTGAATTATATATCTATAACCCTACCCCTAACCCTAAAACCGAAATAAAGTAACAAAAATCTGCCGAAATCCGCGAAGAATTTCGCGGATTGCGCGCGCGTGCATGTGTCCGTTGCCTGGGGGGCTAAGCCCCCAACCTAGTAGAGACCTAGCAACGCGTCTGATACTGACCACAATACTGACATGAAACTGACATGCATTGTAAGGTTGTAGATCTGCTATTTTACGTGTATAAATCAGGCATCCTCTTCCATCTTCAGACCCAAACTAGTAATCACACAGGGGAGAGATCGTCAACAGACGCGGAATAATTCCACTGAGTCACAAGACCCAGTTTTAATCTAAATTTAGCAGTGTGTTAATTCTTAAAGTAAACATGCATCTCGCAGTCAACTGTTGGAGTCAGAGTGCCGGCTGGGAGCCAGCTCTGTAGCAGCGACGGGAAGAAAGCTCACATCCAAAATGTGTTTCTCTCTGAGACTGTGTCTCAGTCCTTTCTTGTACACCCCTATGTATAAATATGTAGACACCTTTTTGTTTTGTTTTCTAAACCTTTTTGTTTAGTTTTCTTGATTCTTTCTTTCCCCCCTTACTCCCCCTCCTCCCCCTTTTGGAAACAACAAATACCATGGAACGTGCAGAAAAACTTTCACCCACTGTTTTACTCCTTTACACCTGTAAACCTGTGATGTGAATATAAAGATGATTCTGTGCCTTCTTCTTAATATGGGTCCTTTAAAGGGATATTTCACTTTCAGATAATTATGTTTGGGGTCATTTTAACGTCTACTCAGGCTTTTGTGAGCACCACAGACAGTTTCTAAGTTGCTTGATTCAGTATTTAGACATTTGATATACATTTTATCAGACACGCCCGCTTCCTAAACAAACCCATTGTAACTTCAAACTCCATTTTAACCATGAATGATTCATCGAAAACACCAGTCCTTGGTTCTGGTGACTCATACTGCCCTCCTAATACGTGAGGGGCCCTGTTTTTTCAATTACTTTCTTCATATATTTTTTATATTTTTATAAAATGAAAAATAAATAAATAGATACAATACAAAAAATATATAAAATGAATGAAAAAAGTAATCGAAAAAACATGGCCCCCTCACGTATTAGGGGGGCAGTATGACTCACCAAATCCAAGGACGGGTGTTTTCGATGAATCTATCATGGTTAAAATGGATTTTGAAGTTACAGTGGGTTTGTATAAAATGAATATCAAATATCTAAATAAAATGAATATCAAATATCTAAATACTGAATCAAGCAACTAAAAAACGGTACCGGGTGCTCACAAAAGCCTGAGTAGACGTTAAAATGACCCCAAACATGTTTGAAAGTGAAATATCCATTTAATAAATAAATATGATGTCATGCATTCTTTCATCCTATCTTTTTCAGCTTATATAAATCAAGGCCATCCTCATAATATCTGAAAAATGTAAGACTAAAACAAAATAAACAAGTCTCCGCCAGGTCAAGTAGGTTATTATGGCCTCCTGGTGGCGCTATAATAGGCCAATGTGAAAAGGGTCCCATTTCTTCTTAGGCCTTTCACAGCAATCGGACACTGCATTCATGATTTGAGGCATTTTGTTCGAAAAATCTGGTTAGCTAAATTAGACCAGCTGGTGGCGCTATAACAGGCCAATGTGAAAAGGGGGGCATTTCTTCCTCAGCCTAGTGGGAATCTGCATGCAAAATTTCACGGAAATTGCACACTGCATTCATGTTTTGAGGCATTTTGTTCAAAACTGACCAATCCTGCAAACTTTGGAAGCCACTGTAAGCTAAATAGGATGGAATATGAAATATCGGACAGATCCATCAGAATCACATGACTATGGAGATACAGTGTACCAATTTGCGTGTTTTTAGGACAGAATCTGAAGGAATAATCTCCAAAAAATGATTTTACATAAGTCGGCCTCCTGGTGGCGTTGTAAAAAGCAGATGTGAAAAATGCAGTGCAGATGTTTTTCCTTGGCCTCTAGGGAGTGTGCATGCAAAGTTTCACGCAGATCGGTGCAGTTATAGTTAAAAATGCAAATCGGCCTGTTATAGCACCACCATGAGGCTGATTTGAACATTTTCAAGTGGCATTTCTTCCTCGGCCTAGTGGGAATGTGCGTGTGCAATTTTATGGAAATGGCGTTCATGACTTGAGGCAGTTTGTTCAAAACGGACCACTCCTGCAAACTTTGGAAGCCAACCTTAGCCAATGAGGATGGAATATGGGAAATCGGACAGATCCGGGTTGATCACATGACTATAGAGATACTGTGTACCGATTTGCATGACGTTTGGTTAAAAGCTGTAGGTGTAACGGTAAAAAATGGGTTTTGCACAAATCAGCCTCCTGGTGGCGCTATGACAGGCCCATGTGAAAAATGTGGGGCAGAGGTTCTGAATTGGCATCCAGGGAGTGGGTGTACACAGTTTCGCAGCGACCGGACCAGCGGTGCCGGAGATTAGCTGGTAACACACGGACAGGACACGGACACACGGACACACGGACAGACGGACGGACAGGGGGAAAAACATACTCTCTCGCCATGCCTTTCGGCCTGGCGGAGACAACTAAAGCTAGTCAACTCCTAAAACTAAAACTACTTAGTGTGAAACTAACTCAAACTAAACTGAAATCAAACACCAAACGAAATTGAAATACAAACTAATGAATATCTCAAAACTATAATATCTCCGGATGCA
Organism: Gymnoscopelus microlampas; assembly: GCF_963454915.1. Taxonomy (NCBI): domain Eukaryota; kingdom Metazoa; phylum Chordata; class Actinopteri; order Myctophiformes; family Myctophidae; genus Gymnoscopelus; species Gymnoscopelus microlampas. Next base: position 27,736,623 of record NC_139959.1, read on the forward strand.
ACCTAACATAATTACTGATAGCATGGACCGGCACCAACCCCAAGCTTAACCCCAAAGCAGCCACTGCAAGGTAATTATACTTGCTGTTACTAAAATTAGAAGCTACTATGGCAGTAAATTATAAGGGAAAGCACGGGCACAGCCACTATTGTGGAGATACAGTATGTTATCAAAAAAGATCTCACACACACACACACACACACACACACACACACACACACACACACACACACACACACACACACACACACACACACACACACACACACACAGAGGTGTCTAGTATTGAGCCTAGTGTATGTGTGACCTTCTCCCTCATGACAGCTGAACAACAGTAGTTTATGGCCATGCCTATTAAGGACCACATTGAAAATAGATGAGTCACTCTCTGGGGACCAACGTCACATCACCCTGAACTCGGTCACTCTGGAGAGAGTAACATGACGCACAATGGGCTAAAGCAGGGGTTCTCAAAGTGTAATTAATACAGACATCTTTAGCAAAATGTCCGCTGTGACATTTACACACATAAACGTACACACCAACAAATGACATACTAACACCAATCATGTGCCAATGTCTAAAAACAAAAACAAATCCTACGCTATCGTCCCTCACACACACACACACACACACACACACACACACACACACACACACACACACACACACACACACACACACACACACACACACACACACACACACAGAGTCGTCCGTGCCTCATTACCTGTTGGTAGGCCATGTTGAGGAGCAGATACCTCTCAGACCTCCTCATGGGCAGACAGAGGCTGTAGAGGACGTGAACGCAGGCCAGGAAGAAGCTGAGCAGTCCCAGCTGCTTCCGGCTCTGCAGCCAGTCCTCCAGCCAGCGGGGGAAGCGTCTGTACTTGGTACCGTAGTACAGCTGGTGGGCGGCCGCCAGCTGGCCCGCCAGATACACCAGGGCCAGCAGCGTGATGGCCACGGTGGGCAGCGTCCGGTTCACCATCTCGATCGGGATCTTATAGAAGTCACTCTGCTTGTGCTTCACGTACGGGTGGATGACGTCGCGCACGAAGCTGTAGGCGAAAAAGAAGATGGACAGGGCCACCGCGACCAGAACGGGGCCCCTCCAGGCGGGGAACAGACGCACGGGCATGTTCTCGATGGCCCGCGACGACGACAAGGCGCCCATGTCCACGGGCTGGAAGTTGAGCTTTCGCGCCAGTTCCATGATCTGTTGCCGAGCCTCCACAGAGTTACTGCAGATGTACACCTGCACGGGAGGACGGGACAACGGTTAGCCACATGAACCCTAGCGTCCTGGTGTGCCATGAGACAAGTCCAGATGCGTTATTATTGTAATGTATAACTAGACAAAAATATGTATTGACTGTTTAAATGCAAATTAGTTTTCATTGTAAGTGCATGATCATGTCAGTATAATGGTCAGTATCATGTAAGTGTCATGGTTAGTATCATGGTCAGTATCTTGGTCAGTATCATGTCAGATTGTCAGTATCATGGTCAGTATCATGTTAGTATCATGGTCAGTATCTTGGTCAGTATCATGTCAGATTGTCAGTATCATGTCAGTATCATGTCAGTATCATGGTCAGTATCTTGGTCAGTATCATGTCAGTATCATGGTCAGTATCATGTCAGTATCATGGTCAGTATCATGGTCAGTATTGTGTTTTTTTAATTGAATACTTTATTAACACGATTATTATACAATACAATACAAAACATATTGGAATAAAGCTCAGTAGAATCATACGGTATATTTACAGAGAAAGGAGGGGTGGGGGCCGGGGTAGGAGGATTCTACTATCAAGGTGTTTAAGGAGTTAAACTACAGTATGTTCACTATGGTTAGTATAATGTCAGTATCATTTCAAGTTCAAGTTTTATTTGAAAACATCATAGCATAACAATATGAATTATGATGTTTCTGACAGTAAAATAATTGAATAAAAAAAAACAAGAGGATAAAAAAAAACAAGAGGACCGCTCTATTAAATACTAAAACTAAAACTAATCATCAGTCAAACATCTAACAACAATAAAATGTCTCTATTTCTTATGATAAAGTGTGTAGGCTCTTGGGAGGAAAGTCATCTGGTGCCTTTGCGTGTTGCTCACAGGTTGTGTGAGTGTCCTGCCATTCCTTAAGTTGTAGCGACTCGTATTTGCAGACAGCCTCTGAATCATGGTCAGTATCATGTGACAGGGCCTGTCACAGCCCTGTCACAGGGATGTCAGGCCCTGTCACAGCGCTGCCAGGACCAGTCACAGCTCTGTCACAGTGATGTCAGGCCCTGTCACAGGGTTTGAAAGCCCTGTGACAGGGTTGGTAACATGGCACCATGGTAACATGACAGGGCTAGTGACAGGGCCATAACAGCCCTGCCATTCAGTGCTATGAGAGGGGCCTGATGTGACAGGGCCTGACATCCACATACAATACAATTCTACTTATAATTTGTAACAGGCTAATTTTCTCTCCCTGTGAAGTAGGCTAATAATTACATAATTACATACATAATAATAATAATCACATACTAACAGTCCAGTGTCTTGAGAGAACTTGTTGTGATGTGACGCTATATAAATAAAATTGATTTATTGATCTAAGTAACTGACCTGCAACACCCAGAATCAAACTAAGGACATTATGTTCATAGGGTTGATTCTCTGACCATTATACTATGGAAATGCTTCCACAATGATGATCATTTAATCCATCTTGTGTGGCCCAGTGTTGGAGTGCTCTACTGAGTGGATTTGCCTTGGTATATGAATGGTGGCAGATGAACCTTTCCTCTCAGCCACATGCATCAAATCTGAAGGCAAATGAGTGTCTCTCAGCAATGCTCTCAGACAGGCACAGCGGTGACAGAGACCCCTACTGTCTAATGCTTCTATCAGCACTACCAGCTGCCATTTCTCAGTCTAAATATGAGGTGACTAAATAAGGAAGGACACGGAAAGGGAGAGGATGAGTGAGACAAAGAGGGGAAGAAAGAGAGAGGGAGACAGAGAAATAGAAGGACAGACATGTCCTTCAGATCATTTGGAGCCTGAGAGAAAGATAGAGGCAGAGTGCGATTGAAGAGATAATGTGATGCATAGCATGTAGTCTATTATATGATATGTCTACAATAACATCACTGTGACATGTTAGTCATGTTGTTAGTCATGTTAGTCCAGTCAGCTGCAGCTGTTTGCAAGAGAATGCCAGAGCGTGTCCTTCAAATGCCGCCAAATTAGATGCTCATATCGACCACCAGTCTACAGCGGTTGACGTCGAATGACGGCAGACATGCGGCATCAACACAACCACAGGTATTTATAGAAACCACTATTCAAATAAAAAATGTGGACAGTTTATAAAGCATATGAGAACTATTTGCATCAACTATCAATTAGAATATGCTAAATAAAGAGATTAGGAGCTTCACAAAACAAGGGCATATGCCTTGATATCATTTACCACTGATTCACAGAAACAATACGTTATATACTCTCTCTACTCATAATCACAACAATGTCAATGTAGAGGGTGCATTTCGCCTTTCCGACATGTCGCCTTTCCGACGTTGACTAACCCTATACCTAACCCTAACCCTAACCCTAACCGCACGCGGAAGCCACTAGTCGGAGTGGCGAGATGTCGGAATGGAAGGAGCACCCCCAATGTAGACTCCATCCAGCTCACTACAGTGTTATAGTATATCTCAGAATAGAATAGAATAGAGAAATATAGAGTTATCTGCAATGTTAATACCTGTCTGCTGGCATCCTTAGGGCTGGCCTGCTGCATGGCCCAGGCAGAGATGACGTTGAAGCCTTTGACTACTACAGACGCAGGCAGCAGTGAGGCCAGGTACTCTGCGTTGGACTCTGGGTACTGGTTGACCCGCCGGTTATTGCTCACATCCACCAGGATCTTTCCTGGAGGAAACATCACAACAGCCAGGCCACAGGTTGCTTTTTATAGTCCAGCCTTGGTTTTATTAATTCATATTTTTAATCCTCTCTCTAGATGAATGCTGTTTGCATCGCAGATATGTTTCACTTTTAACGTGCAATGCATTTTTGTCTCTCTGTTTATATGTACAACTAGAAAGGGTGCTTTGTGGACGCATATCTCTACCAGGCTGGGTGCACAAAAGGTTTGCAAGATTAGCTCTGGACTCATGCACAGACACAAGCACAAACAATCACACACACAAGGGCAACAACATGATCTCTGCCCCTGGCCTTTCTGGCCTCGTGGATATAATTATGTGTATGATTTGTACCCAGCGTTATTTGTGAGGTTCAACAGTTTCATATGCACTCATTAAAGAAGAATTATAAAACGCTGGAGAGAAAAGTCACTGCGGTCTGAATTACCTGGCATTATCGCTTTTGTTGCATTTCCGTTACTATACCCGGGAGGGATAGGTTTATCTGCTGTTTACAGTCCCAAGGGGGACTGTGCTGGGATTGCTAGTACATAAATAAAGCAGAATAAATACAATATATAGCTAAACAGATACAGGAGGAAAGGTTGAGCTGTCAGGTGCTGGAGTTTGCACATCAAGTATAGTATAGTAGGTTGACGTGATATGAACAAGAGCCATTGCTTTGGAAACAGCAAAAAGTCTCAACTCATCACCTTGATGTAGTAGACTGTTTTATATCGTTGCAATTTGCAAACCATAGTTTGACATTTTTTTTACAAGTGGTTGCAAGTTTCAACTTGGCTCGTCGTGAACCTTTGGTTTGAACTAGGCTTAAAACATCTTTAACTTTTTATTTTCTAAAGATTTTGCTGTATTTAGGTTGAACAGCAGAGAGACAGGAAACTGAGGAAGACAAGCAATACAGGTCTCTACCAGAATCAAACCTGTGTTAAAATCACACCCCCTATTTATTATATACCTTTTTTTCTCCCATCCGGGATTCGACCCCAGGTCTCCCGCATGAGAGACCAAATTTCTACTGCTGAGCCTAGAGAAGACACCCACTTGGCTCATGAGATTCAGGCAGCACCACTTGTCAACCAGTAGGTGTCTTACCTGACACCAGGGGTGTACATTTTTCATTTTTGTCTGAGTGTGAGCTACCTTCCAGCAGGTGCTTGAGGTCCCACAGGATGGAGTAGTGCTCGCGGCGTATGGCCAGGAAGACGACAGTGGCCTTCCCCACGGCGTCCTCGTGGTGTGTCACGTCCACCACGTGCGGGAAGAACTGTGCGGCGCGCTTGGGTTGCCTGCTGCCCACCGCCACGCGGAAGCCGCAGCGCAGCAGTCGGATGGTCAGGCACTTGGAGAAGTCCCCCGAGCCCAAGATGGCCACCATGGGCTTGGCTTCGGTGGAGGGCGAGGGAGGGATCATGGAAGACGTGGAGTAGGTGGAGGCGCCGCCCGCGGGTATGCCCACGTCACTGGAACCGTTCTTCAGCCCATTGTGTGGGAGGAAGGAGACTTCCTGCTGGTGCTGAAAGTTGTGCTGGGAGGCCGAGGACGAAGAGGAGGTTGTGGTGAAGACTGGGCTGCTGCTGCCGCCAGCACCAGCCATGGAGATGGAATCCATATTTCGTCCCTTCCCTTCCTTTCCTCTCTCTCACCTGTCCCCCGTTTCTCCGTTTAGGAGGATGCGAGCAGGCCTGAGATACAGTAGGAGACAGAGATAGAGGGAGAAAAACACACATCGGGGAAAGGGAAAGGACTAGAATTAATGGCTAAACCTGGTCTTGAGCAGTTCTCCCTCTTTAAGCTCAGATGTCACAGCATTACAGAGAGCACATTGGGCTTGATTTGAGGCTCAGTGGGTACAAATCACAGAGATGTAGCCTATGCCCCTGGCATTAATAGTAGGCCTATAATTAAAACATATATTGATCTAATCAGCTATAGACAGCAGACTGAAATAGTGAATGAGACATGTTATTTATATTTGCCTATAGGCTGATACTTGAACTTCAGTGCTTGTTTGATCATTAATCTGAGGTGGCATCTGCACATCCCATATACTGTGACATGAATTATAAAAAGAATAATACAAATCAAAAAATAAATAAATAATAATAATAATAATAATAGCAAGCAATGTGTAAAGACAGACAATGATGATTTTGTTCTCTTAACACACAAAATGTTTTCAGATGCCATTTCATGTGACCCACCATTAAACATGCCGCTGATATCTTCTGCAAATTGCAATAACGAGATAGTATAAATTGTAGTCTACTCTACAATGTCATTTGAAGCATGGTTGTTAAACGCGAATTTGAAGGGCAAAGCTTATATGAGCTGCACCTGTAGCGCGCAACGTAGACTGTATAGCCTACACGACACGTCGTCAACTCTCCCTGATAACCTTGACAAGCTGAGAGGAGAAGAGAGATCTATAGCCTGCCTAATCCACCACGTTTCCGAAATGATTCATGCAGAATACTGATTTACCACTAAATACTGTGGTGAGGACACATCACATTAAGTAAATATCCGCTAGAAACATCAAACGCTACATATCAAAGATGAGTCGTCATCATATAATATTGCATGTGTAGCCTATATGTGTACCGACCTTTCATTGGACCTTTACGTATCGCGATCGCGTAGGAGGAACGACCACTCTATGGGAACGACAGAGCAAGTGGATCATCACTGGTCTCTGATGGTGGATCAGTCCTTCACACTCACATCCCTGGACCCTGACGTTCATGTCTACATCCCACATCTCGGAGGAGCAATCGGTCGCGCTGTGATTGGCTAGTTGGTTGTCAGGCAACCACTCGCAATATTAATTGTATGAGAAATGTTTGACTTAAATATGTATTTATTTCAATAAACATCTGTTTATTGTAAGTTTTCCCGACTTACACACACACACACACACACACATATATATATATATATAAAAAATAATATATATATATATATATATATATATATATATATATATATATATATATTATTTTTTTATTCAAACATTTTTGAGTAGCCCATACTTTTTTACCCCCATTTTCTCCCCAATTTAGTCGTTATGCCAATTCATTCGCCCCCACCCCAAACACATTTCTGTTTGTCATTGCTGTTGTATCCTACTGACTCACCTGCCAGTGAGGAGCCCCCACCGCGAGGAAATAGAGCCTTCGTCCTACTCCTCGAGCCCGCTGTGTTCGCATAGACGCCCGGCAAAGCTGGATGCACCATGGTGGATTCTAACCCACAACCTCCGACTTATATTATAGTCATTATAGTTATTTTTAACTAATGTTGGAGGTAACAGGTTCTCACATAGGGAATCTAGCTTCAGCAGCATGCACACACAGCAGTCCTCTTGACAAACACAGTTATGATGGAAAACTGTATTTCTGATTAAATCTCATAGGTCTACAGTTAAAAAGCATTTAAATTAACATGTTGCTGTCCTTCCAACACAATCTGTGATTTTTAGAATAAGCAAAAACAGAGGAGACAAGCAAATTAAACGATTTGACAGATTGACACATGCTCTCACAGACAAAAGAGATTTTGTATTCAACAGCCACATGGGAAAATGCTCACATTTCAACAATGTGATTGTACACAAGCACAAATAATCAGATTGTTAGTTCAATCAGTAGTTGGAACTTGGCAGCAGTGCTACATTCAGTCTTTGCTCTCCCTATAACACACTGTCACAATCAGAATACATGAGCAACATTGTCTACATTCTATGATTGTAATGCAACAGTAAATAACATTTAGTTGTTGCTGTCAGGCAGAAACCTTGTATCTCTCCACATAAATTAATGCCATGCTTCATCATACAAGAGTGTCGCACAAAAGTAATGAAATTGGCAGATCTACAAGCTCACAACACGCGTTGTGAGCTTGTAGATCTGCTATTTTCACTACTTTTGGTTATAAAATAATAATAATTAAAAAGGAACGGTTTTGGACACCCGACAGCAACGATATTAAAAATACTGAAAAAGCTACAACGAATATCCTGAAAATAGTATATGTACAAAAATACTTAACTTAGTGATCTTATCATTTTGGCCTATATACCTATTTTTTCAAATGACAATAATAAAAAAGGAATGGTTTCGGACATACAAGGTTTCCACCCGACAGGGACGATATACGTATATAAAAAAAACATACCTGCATCAAAGATTGTCAGTGTTATGAATCTGAAGAGAATGTTTCAACACATGTGGAAAAACAATTAAGTCTGCACACTGGTTATTATTGCTGCTCCATCCATGTATCGATCACAAGATCTTCATAAGCAATTTCTGATGAAGATCTTCAAAACGTTGAGCACTGAGTAGCAATAAAAAAAAAAGTGGAGCTGAGAACCAGTGTGCAGACTTTTATAGTTTTTCACTGCTGATCTGCCGTTTGTCAGAACCTTGACTTTGAATAGGATGTGCATTGTGCATGCACTTGTCAATGTTTCAACCAAGGCTGGAGTTGCGCCCAGGATTACATAGGCAATTGGCACTGGGTGAAAAAAAGTTACAAAATCGTGGTATAAAGGAAAAAAAAGAGCCTATTAATGGCTCAGCAGATGTCGCTATTTCACCATCTGCGGGGCAGTGCTGGCTGCAGAACAAAGTACTCTCAATAGAAGTGAACGAGGTTTTGGCCAGACTTTAAACTTGATTGTACTACCTTAGCAAACATCTTCATAAACACTTTGTTTCCAATCGCTAGCTGTGGTTGCAGCCAATAGCAGTCGTGTCCGACTTCCGTCCGATTTCGGGACCGGAAATTCAAAGATGCCGGATTTCAATTTGCCGAAAAAGTGACTTCAAAACAGTCTGTAGAAACCAATGGGGCTCACTTTGTCCATATATTTTACAATATATTGATCTCTGCATGGAGGCACCTCTCTCACTCCAAATTACCAGTAAACTGAGACGACAGAACCCTAGGAATCAGGAAATGCTGTAACATACACTCAATGAAATTCTTTTGGACGTTCATCATCTCGGCAGCAAGTCGCACTTGTAGAACTGAGGCTTTCAAAAGCATCTCTCCTTACAGATACTGCTGCAGATATTTTTGGGATAAGATCCCCTCATGACTCCCCGTAATGTAAGATTCAAGCTGTGATATTGCAAAGTATGGACAAGCTTTCAAATGAGAGATGACTGAGCACTTCCCTCCAGACAAAACGTTTCAGAGTCAGAGTCTATTTTGAAAATGTGATAGAATTCTGTAAATCTCCCATGTTGTGGGAGCATTTTGTTTTTGATCCAATTGATTTTTTTTGTCTTTCTGTTTCAAGTCCAGCAGAGATTTTGGACTATGAAGAAAAATAAATCAGATTAAAATGTTTTTTGGAGCTTTAACTTTAACTAATGTTGCCTATTTTGTGACATAGCCAAGATGCTGGTTATATTGTGCAGATGTATGTGGGTTCAGTGTTTACATTATGTTATTTACATAGACATATACTGTTTGCTTGACCTCAAATGCTAAGAGTGTTATTTAGATAGCATACCATTACCATTTACCCTGTCCTTTGTTGACTCTGGTTAATGCGAATTTACTCTGATATTGCACTTTGTAAGTTGCTCTAGATAAATGCCTAACTTGTTTTTGTAAAACGTTGCTCACCCGTATCTTTGAAAAAAAGAAAGAAAAAAAGATAGGCTCTACAGAGTAACTTGTAACAAAACAGACATTTTAACATTGATTGTTTTTCTTCCTTTCCTAGGTGATGAACATCTAGTTTGTAGGATAGGCATGCCTTGTTTCACAGAAGAAAAAAGAAAAGAAATCCGCATGAAAAAAATGAAATACACAAAACTAGAATGTTACAGCAGCTTTGTATTTGCACTCTGCTGTCATCTCAGTCGGACTGTCTCTGGCCTGGCAGGCGCTGCACCGTGACCACCGTGACAGACAGGAGGAGGGGCCTCCCAGCCGCGTCGAATCAGCTCCAGCCTCCTGCCCCAGCAGGGCAGCAGCAGCGCAGCTTTGACTGACAGAACGCTCAGTGGGAGGAGAGAGGCCAGGATGAACGACGGGGGCGTGTACCACACGTACTGTTTCATCTCCACCCATTTCCTCCAGCCAAAGACCAGAGCGTGGGCCGTGCACAGCAGCAACGCAGCATAGCCCAGAGACCGCTGAGAGATGGACAGGAACAGAGAGAGAGATGACAGATAGCACACAAGCATCTTAAGAGGCAAAAACTGACATGGACAGAAAAAACAGCAAGACAGTGTAAAGGCCCAGGACACATGCTGTAGAACAGTGGCTCTCAACCTTTTCAGGCAGCGACCGCCCAAAATACTCATATTTGAACTGGGGACCCCCCCACCCTGACAAGCACTTGGAATTGTAGAAGTTCGAGGCATTACGTTTAGTTTTGTGAAAATAGCTGATCTACAACTATTATTATTTGACCAATGTTTGACCCGTTTTTAGTATAGTTTGTTGATTACTTTAGATGCAATGGTCTTTTACATTTTTTTTTAATTTTAGAGGTTTTAAAAGGTATCTTAAATTGTCACTTTAGAAATGTGCAGATACCCTGTACTGTAATACACGTATACTGCATGTTGGTTTGTTTACTGTTACATTAAGCAAATCACCTGGGGGACCCCCAAAAACCATGTGGGGACCCCCCTGGGGCTCCTTCCACATTTTGTCCGAGGTTTCAAACAAAGACCCTTCCAGTAATCTTCCAATTTTGCTATGCTTTTTGACTGGTTTGGGCCCCTTTTATCTCTAAGAGGTTTTTGCTCCTGCATTCCTAATTTCAAACAAATTGTCCAGCAGTAGACACAACACTCACACACAGGTGCAGACAAAAGTGACAAAAACAGTTTACTGCTGACAGTGACGCAGAGCAAAATAAAAAAAGAACTACTCTGGTGGTATGGTAATGTTTTGAATGACAGCTAATGTTGAATGATCTCAAATCATCCTTTTTGTCGGTTAATTAAAAGCTGCTAAGAACATAAAGTTTCACACACTATAACCGAAAACAGTTTAAGAGTTTAAATCAGGGGTCTTCAATATTTTTCAGGCCAAGGACCACTTAGCTGAGAGGGAGATGAAGCAGGGACACCCACTGCATATTGGATTCACGTTAAATGTGCGTTTTCAGTTTTTAAGGACTTAAACCCTCAATACTTTGTAAACTTGACCTTTGGCTTTGGTACTTGGTCTGCTCTTTTTTCCCTGTACACCAAACGTCTTTGCCGAAAATGTTTGGCTAATGCTGTTCCCCCAAGAATAGGGATGTGAGGGTTCAAGTGGTTAATGTAAAATTAAAAATAAAGTCCCTATCACACAAAGATGTGGTGCCCCCCCCCCCCCCCCCTGCATGTTCTCTGAGGGCCCCTTAGGGGTCCAGGACGCCCTATTGAAGACCCATGGTTTAAAACATTAAAGTCACTGATAATACCTGGACACAGGTGAACTCTCTCCAGTTGAGTGTGTTGGAGACGGACGGCAGGGAGGAGATGGCTACCAGGGCCAACAAGCCCAGAGCCATGATGCCAAGAGAAATGTAGATTTCCATTCGCCAGACGTCATCAGACACCCAGGCATCCTCCCTGTTCTGCTGGACCTGAAGGGCACGATAATTATTATTATACTGCAATTGTTGCAATGCTACAACGCTGTATGAAAACAAAGAAAGGTGTGTTTCTGCGTGTGCTCATATTAAAATGTTTGTATTGGGTTGTATGATGTTGCCTGACTAAAATCGTCTGAAAGTAGTTTATGAGCAGTGTAACAGTACCACAGATAGCTTTGACCTTGCATTGTGAGTGGGGCATTGTGAGCGCCATTATTGTCTCCCGATATCTGATCCAGCAGGGTTCAGACAGAGAAACGTTCCAGAAAACACACTTTAAGCAAGAAACGACACAGCTCAACTAAACCCTTGCTAGTTGAGACAACACAAGGAGGTTTTTAGTGGGTGTTTTATTTTTGGTGTCAAGAAATGTTGGTCGGATACATAAATCTTTCTGGTTAATAAAAAAGAGGGGGGAGTATGGTTTTGAATAAATGGCTGATTGTGACACACTGTGACTAAGAATTGTGCCAAAGTCAATAATCAAATTACTCTGCAGAATGCCTCCTTTAGCCAAAATAAACTGTAGTACAACGCACATAATTTAGATTGTGAAAGAGATTAAGTCATTTTGTCCAGAATTCCTTTACTGTCAATGTACTGTAGGAATAGACATAACAGTGAAACTCTGATCAAAATAGCCATTCTTGTATATTCTCTAGTTGTATCTACTTGTGTATATGTAATTACGGTGAGGATTAACAATCAAAGCATACTTATTTACATGCACTCTACGGTGGGTGCTGGGCCAATACAACTAATATGAGAGGAGGAAGATTAACAATCAATCGTTTAGCTGGGAAACCCCCAAGGGCCGTGGGGGTCCGCGGACCCCACATTGAGAACCACTGACCGTCACCTAAATGACGTAAATTATTTCAGCATATAGTAATAAGGTTTATCGTCTCTGTCGGTTGTCCAAAACTGTTACTTTTCAGGATTCAAATCCAAAAATAGCAAAAGTAACAGATCTACAAGCTCAAAATGTGCCGCTTCGCACCATGTTTCAAGCTTGTGGATCTGCTACTTTTTATGCTTTTGTGAGACGCTGTAGGGCATTTATTTTTAAATAAGAGGTTTCTGCCCGACAGTAATGATATAACATTATGATAAACAAACTTCTCATTGTCTTCCTATGCCATGTGACAGTTGCAAGTGCCCTACCTGTTGATATGCCCAGTTGAGCAGTTTGTACCTGTAGGATCTCCTCATGGGATAAGAGAGGCTGTAGATAGCATGGAGACAGGCCAGATAAAATGACAACAGTCCCAGCTGCTTCCTCATACACAGCCACCTGTCCAGCCACTCTGGGAAGTGACTATACTTTGTACCTGGAAAGGAGAGATTGAATAACCATGCTACTTTAAGTCCAGGATATGTAGGCGTTACAATCACTTTTGATGTGTAGTACTACATATATGATCTGGGCTTTAATCTTACTTTGGATTTAAAAATGACAACTTTGGTGCAGTGTAATACTGGTTACTGTGGATGCACATGTGGTGTGGCAGTATGTGTGAGGGGTTGTGGGCATACTGTATGTCACATTCTATACGGTTGGTATCACTGTTTTGAGTTCAAAGTCTTATATTCTACAGACCCCTCTGTAAACAGTTTCAGCTCCCAGGCATTTCAACATCATCGTCTATTAGTCTGTTAAGTCTAGTTTAGATAAAGGGCCTGCTGGGGGATTTATGGCTACGTGTCTGCGGTGTCTTTAGCTGGGATTTTATTGCTGTCTGAGGGATCTGACTCAACTCAGTGTTGGACAGGAGCTTAACCCCTTAAGACCTGAGGCTGATTCAAAAAATGTTTTCTAGATCCTAACAGTTTTCTGAAAAAGTTATGTTGCTATGCTATGTCAGAGGACTCCCAAAATGATATGTGTCTGGCCACGGAGCCCCAACTCAAAATATTTTGTTCCATGGACCTCCAGAAGCAAAGATTTGAGTTAAAAATGTTCGCTTCAAAATATATATTTAAAGATTTGCACACATTTCGATTATTTTTCAAAAATAGCAGGTCTACAAGCTCATAGCGCGTCACTTCGTGCCGCTTCACTTCGTCACTTTGTGCCACGCTATGAGCTTGTAGATCTGTTATTTTTGAATAGCCAAAGTATAAAATAATGGTTAAAGTGGTTAAAATATAAAATGACACAGATGCTTTCCCCGTCTTAATGGGATGAGACCTACAGACCTTCTTTTTTCTATGGAAATAACGATACGATGGGAACTATGCACGAAAATGAATTTCACCCACTTTTTTACTGTAAACCTGTTATCTCGGCTCTGACAGTGTTAAATATAAAAAATTGTAATATTTCGACCGCACAAGAAGTGGACGAAAGTAGTTGTGTACTGTAGTTGTACTGTAGTTGCTGTGTACTGTACCTCTGCGTAGCTGCAGCAGGGCAGCCAGCAGGCCAGGCAGATAGACCAGGCCCAGCAAGGTGATCGATGTCCACGGTAGAGTCTTGTTCATCACCAACACTGGCATCTTAGGAAAAAGAAAAAGCAGCATACAAAACAAGAATTACTCTATGGCTCAAATCATTTGTTGATGCCATGAGGGAAAAACCTTTTTGTCACTGGCCAAAAAAACACTTGCCTTATAGAAGTAATTCTTGTTCTGGGTGACAAAGGGCTGCAGCACATCCCTAAGGAATGTGTAGAGGAAGGTCCCTGCCATGAGAATGGCTGTCAGCCTCAGTGGCAGCGCCCACTGTGGAAAGAGGGGCATCTCCTCCAGAGCCACGCTGGGAGGGAACTCAAAGCTCTCCATATACAGAGAGGTCAGCAGGGGTCCAGGCTTGATCTGGGTCAGCAATGCACATTCTTGGTTCTCGTGGTTCTGGAGAATATAGGACAATACAGTAAGCGTTATGTTTCTCCATGTAGAGTGTAGTTGATTGTTCTTTACTCCTGCAGAACTGAATGACTGAAGAAGTGGTTTGAAAATGGTTTACCACTCTGGCAGAGATTCATCTCAATCTCAAAGGCAATATTATTGCCTTTTTTCTCTCTCTCAAATTACATTTCCTGCCATTAGGTCCAAACTAAATAAAATAAAATACAGAAATGTTTAGGTTTTTGGATCAACTGTTTACTGTAGTTGTTGTTGTTTTATCAATTTCTCCCCCATTTAGTCATTGTCAATTCCCCCTGTGTGTATAGTCACTGCCGACCTAGGACTTGTAACTGACAACATTGACACATCATCAGCACCAGGTCATTAACATTTTAGTGCACTGTTCCATGGAAGAAAATACAAAATAAATGCAAAATCTTAAAATGTCTTAAGAAATTCATCTTAAAAATGACTAAATGCATGGTCAGGGACGACATGCAATACATTCACTGACCACCAGTGGTCCACGGACCACCTGGTGAAAGCCCCTGACCTAACACATGCAAAGGAACAAGCTATCCCTCCCAGCTCCACTCCCTGCTGACCACCTTACCTCCATGAACACAGCAAATTATGTTCACTGGATTATGTTAAGTATATAGGAGGCATCGCAAAGGAATCGAACCCCAGACTCCATGGTGAAGAGCAGACACTTTAGCCCAGCACCACCTGGATGCCTTAGGATTCTTTTTGTAAACAACATTCAATATTTTTAAACCTGAACGGGACCAAGCCGGTTCAGATTAAGTGAAAGTAACCTCAGCGATATTTATACTCAATACATCGGCACACTGACAAGTGTCCTGTGACCATAGCAATAGTGTGAGCCACTAGAAATGTCAAGAGTTATGAGCAAACTAGCTCACAGACTGTGTGAGACATTCCAAATAATGTCAAAGAGCCAAAAAATCTGTCTTCTACAGTATAAATTAGGCTTGAGTCTCCCTCCCTGTCTTGAAAGTCAAGTCCTGTGATGATTCTTTCAGTAGCACACTACAGCTCAAGCCAAATCAAAAGCAGGCTCCCAATTTAGACAGATCCCCATCTGACCCAGAGAACTGACTGAGAGAGAGTGTGTGTGTGTGTGTGTGTGTGTGTGTGTGTGTGTGTGTGTGTGTGTGTGTGTGTGTGTGTGTGTGTGTGTGTGTGTGTGTGTGTGTGTGTGTGTGTGTGTGTGTGTGCACAGGAC
The DNA here is from genome assembly GCF_963454915.1 of Gymnoscopelus microlampas. Classification (NCBI taxonomy): domain Eukaryota; kingdom Metazoa; phylum Chordata; class Actinopteri; order Myctophiformes; family Myctophidae; genus Gymnoscopelus; species Gymnoscopelus microlampas. The sequence goes on from NC_139959.1 coordinate 27,752,293, forward strand.
ACACGCACGAGCGCTCGTGCGTGTGTGTGTCCTGAGCATGACGTTAAACTGCCCCATTGTACGGTAACTACCACCGCCGTTAATGTAGTAGGTGCACATTTAGATGCATTCGCAACTTTTGGGGACTGTGTGCTTCATTACGATCACAAGCTTGCATACAAGAAGGTGCTGCTCACCGATGGAGTATACCGACAGCCGACACTGCCTGGCGGCCCTTCCCTTGAGCAGCTATACCGGGAAGAAAGGTGGTGTAACTAACTACCACCCGGCGGTGGATAAAGACCCGGCGGCTATCTAGCGGTGTGTCCGCTAGCTGAGGAACAACAATGGGTGGACTTTTGGGCTCGTGGGAGCAGCTACGGAGAGCACTTTGACACCGGGCGGCAGTGCGGGAGTGGACTGGGAACTTTGTTTCCTCTGGTGGTCCAGCCTGGGATATGCCCGCAGACTGGTTGTTAGAGCGGGTTTCGACAACTTGGGATGTCCAGAAACGAGGCAGGAGGGCTGGCAGAGTGCGGAGACACTGCTGCTGGTGCCCATGGAGGGCTGGGTCACGTGACATGCTTGTTGTATCATGAGGACATATGCCCTGACTTTGTGGATGTAACCTTGCTGCACCGTAATATTTGTGTCCTTGTATACATTTCCTTTTGTGTGGACATAAATAAATTGTTAAAATGTGTACCTTTGGGTCAAGTTGAGGTATAGCCCCCAAGTCCATGTCATCCATTTCCTGCCACTCTTGTTGTGTGCATTGTGAACTGTGTTGTCCTTTCTCAGAATCAGTCTCTGGGCTCTTCATCACTGCACAGCAAGAAAGACCAGACATCATCATGTTCACACATGTCAAAGGACACTCATAGCCTACTGCCTGAGTGGAAACACATGACAGAAGCATGCAAATAAACAAACAAACAAACAAACAAACAAACAAACAAACAAACAAAGAAGTAGGTATCGTGTTTTCGCAACAGACACATACACCCATCATCAGTTTGTCAAAGAAGTGACTAAAAACAGAACATAAAGGTAGGCCTATAACTGAAGCCACACTACAACGAAAGCCTTTAATTAAGGGCTGAGACCATGCTTTGAGCATACGTGGTCACATTCAGTTGGCTTGTAGTCTAGGAGCCAATTTGACGCTCAGGAATGCAGAGTGGAGGAGAGATTTCACATAACTTGGGGTTTAATTCCCACACATTAAACCAGTAATCCACAGGATTAACTATGCCATTGCCAAGGGTAACAAGACTGTGAGATTTTATGAAGGCTACATGGGCAAAATGTTTTTAAATGGTTTAGACAAGTGTCACTGGGAAAAGATGACTGTCAAAGACATAATGGCTACATATCATTTGTAAGCAAAGAGCTTTATTAGCTCAATATATATAATTGTTCTACTTTTTCAGATAACAAACATATAAAATGATGATGATGTTGATGATGATAATACTGTAATATAATGATAAGGGTAATAATAATAATAATAATAATAATAATAATAATAATAGGCTAATAAGAAGAAGAAGAAGAACAACAATATATATATTTGTTTTAAATCTAAATTTACCTGGATTGAACGTGGGTCTTTCACTGAAGATAAATTAAACTCATATCAAATGTCTGAAACAGCTGACGGTGCTGACCAGACCTGTCCACAGTCCATCAAGTCCCGGAATAGTAGCCTCTTCTAGTGAAACCTGCCACGTAAAAAAAAAGTCAGTCAAAATCACGCCATGTCTCTCGGGACACCCGCGAATGGCCGCAGCCCACCGCGACACACAGTTTAAAACCTATACATTTATACGATAGGCTATGCCACTATAATAATAACAGTGGTAGAAGGAACATGCACGTTACACACGATCCTTGTTCATGATGACAAATGGAAAACTGATGTCACTCCCGGCACGCAACAGGTTTCTTCATTCATCGCACCGTAAAACTCATTGGGACTCGCTGAGAAACACATGCGGAGCTAGTAGAATGACAATGTTGTGGCAACGCTACAGGACAGTCACAGGACATTGAGGACAGGACAGGACAGGACAGGACAGGGGGTCACTTAGCTGTGACTCGTGACGTAGGAGCTGTTCTTGAAAAAAATAAAACGTTAAAACATATTTCCCCATGTATTTCCCGGCACTTGTTGCCGGAGGGGATATACTACTATCCCATAGCCCGGAGAGACGGTCGCACTGAGATTGGTTGGTTGGTTGTCAGTGACTTAATCGGCTGACGCAAGATATTCATTCATAAAGACTGACAGCATTGATTGATAAGATAAGATAAGATAAGATAAGATAAGCATTTATTGATCCCTGTGTGGAAATTCAGGTGTCATGCAACATCAGTAAACATAAGCTGGTGCAGGACAGGTTAAAGAGCTATACAGTTTATCTAGACCTGGAACCTCAGAGCTAGGAGAGAGTTGGTCAACAAAACAGAATAATAAACTTTATTTATATAGCACCTTTCATGACATGAATGCAGCTCAAAAAGTGTTTTACAGAGCAAAAAAACTATAATAAAAAATACAATTAAAGCAAGTAATAGGCCTACTTTAACAATAACAATTTTACAGGGGCCAGTTACAATTTGCAGCCACCAGTAGCCTAGGTGGCTGCAAATTGTAACTGGCCCCTCTGATGCTCTTTTAGAGTGGTTTTGAAGGAGGATATGGAGTCACACTTTTTTATGACCGTTGGTAGAGCCTTCAACATTCTGGTGGCATAGCAGTAGAACGAATTTGACCCAATTTGTGTGAATACTTTGTTTAGAAAGACATGGAAACAGTAGGCTACATGGAAGTACAATTCACAATACAAGGTCCTCGAAACTGGATCGCTCATAAAAGCACAGCGGCTTATTTAAAATGAGATCCCCATGCACTCAAATCATGATGACAATTAAGAAGACAAATATACACTACTATGCAGAACGTCATACAATCAGCTTACAGGTTACTGGTATGAGAAACAAGAAATATGTACAATAGACAGTTGTAGGAGGAGGGGGGGGGGGGTAGGTTAAGACTTTGACAGTTGCCAGTTTGGAATTGCAGCCTCCTGAAGGTGATTCTTTAGGGCAGTTTGGAAAGTGAGTAGGGTTTTACACTCCTTTTCTCCTTTAGTTCAGTGAGATCACAGGGGCTCCTTCTGGTGTTGTGCCTGTGTGTGTCAGACAGCATTTGCAAAAGCAAAGTTTGTTGTTTACCCAGGGTGTCGGACTAAGCACGAAGCTTGTTTCCAGCCGGACCCTGCATGGAAGCCTTGCTCAAGGGCTATTCAGCGGTGATTCATGATTGATGTGATGAATTGGGGAATCGAACTAGGGACCTTCCGGTATCAAGGCCGCCCCTCTAACCACTAGGCCACCGCTGCCACCAGGTACTGGTGGTAGCGGTGCAGGTACTGGTATACTTGTTTAGACAAGATAATGTCTTGTTTAAGATATTTTAATTTTAAACAACTACTACAGCGATCCAATCTATACCAAACCTGCAGTCTAGCTGAATTAAACTAGTTTTGTTTGCTTGACAGCCAACCAGCCAATCACAGCACAACCGCCCCTCCGGTCCATGGGATCTAGAGATAACCTCGACTCACCCCAGTAGTACCTGTGGAAAGCTTGGTTTCTATTTACGTGTGCACTGCTATTCCACTATATGACACATGGCTATAACTTTAACCTATAGCCCCATCATGTGGTGAAAAAGATTACTTAAATGACTACCAAATTGTAACACCATCAGGCAGCTGCCAGATGCTGGTAAGTTTCAGAAAGCTTTGATGGTTAAAATAAAAGATGAAAAAATAACTCAAGTTGTAGTGTTTACAAATAATTTTGAATGTGTTTAAACCTACTTGAAGTATCAGACTGGTCTGGGGCTGGGAAAATGTCAGATTATGTTCAAATATGACAAGATTGATCATTTCATATGTTGACTTTGGTATGCTGTAATTTTACCATTGATCTGAGACTAGTGGAAAAATTGCTTCCCTAATACTGTATGTACAAAAACAAAGAAGTGCACTGAAATTAAAATAAAAAAAAGAATGACTGTTAGACATTTTAAAAGAGAAAACATTTCCATTTTTAAAAAAAATAGTTTTACCTGGCTAAGAGGGAGACATGGAATCCTCCCAAAATACACATATGTAAATTATTAAATCAAGGACACTTAACAAAAGAAAATATTCTCATGAAAATAAAACAGCAATGCACACAGATGCACCCCAAGACATGCTGGAAATACCTTTTCTTAGCCACTAAATTCCCTGGATTCCTAAACACTTTTATGTCCACCACCATTATAATTTAGGCATTTAGCAGATTCTCTTATTTGTATAAAAAAAAAAAGGTAAAAAGAGTAAGAATAAAAAGAAAAAACACAGGAAATAGAATGCAAAGAAAACAATAAAGTGCTACAAAGTAACCTGGGAGCCATGGGGGATGTTGGCCAGGAAGGTACAGACAGATGGGACAGATCATGTCCTGAAGGTAAATGCAGGCCATGCCCTTGATTGCCCTGTGTAGGTCATCACCATTCGCCAGCATTTTGAATTGGATGCAGGAAGCAACCGAAAGCCATTATTAAGCTATTACTAAGCCGCTATTAACAAACACAAAGTATTTGAAAATAGCAGATCTATCTAATAGCAAGCTCACAACGCCTCACGCTGCAAGGCGTTGTGAGCTTGTAGATCGGCTATTTTCGGCAAAGAGGTTTGGTGTGTGGGGAAAAAAAGCAGACCAAGTACAAGTTTTCTAAGCATTGAGGGTTTAAGTGGTTAACTGTCTGTCTAACTGTCTATACACATTAACATGAATACAACACAACAGTACACAATGATAGTGCTGTCAAACAAGTCTATGAAGATACCTATTAAATCTATAACGTTTAATCTGCAACACAATTTTATACAATATGTAGCAGTGGGGTCCCTGCTTCATCGTTCTCCCAACTACAGGGTGACCCCTGGCTTAGGCTATAGTTTTTTAAGAACTCGATCCATGTCAAAAGAGGACAGCTTGGCAAATAGCCTCTACTTATACTTCTACAGACTATCTGTCTGAAGCAGCTAACTTTGCATAGTAAATTTAATTTAGCCAATTTCCTTTTTGGAAAAGCACATGATCATCCTGTGATTTTCCCCTTCTTTTTTTTTAACTCCTGGGCGCTTTCTCTCTCTCTCTCTCTCTCTCTCTCTCTCTCTCTCTCTCTCTCTCTCAACGGACCTGAATTGGGATACTTTATTTCTGTGTCGTATTTGATCAGACCAGAATCTATCTAAGTCAAAATATAACTCAGAGAACTATGAATCTCCCAGGCTTGTTTTTCACCGTCGCTCTGGTCTTTGGCACGTCTGACCTGGGCTCTGCAGGACCTTTCCATGCCCAGTGTAAAGTAGAATGGTATGTTGCTCTCCCAAACGCCACAGCACTGTGTCTGTTTACTGCATGTGTGTTCTTCATATTTGAAATTCTAGCTGTACCATTTTATGTTCAAATCTGCGCTTTTAAACATTTGTTTGTATTTAAAATTGATAAAAGTTGTATGTTATACACTTGAGTACAGTACGTTTATTGAAGCATGCAGTTATTAAATGTGCTAGGGTATAAAAAGAGAATGTTCAGTGTTGTTGTTGTTGTACTTTAGTACAGGTATATTTTATCATTTTAATGCATTAATATCTGTAGATTCAGCTGAAGAGACCAGAGGTCCACTTACTTTTGCTCTGTTCATTTTCCATTAAGGTTGGATAGATGTACAACAGCATGATGTCTCATGTGTTTGAAAACCTCTCCTTCAAATCTGTAAAGAAAGTAGCCATACCTGTATATGGTGCAGTGAGAAGTAGAATTGTGGGTTACATATATTTTATTATATGACAATACAAAAGGCCTAACATTGAAATACTGAAGTTAAGTACAATTACCAACAACCTGAGTACTCACACCACAGTAAAAAAAAAAAAAGACTTACTGTAACTTAATTTGAATAGTGCTTTCCTTTCTTCTCTGGTCACAAAGCTAATGTTTGCTTAGGGCTATGTCCCTATCAATGTTATGTTTCAGAAGTCATGTTTTCAGAATACATTATAAGCCACTATAAAACAGATTACATGATACTTGTTTGTTCATGTTTAGCCTACGTGCAATTTTATTAATAACCCTATTCACATCTGATATGGTTGGAAAACAAGCTGTTGTAGCCTAATCCTCATGATCTTCTAATTAGCTACTGTAATTGATAGTTTTTCCATCCCGAGGACACAGACAAAAGGCACTCCAGTTCTTGTGCTCATGCGGAAAACACAAAATGACATTTGTGTTTTATGGTTGTATGTGTTTGCCCTGTGTTTTCAATGTTTCCCACAGTAACACACTTTAAGAGTCATGGTTCAAAAGGTGCAATATAGCCTACTTATAACCAGTGGTGTAAACTGTAAAGTAACTAAGTACATTTATTCAAGTACTGTACTTAAGTACAATTCTGAGGTATTCTTACTTTACGAGAGTATTTCAATTTTCCATACTTTTACTTCTACCCCACTACATCTCAGAGGAAAACATTGTACTTTTACTCCATTACAATTAATGAAAACTTTAGTTACTAGTTACTTTGTAGTTTTTGATTATTATTACAAAACCAACTACTTCAGCCCTATATATATTTCGGCCATTCGAAAATAGCAAATCTATAAGCTCACAATGCTTCACATCAAGACTTTTTTACATATATTTTGAACTTGTGAAATGGGACATTCTTTTACTTGTGGTACTTCAAGTATATTTTGATGCCGATATTTTTTCTGTATCTACATTGCAGTATTGATACTTTTACTTAAGTAAAACATGAGTACTTCCATCACTGCTTATAACAGAGGATGCAATGGTGTATATGTGGGTGGACTGCCCTATATCTACCGTATACATTTAATAATAAGCACAATCAATATGCTATAGGCACACACGCAAAAATATAACAAAAAAAGGAATATCACATTATTGGGGTACACACTTGCACATTCCCATCCAAACAAATGTATCTTTGTACTTCTGCTATACTACAGTATATCTATTGTATATAGCTCGTTTGTGTTTGTGATTTTGTTGACCTCTAATGGCATTAACCAAACAACGTTAAACACCACCATGTGTTTGTTTGTCCGGCTTCACCACTCTCACCAAAATGGGATGAATGATGACGTGATGTATACCTTCATAAAACAAGTAGAGTGACAAACCATGTTGTCTAAAAATCGAGCAGTGGATCAGTTCACATGGCAAAAAGAATACTGCATCATTTTTTCCTTTGACATAACAGTGACAGTAAAAGAGAAACTGCACTGAAGACGGCCGAGTTATAAGGCTTCCCTGTCAGCAAAGGAGCCCCTGACCCTCTGGCTTTAAAACAAAATGAGACCAAGGACTTTGTGAGTCTGGCTGGCATGGAATTAGGTGTGTGTGACAAAACCCTTGTGTGTACATTTAAGACACCAAGTCATTCAAAAATAACACTCACAAAACTCATCCAGTAGATGGCACACTTTCATCTGGAATGACGAGTCACAGGGACTTGGAAAACAGATCCTCAAACTTTCTCCTCTAGGAAGCAAGACAGTCAAAGTGAAAAGGATAAAAGTTTTATCTCGTTAATGTGGGACCTTTTGCCTCCAGGTACTTTGGGGTTCCCTGTCGAGTGGTTTATGGGAACCTCGTCACACAGATTAAGAAGTGGAGAACCATAGCCAGCTGTGCCATGGGAGGACAGAGGTGCCTTTACAAGGTATGAAAGTACATGTGTAGAATAGAGTGTACAGTATGTGAACTGTACGTGTTTTTGTACAAAATTCCATTGATGTTTGCGGTGCAAATGTACGTGTATTTGTTCATAAATACCACCTTGACATATAGTATGGAAACCAGACGATCTGCCAGTGAAGAAAAAATAAAAAGCCCTCGCAGATTTGGTCTGGCCCCGCTCGGTTGTGGTTGGATTTTCCTGCCCTCGAAGTTCTGGGGCACCAATCAGGGCTCAGTATGCAAATGTAGGGCGGGTTTATCACCGGAGGCATTTTTTAATTCGCCCCTTGGAAATGCAGGTTCCACACAGAGATTCCAGACTAATATCTACGCAGTGATATTAGTCTGGCCATGCCAGGCTAACCTTGACCATGACCTTGTCTTCCTGTGTTTGCTTTCTACAGCTGCAGGCGGCCTCTGTTCACTTCATAGCAGCCAAACACACCACTCCCTTTAAGAGGTTTGTGGACGACATCACCTTCCGGCTGAACTCTTATAGGTTCTTCACCCACTGTCATGTTTCGGTATGTCTGTGGCCTCCTAACCTCCAGTGTCACATTACAAAACAAAAGAGAGAACCTGTCAGCGTCAGTGTTGCCAGATCTTACAAGAGAAATAAGCAACCAGGTCTATGAAAACAAGCCCAAAAGAAGCGACTAGGCCACATGAGCACTTTAAACCTATCCGCATCGGATATTTGAAAACAGCCGATCAAGATCACAACGCGTCGCGATAGCTTGTAGATCTGCTATTTTCAAAAAGATCTTGAAAAAACACACAAATCTGGTCCCTGGCACAAAATATTTTCAAAAAGGAGGTTCCGTGGACAAATAGCCTACATATTAATTTGGGGGTCCTTGACTTATGGTTTAAACAACATTAGGAAAAAAGCCCAAATAAGCAAAACAAAAAACAAAAAAAACGCAACCCGCAACTACCAATATTTACAAGCAACTTTACAGAAAAACAAGCCCAAAGTTGCTTATAATAAGCAGACTTGGCAACACTGGTCAGCATCTGACTGGTATTCATCTGACTGGTACTTGGTATTAGGGCAGAATATTAGATCATATGAGAGATTTCATCTCTCTCTCTCTCTCTCTCTCTCTCTCTCTCTCTCTCTCTCTCTCTCTCTCTCTCTCTCTCTCTCTCTCTCTCTCTCTCTCTCTCTCTCTCTCTCTCTCTCTCTCTCTCTCTCTCTCTCTCTCTCTCTCTCTCTCTCTCTCTCTCTACATAGACACACACTCTCTCTCCACATAGACACACACTATCTCTTTCTCTCCCCGCTGCCTTCTCTCACTCTCAAATTCACCATTGTTCTGCCTATAGCTACATTATAAGCTACATTAGCTGCTCTGTCAATCTATCAGTCTCTCTCCCTGTCAAACTCTGTATGTACTGTCTTGTTTGTCATGCTGACAGACATAACAAACTCTTTCTCTGCAGGCCATGTCAGTTTCTGAGTCCTGGTATGCCATTAGAGACCACGGTACCAACTACTGCAATCTCTACAACCTCATGGAAGGTAAGATCAAACACTGCTGGAAGAGACCGTTTAACAGGTCCTTATTTGTGTCTCACTCTCCCACAGGTTACTTTCCTTTTACAAAAATCGAAATTCAATGGCCTACTGATATTTAAAGGCAGTGCTAGTGATAGTTTTTGGTAAAAAAAAAAAGAAAAGGAAAAAACCTTACAAAGTTAAAGCACTATATTCTGAGTAATCATTTCTATGGAGTGTTTGTTCAGTAACAGGGGTCTCCACGAGACTATGCATTTTTGGGTATCCCAACCCAAAAATGAATTTTCTGCGTATATTTCAGAATATTTCAGACATAATGTGTCTATTTGTGTCTGTTTGTTTGGTATTGAGATACACATATCAAGATCAATGGTTTAAAAGTGCCCTCTCTACTGTCTGTAAATTGTAGTGCTGCACAAATTAATTTATGTCAGAAGAGGTTGTCTGCAGGCAGCAGAGATTGTGCATTGTTCATAATTCAGGGCAGAAGAGGTCGTTTGTATTCAGGTGAGGTATCACATTCAAATGGAATGGCTTGGCAATTGAAATTATGCATCGGCTGCGATAAAACTTAAAAAGTCGACTTCTGCCCTTCTAAAAGTGATGCTTTGGCTGTTGACGTTAGCTCCTCCCTCTCCCGTCTACAGGAAGTGGACTGACTGAGGTGAGGGGTTACACAGAGATCACCAGTGACTTCCTGTGTACTCAGCGCTCATCTGCTAACTGCACAGTCTACTGACCGGATGCTAGATTATGGATTCCACCAACGTTATAAGAAGACCCACCCATAGACCCGCCCTACCTGTGTCTGATTGGCTCCCTGGCAGGCATAGTTTTACTGAGGTTAAGGTCAGGTTTAGGCATATTTTTACTGAGGTTAAGGTTAGGTTTAGGCATAGTTTTACTGAGGTTAAGGTTAGGGTTAGACATAGTTTTACTGAGGTTAAGGTTAGGGTTATAAGGTTAGGGTTGGGCATAGTTTTACTAAGGTTAAGGTTAGGGTTAAGGTTAGGTTTAGGCATAGTTTTTACTAAGGTTAAGGTTAGAATTAAGGTTGGGTTTAGGCATAGTTGCTAAAACGCTAAGAAGGAAGAACTGTCAGTCACAGTGACTATACTGGCCAATCACAGCAGGTCTTCCTAGAACTGCTGTGTGATCCATAAGCATGCTGACTGACACAATGAAGTTCTACAATACTTGAATGGGAACTTTTCACAAACATTTTCATGGTATTTCTGCATTCACTATATACTATAGGCTATATACTGTACTAGAGAGTGGTGAGTGACAGCAAATATGTAAAACAGAGGGGAGGGGTCCCTGCTGTCCTGAGCTCAACCCCATCATAAGCCAATATGCATACCATCTTAGCATGGCATATATGGCACATATCATGGCATGCATCACATGTATCTTATAACTCTACACAGAATGCCTTCTGACTTTAGATCTTTCGGGTTGCCACAGACAATTACAATGGAGATGGACAGGCAGGCAGGCAGGCAGGCAGGCAGGCAGGCAGGCAGACAGACAGACAGACAGACAGACAGACAGACAGAAAGAAAGACAGAAAGACAGAAAGAAAGAAAAATAATGTTTTATGAATTTCAAATACTTCATTTTTATATACAGGTGATGTAGAGGTGATATATGTATGTCGTTTTTTTTAAATAAAGAAACTTCTTTGTAATTATTCTATTCAATCTTGCCCTTTATTGTTCCACAAAGTATGTATTATATACAATCTATTATCTATGGCACTATGACTTCCCCATCATCTGAATTGGCAGCGTTCACATGGTTTTCTATTGTGACTGTGCTCAGAAACAATTGAATAAAGGCTGAGACATAACTCTGTGGCGGAAGCCTCCAGGTAAAGCTTTGATGATATCTTATGTCTGTCTTGTTGTCCTGGGCCCTGTGCAGAAAATAAATAAAAAATAAATAAAAGGGGGGGAAAAAAAAGAAGGAAAGAAATGCACAACAACAAAAAACCCACTTGGTGTAAATATAGTCCTCGGTGCAGCTCGAAGGTGAGTCAGAGCCTGACGAGAGGCATCTTTCTTTCTGACACCTAAACCAGTTTCGCTCCTAAAAGCAACGGTGTGGCGGGCGGGGGGTGGGGAGTGGCGAGGATCGAAAAGGGACGGGGGAAAAAATACACCCTGAGCTGTGCGGATTGCACGGCCAGCTTTTATTAAGGAGCAATATGCCTCAACTGGGCTTTACCATCCATCACCAGGAAGCGCTTTTACCCTCACACGGCAGCGGCCTGGACTTTGGAGATGTCTCGTCTCTCTGGCTGAAGGAATGACTGGCGGGTGACCTGTCCTCTCCTGGATGCTCCATCTGGCTTGAGGTCATCCAGATTGTCGAGGTGTCACACAATAAAATGTAATGTGCGTGAGCCCAAAGTGACCGTTTTCAGTTTTTTTATACATTCAAAGATTTGCACAAATTTCCATGATTTAAAAAAAATAGCAGATCTACAAGCTTGCGGCACAGCACAAAGTGACACTGAGCGACGGGGAAACCAGTCGCCCCGAGGCGGCGGACCGAAGTGGTCGGGCATTCGGGCAATATGTACAATTATGTACGTCCTTATATATGCACTTACAAATAAGTGCATATATTATATATCAAACCATATACAAAATGTAAATTATTTGTAAAATAAAAATGACATCAAACGTTTTCTGACCAAGAAAGGGAAGTTTATGTCCCTTCCTTCTTTCCATGGCCTTGAACTCGAGCCGGAAGACTGATGGAATGCATTGAGAGCCAGGTGGACAAGCCCATGAAGCGAAAACTATATTTCTTAATGATTGTGATTGTTATCTTTGTCAGATAATCAGTTCAGGAACATAAAAGAAGACACAGAAGCAAAAGCAAATTCAACAAATCTCTGCTTGTGGTGATGCAGACTGTATAGGGATAAAAAAATACAGAGGCACTCTTCAGGTAAAAAAATGTATTGATTTATTCTAGAGCAAGGCAACAGAGATGACCAACGCGTTTCAACTCCTTGGTCCAGACCCTGTTGAAGAGCAAAGAGTCTAAACGCGCTGGTCGCTGTTGCCTTGCTCAAGAATAAATAAATGCATTTTTCACCTGAAGGCGGAGTGCATCAGTATCTTTCTCCTTACAGTCTGCATCACCACAAGCAGAACTTTGTTGTTGTTTTTTTTTGCTTCTATGTACACCTACCCTTTTCATTGAAGAGCACCTGTTTGAAGCAACCCACTGTGACTGAACCCAGGCAGCAGCGCTTCCTCCTTCTGTTACTGTATAGAGCGTGCCAACGCGTCGTCACCACGGGGGAGCGCGGCATAGTAGCGCAGACATGTTTGTTTTGGGCAATGTTAAGTCAACCTGGTTTATACCCCTCAAAGATGTCCGCTGCTACCAAAAGACACTTGTTGACGCCCCCTTCAGGATTTTTGGCACGCTTCTATAAAAGAAGACAATGTCATGTCAGATGTCACACATTTTCTGGTCTCTTGTTTTTAGCGGTGCCAGCAGTTCTACATTTGACCATGTGTGTTTGTCTGTCAGTCCGTCCGTCCATCCTTCCGTCTGAGCATGGCAAAAACAGCTGCCGCTGATTGCAACACAAAGATGTAAACACAAACAGGTGACAGTGCAACACATGCGCCACTTAAGACATGCACACACACACACACACACAGGCTGGCTCAGCACACCTGCGCTTACGCACACACACACACACACTCATCAAACAGAGCACCGCTTATACACACAGGGTGTGATTTTTCCAATATAAATACTAAATAATTTTATCATGGTATATCTTAAGAGCAGAGAGTAGCCTAAGTTTGAGACTGGGCAGTATGTGCTGTCATCAAGAGAACTGGTTGACAACAAAGTTAATAGAGAGAGAGTTAGGACACTCCCATAAACTTAGTGGGTAGAGAGGCTGTCTGGTAATCAGAAGGTCACTGGTTCGCCTCCCGGCTACGGTCTATGTGTCGAAGTGTCCCTGAGCAAGTCACCCAACCCAACTTGGAGCTGACTTAAGGTGCAGTTTCACTTACAGTATACTTTGTTTGTCAAGTACGCTACTGCGGTACTATGTATGCAATTCGGAAATTGATTTTTGATTAACATTATGACTGATTTCCACCAGTATGCTACTCGAATGACACTGAGTGGACAGCGTGGCCATCGCACCGCTCAGTGAGGACACTCGCCCACGAGCCCGCTTCTGACACCGAGCCTCCCTTGTTGTCAAGTGATGTAATATATCCGAAAAACTGTGCTTTGCAACATTCTAAAATCGGATGGATCCACAACAAGACGACCAGCGGAGACCGTTTACTGTTCCCATAGCAACGGCTCTTGTCAGGTCATGTCAACCTACTTCCTTGATGTGCAACGTCCAGCATCTGACAGCACAACAACCTCTCCTCCCATATCTATTTAACACAAAGTTTAATACTTTAAAAAAGAAAAGAAAAAACACACGGTCAATAAAAAACAGACTTGTTGACACTTTTCAACCCGTATGTGACAAGCCTTTATTCCCTAGACTATAGGATTGTAACAGTTGATTATTTACTTTTATTACTTCTGTATGGAGTTGTATCATGACAGGCTGAGACATTAACCCAAAGTTAATTACATTAACTGTTCATATACTGGAGAGCAAAAAAACGAGGATACAAATGTAGTTCATCATCATAACTTGTGCTGCCGATTGATCAACAGGTGAAGTTTCAACCTGTCTTGAAATGGTTTAAGGCTTGATTGATGCCGTGCTTAATATAGTGCACCTACAGTACTACTGTTAGAGACTGTTGTGACACAAACAAAAAGTGTGATTTATGGGACTTCCTTATATTGCCATTGGATTTTGACTGTACATCTTTGGATTTTGACTTTATTTGTAACAAATGAAAGGGTTGAGATTTAAAAATCTTGGATTTTGACTTTATTTGTAACACATGAAAGGGTTGAGATTTCCCATCTTGGGCTAACCTCTCATCAGACTTTAAATGGAGATAGGCCGTGATGGGACTGACTTCCCGATAGCCGGGGCTTTCAGAGATCATTTTTAATTGACAGTTTTCTGTCTGGCTGACACGTTTTATCTGCCCCCTCGGTGTCCGCATGCGAATGCGCTTCATACTGCTTCACTTCCATCCAATTTGAGGGCCGTCGCTTTACATGCGTAGTGCATTACTGCGCATGTCAATGCTGTTTATTGGAGTGTAAAAACACACAGTGTTTAATATGCTGGTGTCATTGCTCCGTGTGTTTGTTTAATTGTTATTGTTGCACATCATCGGTATATCCACACACGCACCTGTCAGGCTGCACACTGGCACTGCCAAGCGCATGCACACACACGCACGCACACGCACACAAGCACTGCCTCAGAGCCTCTGTCTCTGTTTCACCCTCCATTTTACTCTCTTTAGTTGAAGGGCCGCCGAATCCTTCCCAAACCAATTAGAGTGTCCAACGGGGCCCTCAGGGGTACCACAGTGACAGTCCCCGGTCCGGAGTGGCAGGAGGTTGGGAGCAGCAGGCAATCACAGTCTACGGTATTGAACAATATCAGAGAGCAACAACAATACCACACTATAAATCAAGCCCAGAGCTGCCGACTAGACGTTGACTGGCTGGATGTGAGGGGCTCAAGGACAAAGTGGCTGTCTGAAGGGAACATGGAACCACAAACATGCACTCGCACATGCGCGCGCGCGCACACACACACACACACACACACACACACACACACACACACGTGCAAACACATACAGACACTGACACTCACAGTCACAATCTCTGCGGTTCTAGTGACAGGGTTCATATCGGAACTTCCTATAACACACGGAACCACACACACACACACACACACACACACACATGCATACGTGCAAACACATAGACACTGACACTCACAGTCACAATCTCTGCGGTTCTAGTGACAGGGTTCATATTGGAACTTCCTATAACACACGGAACCACACACACACACACACACACACACACACACACACACACACACACACACACACACACACACACACACACACACACACACACACACACACACACACACACACACACACACACACACACACACACACACACACACACACACACACACACACACACACAGGAAGCAGTTCCACACAGTCCACACTTGCATGAATAAATAAAAAGAAGCGTTTAAATGTGTGTCCATGCGTGTCGAGGAGGCCGTCGGTCCCCCCAGTGCCTGTTAAGCGGTGGAGATGGATACAGCAGTCTTCCTGTGGTTCCAGCGAGCCGACGCCACTTCCAATCCATCACTCAACCTCTGGCCAGCTCATTAGCACTGACAGAACATGAGCTGAGCCGAGCCGAGCTCCAGCACCGTGATCAGAGAAAGAGAGGGAGAGAGAGAGAGAGAGAGAGAGAGAGGGAGAGAGAGAGGAAGAGAGAGAGAGGGAGGGTGGTGGGGGTGCCAGTACGGCCCACTCACTGGCACTGTACACTGTATCTGCCTCAGAGTGCAGAGAGCGTGTTTGTGTGCTTGTGTTTGTGCACTGTTTGTGCTTTAATCCATTAAGATCTGAGGCAAATTCTAGAAATGGCTTCTAAATTAGTTAGTTGTGACATTTTCCAAAATGTTCAAAAATAGCAGATGTACAAGCTCGCGGCACGAAGTGAGCTTGTAGATCTGCTATATTTGAATAGCCAATGCAAACATCTAAAATGACACCGATGCTCTCCCGGTTTTAATGGGTTAATAATATGACAGATGAAGATGACGATGATAATAAATGAATTGTCCCTGGAGTCCGTTATGCGTGTGTGTAAAGTCCTTTGAGTTCATTTAAGTGACATAATTAAAATTGACCCGAATTACGGGTCCATTTGGTTCTGTTTTACATTCTCGCTCAGAGTGATGTTAACACAGGATTGTGTTAATACTGATACTGTGACTGCGTTATGCATGTGTGTGTGTGTGTGTGTGTGTGTGTGTGTGTGTGTGTGTGTGTGTGTGTGTGTGTGTGTGTGTGTGTGTGTGTGTGTGTGTGTGTGTGTGTGTGTGTGTGTGTGTGTGTGTGTGTGTGTGTGTGTGTGTGTGTGTGTGTGTGTATGTGTGTGTGTGTGTGTGTGTGTGTGTGTGTGTGTGTGTGTGTGTGTGTGTGTTGACTTGAGTAAAAGTACAAATGTATTGGCATAAATATATATTTAAAGAACCAAAAGTAAAAGTACCAAAAGTAAGTACTCATTATGCAGAATGTCCCGTTTTAACAAGGTATCATATGTATAAAATGTATTAAAATATTTGAAAATAGCAGATCTACAAGCTCACATCGCGGCTCATCGCAAAGGGCAAAGTTTAAATAGGGCTGTAGTGGTTAATGTATGTTTTGTAATAATAATTCAAATCTACAAAGTAACTAGTAGCCTAACTAAAGTTTTCAAGTAATTGTAGTGGAGTAAAAGTACAATATTTGCTTCTGAGATGTAATGGAGTAGAAGTAAAAATATAGAAAATTGTAAATACTCAAGTAAGTAAAAGTAAGTCAAAACGTAAGTACAGTACTTGAGTAAATGTGCTTAGTTACTTTCCACCACTGTTTGCATGCATGTGCCATGCATGAGTGAGTACTACTCACGTAGACATGTTTGACTTATAGCATCCTCCTCCTTCTGCCAGTCTGTGTTCAGATATGTTTCAGTCCCTATGTCTCCATGTCCCCATGTCCCCATGTCTCCATGTCCCCATGTCCCCATGTCTCCATGTCCCCATGTCTAAATGTCTTCATGCCACCCAGCATCACAGACATGGATTCTAGCTCTCAGTCACCACGACTGATTTCAGTCATTTTGATTCCGAAGAAGCCAGCATGTCTTATGGAAGCGTGTCTGGCACCGAAAATAGCAGTTCAGTCAGATAACTCGCGAATAGATTATACCAATATATTTTTAAAATTGTATTTATTTTTTTATCCCACAATTTTGTAACCATTTTTCACCCGGTGCCAATTATCTAAGTGATCCTGGACACTACACTCCCCCCGCCAGCCTAGGGAGCCCAGAGCCGAGCTCATGCCTCTTTCAATGCATGAGAGCCAACTGACCTTCTTATCACCTGACAGGGGGGAGTTTCCCAGGTAGGACGTAGCACGTGGAAGGAACACGTTATTCGAACCAGTTCCTTTCCCCTCCATCAGGCGCACCGGCTGTCATGGGGGAGGCGGTATAGCGACCAGGATTACTACATGTTTTGTGAGGGTTTTTGTGCAAACTCCACACAGAGTAGGCACTTTCGCCAAACCCGCCTAGGGTATGGGCGCTGATGACGCGGAGGAGAAGATACGTCTCCATCGCCCACAGCGTCCTCGGCAGGAACCGAACCCAGGACCTTCTAGCTGTGAGGCGACAGCACTACCGACTGCGCCACCGTGCCCCCGTATATATTCCCGTATATGTGCCCCAGTGAATATCTTATTATAGAATGAGAATGCAAGTGTGGATATAATAATTTATCTTGGCTTCAGACATTTTTCTCCCTGCTCAGCAAAATTAGACAACCCTCATTAACCATTAAAGGGATCGTTCACTCCCAAAATGACTTTATTTCTATCGATTAGTCACCCCATGGAGACTTCTTCATGGATATTTTTTGTTTTTGTCACATTCCTAAGCCAATAATTTGATGACCGGCAGCGGTTCCGGTAGGAGACACAAAGAGTCTCCTGCCGGAACCGCTGCCTACTGGTCCGCTGGTCAAACTATCCCTTTAAGAGCAGGGAGATAGATATACAATAACAACCCCCCATGGGGAACAGAACTAATAGCAGAGCCCACTTGTGGTGCTGGGGTGATGGTGGGAGCAAACAGGCGCAACAGTCTACGGGCAATTAACAGCAGGAGGAAGAACAGAGACTGAGGTGAGCTTAAATAATAACCCGCCATAGTTATTTTAAGATTAAAATAGCACCAAACAGCGTGGAGAAAGTGAAAGAAGACAGAACTATCACTGAAAAGCGCCGAAATTTAGAAGCAGCGACTGCTGAAGGAGCGCTAAAACAGTGAAAACAGTGATTTTTCTTCCGCGCTGCAGCCCCCCCCCCGTTGACAAAACGGTCCCGGGGGGTGGGGGGGGGCCTTTTGATCTGAAAACCCATGTGTAAAAAGGTCTGTCTACGCCACTGATTAAAGAGTATTTGAAAGTGATCAAACTAGCGATAGAATACATCAGAAGTATCTCGCATGAACCCATATTCCCTAAAAGGCAATGGTTAAAGCCTCAATCTGTGATTTCAACTGTTTGGCTATATGTAGAACAGCAGAAACAATATAACCAAAACATCATAATTCTACATATTTGCTAATAGTTTAGGAAACACTGCGCTAGTGAGATAGAGAGAGAGAGAGAGAGAGAGAGAGAGCGAGCGAGAGAGAGAGAGAGCGAGAGAGCACCACTATGTAACTTTCCTCTTCCACCCTGGATTTGAACCCGGTTTCCTGCGCAAGTGCTGACATTTTGCTCGGGGGATAAATTGAATCTTGACCATCAGTTCAAAATGTGTGTCAGATCCTGTGTCTAGGTGAGACATGACCTTTGACACAATCTAAATGTCTCAATATATGAGCAGGGAGCCAAAATACAACCACCCCAACATACAGATTGGACAAAATTAAAATGTATTCATGAAAAGAATAATCCCTACTACACTATAGGTGGCCCACAGCCCTGCAAACAAATTAATAAACAGCTTAAATTAGAGAAAACTGAAGAATAGACTTTTTCACCCCCTTGTCCTGCTTATATCAACGGTCAATGCCCATGTACAATTTCAGATCGATTGGTCAACCCACGCACAGAGGAGAAAAATGGATGAGCATGGATGGACAAACTGACAGTTTTGTTAGGATTTCAAAGGCCTTCCCTCATCTGGTGTACTTGCACATTCTGTGTTCTCTTCTACCACTTTAGAAAGTGATTGAAGTGGCTGCGCGCGAGATCCAATTCAATCTCAACACACACACAATCATTCACCACTTTGTCATTGATTTATGCCTCATTTGATGTGGACAAAATGATATTAGAACAGCCAAATGGTCCACAGACGTAGCACCTGCTAAAGATAATGATATCTGTCCCCATTAGGATGCGCAGCGCTCTCCTTGGATACTCCCACTCGAACATGTCCAATAGTTCCTTCATTTGAGCCTGCATGTGACGTCACCTCTTCTCTTCCCATTGGAACATTAATGAAAAGCCTCTCTCTCGTGCTCGCTCTCCCTCATAGGATTTCATTTGGCATGGTCAGTAAATGGCGGTGGAAGCAATAATTGCATTCAAATATTAATCCCTGTTTTGGAGACAGAGCAATGAATCAAAATCATCCACCATCTGAATGTCCCCCTCCTCCTCATCATTGTCATCCTCCCACACCAAACTCCTCCCTCCACCTGACCCCATGGATGGAAATGACAAATCATTGTATTTCTCTTCTTAAATGAAGGAGAGCCAGTAAAGAGGGCGTGGATTTGAACAACGCGTTCCAAGGTGTGTGGAAAGAGGTGGAGGGAACTGCCGGGCAACATTTGTTATCGCCTAACCAGTTTGTGTGTGTGTGTGTGTGTGGGTGTGTGTTGCTTGTTAGTAAGCGGTGATGGAAGAATTAAGTACTCACATTTTAATTAAGTAAAAGTATTGATACTGCAATGCAGATATACTCTGTTACAAGTAGAAGTCCCATATTCAAAATGTACTTGAGTAAAAGTACAAAAGTATCGGCATCAAAATATCAAAAGTACCGAAAATAAAACTACTCAATGCTACTCATTGCGCATTGTGAGCTAGTAGATCTGCTATTTTGAAATGGCCGAAATATCTATACGGTTGAAGTGGTTAGTGTGTTTAGTAATAATAATCAAAATCTACAAAGTAACTAGTAACTAAAGTTTTCATATAATTGTAGTGGAGTAAAAGTACAATATTTTCCTCTGAGATGTAGTGGAGTAGAAGTAAAAGTATAAAAAGAAAGGTAAAATACCTCAAAATTATACTTAAGTACAGTACTTGAGTACATGTACTTAGTTGCTTTACACCACCGTGTGTATTTGTGTGTGTGAGAATGCACGCATGTGCGTGCGTGCGTGCGTGCGTACTGTACTGTATTGTATGTGTGTTTGTGCATTACTGCAGGTGCATGCGTCTTTGTGTTTCTAATTGTGTGCTGTGTGACTGTACTGAGCAATAAATCAATCTTGCAACAATTGTATAAGGCTGCTATTACCACCACCACAGATAATAGTAATTACTGAATGAAATGAACAAAGAAATGTACATGTATATTTTCCATCTTAGTCATCTCAATTAGGTTGTTTGTAGCCAAGACGTCTGCCCACTTCATTTAAAAAAAAATAATAATAATATCTGGAATTTATATATCGCTTTTCTAAATATTCAAAGATGCTTTACATGTGTGTGGGGGCCAGGGGGAGGACAAAAATAAAACTGACAAATTGTAAACAAAGACTATCACCCGGTACAAAAATGTCTGCCAGTGCCAACAACATACCCAAGACGAAAATAGCAAGACATGCCACCTCCGGTTTACTTCCCGTATCTGCGTGAAGTAGGTGGCCGCCTTTTTAGGAGACCGGAAGCAGGTGAAATGAATAGGTGGGGGCGGGGCCGTCCGTTCTCTAGATATATTATAACTCTATGGGTATAATGAGGGAACAGAAATCATGGTTTGATAACAGCACAGTTATTATTAGAATATAGTTACAGTAAGACCATGGTGTGTCATCAGGTGAGATTTCAATCACGCCTCAAAACATCATAACTCAGATATGGTGATAAAACAGTTACAGTAATTCCACAATTCAGTAAAACATAGTTCCCAGAATGTGTACATTTTTTCAGCCATGACTTTTTAACATGTAGTATAATGCGTTTTGAAACAAATCATAACATTTCCCGTACAGGATCTTTAATCTGGGGTTATTTCACATTGAAAATGCGAATGTAAATGCCCCCTTTCTTTAGGCATGGTGTGATTGTATTGCCTGTTTCAATTACCTTCACCTGTCCCATGTCGATTAGACCAATGTTTATCAACCCTGGCAAAGGGCCCAATTTTGGGCCGCGAGTACTGCTGAGGTGTGCCGCGCCGTTTGAAGAAAGTGTGAACCCAGCCCCTCGAGAACAATAGCGGTGATCGTCCGTCAATCGATACGGCCATCATCCGTTTCACACACAGCCACGCCCGAGTCCATTCAGTGTAGCGACCATCACCCATAGGAATGCAAATATGTTGTCCTACCTGGTACTGTATAAAAGGGGCACAGGGTACATGCTTTGGCACTCAGTATTATTACTACAAGATGATGAGAGCTCCACCAGCAAAGAAGAGATGCACCCAGGGCCAGAAGACGCTAAATTCTAGGTGTGCCCTGGGATATTTTGGCTATGCCAGGTGTGCCTTGGCACCAAAAAGGTTGATAAACACTGGATTAGACATTGACAAGTCATTTACATGACTCACACTGACCTGTCCAATGGCAATGCAATGTGATTGGTTAAAAACTTTAACATTTATTTCCCACCTGACCTGTGAATGCAATTTGATTGGTTGAAAAATAAAACTTTAACAACGATTTAATTGGTTGTCACCACACACACACACACACGCACACACACGCACACAAACGCACAAAGTGTAATCCCTATGTCTCGCCAACCCACCTCCGGAACTCTGGTCCTCAGGGTGGTGAGACAACGATTTAGTTTTTCTTCACTATAAGAACAGTGGAGTAGTTCATTCCAAATTACTCCTTCATATTTTGGCCGAACCTCACGCAAATCGGTACACAATTATCTCGATATGTTTAAGTTGTAACTGTCGGGTTTTTCATATTCCTTCCTGATTGGCTATGAATGGCTTCCACAGAGTGGTCCGCTTTGCACAAAATGCCACAAATCATGAATGCAGTATCCGATGGCCGTGAAACTTTGCACGCACATTCCCACTAGGCCAAGGAAGATCTGCCACTAATCATTTAAAATCGGGCTCATGGCTCCTCGGAGCACACTTTTCTAGTTGGTAATATTGCTTTCATTACCACCCCAAATGGTCAATAAAATGTTCAGTGGAATATAAAGGGACAAAGGGTGGTTATGTCTACTTAAATCACAATTAACTTTTGTGGAAACTTGGCCGTCAACCCCCGTCTCTCTCTCTCATGCACAAATAAGCACACATACGCGCACGCACACACATCTGCTTTCTCTCTCTCTCTCTCTCTCTCTCTCTCTCTCTCTCTCTGTTCTTAGATCAATTCTAACCACAACCCACTTGGAGAGAACTTGTCTCCTAATGACTATTATGGTGCTTTAACCAGTGTTGGCTTGTGGTTTGAGTGGGCAGTTCTGGCAGGGCCAGGTCACAATAATACACACGGGATGAGAGGGGGAAGTGAGGCACTGGTGTATGTGAAGTTAGCGATGTAGTAATGAGCTATTAGTCTCTGTCTTTGGACTGCAAGCTTGGCTAAAGGTGCCCGTTCCTCTGAAACAGAATAGAACACTAATAGAAAATGGAGGCGCTCGGGTGGCGCAGTGGTGGAGTCCCTGCCCACCACCGCGGAGATTGTGGGTTCTTCGAATCCACAGTGGTGTGTCTGGCTTTGTGGGCCGTCTATTTGAACACAATTGGCCCGTGTTCGAAGGAGGGAGGCCGGGCGGGGAGGGTGATATTTGTCACTGCATGTACTGTATCCTGCGGGCTGGGGGCGGCACCTGTCACCGAGGAGTGTTGGACGGCCAGGGCGGGAGGAGTAGGACGAAGGCGCTATACATCCTCCTGGTGGGGGCTCCTCACTGGCAGGTGAGTCAGTAGGATACAACAGCAGTGACAACACAGAAATGTGTTTGGGGAGGAATTCATTGACATAATGAATACAATGTGCATGTGTTGATTAGTGTAACTCTTTGTGTTTGCAATCAGCTGCAGCTGTTGAGGCCAGACACAAACATGTTGAGGCCGTCTGCAAACATACGGACAGACACACACACACAAAGTCAGTCCTTGTGAGTGGTTGGTACCACTCAAATAAATAATAATATCAAAATGCAAAATGGAAATGATTCATCGGGAGAGAGACGACTGATAATGCAAGGCACACATGTTGATCTGGTGGCCACACTACAAGCAAAGAGACAGATGATGCTCTCCTGTACCTCCACACTGATGTGTGAATCTCTAAAAGAATGCAAGAAACAAAAAACCCACAAAAAAAGGCCTAGAGACCTCTGACAAATATCTGGAAAGGAAGTGCTTGTGGAAAGAGGTGCCCGTGGCGGATGAGAACCTGACAAAAGCCATGGATGAATAAATTGTGACACAGCTTTTGACACGGCAAAGAGAGACCTGCAGGCAGGGCTCAAAAGAGGCAAAAACGAACTGATGGAGCAAAAACACAGCAACGGAAAGGACAGCTCAGGACATGACGCAGAGGAGACAGCCACTGATAAAAGTGCACGCAGGTGGAAATGTATCAGTTGGCTGACAATGAAATAATGAACTGAAATGCTCTCCCTCAGAAGCCTTGATGCTTTTGGAAATCGCAAGAAGCCACTTACAGTATACGGTCAGACTGAAACGCATGAAGGACAAGACAAACTGCAGAGGCAAAGGTCCAAGACTAGTGAAGAGGAAATTACTGAAGTACTACATACAGTAGAAACCTCAAGGTGTCAAAGGAGCGCCTGTACCAATCTGCTGAGGCCAAAGCTAAGTGGTTGAATGAAAAGGCAGAGATAATAGACATAGCTGCACAGGAAAATAGCCTCAGCAGCCTGCTTTGATGCAGAGACATCAAAGCTTCAAAATGTGATGTGGCATTGATGCAATTATTAAAATAGATAGGATAAAGGATGGATAAAAGATGGATAAAAACATATTTGAGACACCGAATCAGATTATATATATGTTTTATTATGAATACCGTAGTATGCCTTCATTTCTTGAAATGCTCAAGGTGTCACTTACTAAAATAAATGTCATCATTGATACCGATACCATTGATACTGATACCGATACAGTTTGTTGATCGTTCCTGTGGTAGAACATTTTGTATCTTGATTATCCACTGATACAGATAACCAGTGTAATCGAATATTTCTACTGAACAATACTAAGGACAAACATTATATCTTATATGACATGATATCTATTTGCAAAGTATTTGCATCATGTAATATAGTATTGGGTTTTAGAATTGGATAAAAGGTCCAGAAGATTTTAGGCCTGCAGTCACCCCAGCCATGGCCCTGTGTACTTGGGAGTACTTAAAGAAGCCGAACTGATCACAATAAACACTCAGATGCACGCAACCTCACAGCGAATGAACGCATATCACAAAGTTGAAATCAAACGGGAAGTTCACAACAATTCTATCTACATGTGGGCCTGTTCAGTGCAACCAAACTTTCTTGTAGAGATTGGGTCAGTACTGAAGATGGCTTCACTGGCCGGCAGGTTGAAACCACCCCATGGCCCCCTGGGGAAGACTGAGAGAACGAGAGACAGGATTTAAACGGAGCTGATGGCGTTTTAGGATGGAGAAAGGGATGGACGGAGGACATAAAAAAGTGCTTAGAGAGCACTGAGAGAATAAGGAAGAACATGAAATGAGAGGAGGAGATGGACGGATGTATTGCTGCTGCCATGGAGAGGCAGCGACACAGTTCATCACTTGTGATGATGGAGGGTCCTGTTACTCTGGGCCCAATTCAGCCCAGCCAGGTCAGGGACCAACTGCAGAGGTTTCATCTGTGGATCCAGACAACTGGGACTTCTCGCAGTCACAGAGTCACTGACAGGTAAGGAGATTGCACCAAGTGGCTCGTGGGACACAGATTCCATCCACATTCTCAGACGTATAACCCTAATCCTATTGATTGACTGATGGATGTTCAGCATTTCCTATTACTTCTATGCAATTGATAATCCGTTTTTTTATAATAGTGAGCCAAACATGAACAACATGCCACCACTGCAGGCACACACGCACACTTGCCACAGCAGGCGATTACATGGAACATTCAATTTTATAACACCAACACTCCCTCAGGCTTTTGTTCATTATAGGAATTTCTGGGGGCCAATACTGATCCATATGAAAGATTGAGGAAAACAGAGGCAATCAATAAACTCTGTGAGTTTGAGTGACACTTTGCACATTTCCAAAATAGGCTGCAGTAGTTTATTGTTCATAAATAGATATATAATAATAAGATACATCAACAATATCGTGGAAATTGCCTCAATATTGTCAAGTCATATGTGACGGATCACTCTGATTGGATGGGGAAACAGGAAGCATTATTTCCTTGATACAACAGTATGCGTATGCTGATGGTGGCCTCATCAGTCAGGGACTAATTGCAGTGATTTGCGTGGGTTCTGATGTCCCTTCGACCTCTGCTCGCCCACACATGGCGACGGCTCGCCCATTAATCACACATAAACGCCTGTCACAGCCAGAGCCTACACTCGTCCAACAAGCACGGGCTCTGTCAAGGTCCTGACAGATGGAGAAGGAGAGGAGCGAGGGACACGGAGCAGTGCTAAGGTGACTAGGTACCAGTGGCGGGAAAAGTACTCAAATGTTTTACTTAAGTAAAAGTATCAATACTAGTATCAAGTAGAAGTACTCAGTTACAAGTACAATTCCGGTAATGAGTAAACGTACAAAAGTGTTGGCATCAAAATATACTTAAAGTACCAAAAGTAAAAGTACTCATTATGCAGAATGTCCCGTTTCACAAGGTATCACTATAATGCATTAAAATCTTTTGAAAATAGCAGATCTATAAGCGCACAACGCGTCACATCGCAGCACGTTGTGAGCTTGCAGATCGGCTACTTTAAAATAGCCACATTTTCAATAAAGCATTTATTCCATGACTTTTGACCTGGTCATGTACAATTCAACAGTATATCAGCCAAAATTGCTTGAAAATGTGCTATATTTGTTATCCATCTAACTATCTTTTTTTTTTGTTTTGTGATGACTGGCTTTGTATAGGCATTGGCTACAGTAGGATAAGTTCACAAGAGTTTGACACACAGCAATTAATATGGTATACTTGTGACAGTAGTTGCATCACCAGTAGCACCTTATAGGCCCCATGAAACGGCTAACATAATGCCATTTGATTCCACAAATTGAAATGTTTCCTGTAAAAACAGGAACCTACTGTAAGGAGGGGCTTGTCATGGACACTGATTGGCCATTAGAGTAGCCAAAGGGATTCCCAAAAAAAAACGGTGTTTCGCCCCAGGAGGGCGGTGCCTTCCATACATGCAAGCAAAAGCAGCAAAACCATAACCTTTTTTATGTGATTTGATTTGATTTATGAGGATATTGGAAGGTTTTTGCTCCATCTCCTTGTAACGTTACTGCTGCAGAATGGTCACCAGAGAAAAAACACTTCAGCAGGTAATGTAGTTAATGTTTTAGAATTAGTCTTTTCCTACAAAAAAGAAAAGAAAAGAAAACGTGTGATGACTCATCCTGCACTCAGGGGTTTATTGCATCCATTTAAATGCTTACATAAAACATTTGTGTCCCACCCCCATTTCTATAGATTCCAGTTACCGACTGAACAGGACAAACGGTAAGACCTATCCAGTTGGTCGTCGTGGTTTTTAGTTCATCAAACTTTCACAATCTTTCCCCTTTTCCTTCAGTTAGTTATAAGTCAGAATAAGTGCAGACAGAGGAGAAAGGGAGAGATTTAGAGTGGGAGGGGCGCACGGAATAGTAGGACAATAAGTCATCTATTTCAAAATGGTATATACTGTACAGTAGGATTTTCAACATATCCATGGTTTGCAGAAATGTATATTTGTCAATGGTGGGACATATACTGTTGTATAGGTGTCATGTTCAGCACAAGACATACTGTATGTGAAATTTCAATTTGTGGAATCAAATGGCATTATGTTAGCCGTTTCATGGGGCCTATAAGGTGCTACTGGTGATGCAACTACTGTCACAAGTATACCATATTAATTGCTGTGTGTCAAACTCTTGTGAACTTATCCTACTGTAGCCAATGCCTATACAAAGCCAGTCATCACAAAAAAAAAAAAAAAAGATAGTTAGATGGATAACAAATATAGCACATTTTCAAAAAAACAAACTGATTTCAATTTCAAGGGTCTTTAAAATGTAATTCTGTAACTTTGGTCACATTTTGATGGAAAAAAGCACATTTCACTTTATCTTCTCTTATCTCAGAATCCCATGTCTTTTTCTTAAAAATGTACTTGTGTTTTTTTTT
Source organism: Gymnoscopelus microlampas (assembly GCF_963454915.1). NCBI lineage: Eukaryota > Metazoa > Chordata > Actinopteri > Myctophiformes > Myctophidae > Gymnoscopelus > Gymnoscopelus microlampas. Next base: position 27,779,970 of record NC_139959.1, read on the forward strand.
ATCATAACAACCTTTCTGTAAAGATCTGAATTGTGAAAATGTGCAAAAAATAATATAGGCCTACTGTATAAAAAAAAACGCCACTGGATCATTTGATTAATCCAAACAGTAATCGATAGAATAATCACTAAGGAAATAATCGATGGTTGCAGCCCTAAACCCATCTTCAGTTCAACCTCTGACACACACATAGCTAGACTGAGACAGAGTTTGATTCCTGACGCACTGTGAACTCTGTACCCGCAGCCAGTGCTTCGCCACCACCATACCATACCTTCTCAAGGCCTGTGTCTAGATCTGGATAGGTGGGTGGCTATGTTCGGTCCCTAAACAGCTCCCCTCGACCTTCTCGTTCTGTGATTAATGGCCTTTTAGGTGACAAATCACCCCTGAGGCTGAGGCGAGAGGGGGCAACTAGGTAGACGGAGGCTGCCAGGCGATCGATGCCGCAAGGTTTCTCTTTCACTCTTGTTAAAACAAAGCTGTGGTGTCTTATAACTTTCTTCCTTGTTTGCTCATCTATCCTTTTTATTCATTTTTTAATTCCTTCTCTCTGTCTTCAAAGAGCGCATACTAACTGCCGTTAACAGATATTACGACCGTGTGGAAGAGTGTTCTATTTTGGGTTGAGTTGTGGATGACATTGTGACCATTCTCATTTCAATATGACGGTCAGACGAGACACTGCTTCACACGTGACACAGCGGCACAATACATAGAAGAGAAGAACCAGCTGAATAGATCTATGAGTCCCTTTTCTCTCATATGTTCTGCTGAGTCGCCTGTCAACCCAAAATAACACTTTCCACCGTCAAACGCTGAAGGTCATTGTCACATTCAGACGTTCCTCTTCAAGCGGTTGCGCACCCTTTTTATGTTGTACTACCATTCTGTGCGTCCCTCCCACTCTAAAGCTCTCCCTTTCTCCTCTGTCCCTACAGCTTTCCACTCCTCCATCATCATCCTCAGTCTTCACCTTCCTCACCTCCCCTCGTGCATTCTCATTGAATGTTTATAATTGTAAACATCAGTAAAAACTGACGTTGAGGACGGATCCCATTTATAGCCATTAGGATGGTCACAGAGACTATAACGCATAATGACCCAGACCTAATCACCTGTCAAGGAATGACCTTGACATTTGCATTCATCCAATATTATTTCATGTCACCAGTATTTCCTCCTGTATATTTGTGTGCGTGTGTGTGTGTGTGTGTGTGTGTGTGTGTGTGTGTGTGTGTGTGTATGTCTGTGCGTGAATGTGTGCGGCAGGGACCTTAAATGGGTATTTGAGGGAATATTAAGTAATCAGGGGGTAAACATGTGAGCACCTACCCACATGCGCGCACACACACACACACACACACACACACACACACACACACACACACACACACACACACACACACAGAGCATAAAGGTCAGATCCTGGAGAAGATTGGTTGGTCTATATTGAATAATAAATGTGATAATTTTCTCTGTGAGGGCACGGCAGTACATTGCCTGGGGTGTGCCTTGGGTTAAACAAACAGGAGGAGTTGATTGGTCTGAGCCGAACAGTGCTATGGGCCACGGTGGTGTCACGACTAATGCCTCTGTGTTGTTCACATCAAATGGGTCTGTGTAGGGCCACACACAGGGGATTATGGGTATATCTATATATATATGCCAGAGAGGCTGTGTGCGTCCTCAACACTTTCAACACCAAAAGGATTTAATCTGATCGTTCAGCTACTGTACAGCCTATACAGTCTGCAAGATTGTATTCCATGACAAAGTAAGCCCTATATTTTAACATTTTCTCTGGCAGGCTTATAGGTTTTTTATTATTTTTTTATAAGATTTATCTTATAAAAAAAAATGTTATGCCTTTATTGATAGGATAGTAGTCTGCCAGGAAATGGGGAGAGAGATGGGGAGTGACATGGAGCAAAGGCCGTTGGGATCGGGACTCGAACCTGCAACGCGCTGTTAGGCTACTATCAGGCTATGCCAGCGGTCCAGGCTGGCTTATAGATTTTTTAATTAAGCATAAAACTGCCCTCCAGTGGCACGCCGGTGGCTGGCCGTGGCCTGTGCAGTGTGTTGAGCCGCACCGTCACCAGTTCAGATCCAGCTGGGGACCCGTGTTGCATATCCCCTCTCTGCTTTCAACTTCCTGTCACTCTGTGCTATTATACATAAAGCCCAAAACATTGCGAAACAATCTCTAATTGCCATACAAAACAGTGGAAAGTCTGAGGGTTCCCAAAAAGTCAAAGTAAAGAGATGAATTGGGAGACCACTGCATTCAAGGCTTAAACATGCAGACAACTACTACTAGGCAATGCATTGTCATCTGTGACAATGCATTGCACTCAGGCTGCAATAGTAAATGGTGCATCTATATAGCGCTTTTATCCAAAGCGCTTTACATAGATTGTGCATTACATTCACCCACACATCCATACACCGATGGAACTGGGAACCTCACGGTTGCCATTCGGCCACTCTACCGGCCACTCTACTACCCTGAGCTACTGCCGCCCCTGCAATGGGAAGCGTGTGGAATTCGGTCAGATATGTACTGCAAAAAGGAGGGAAGAAGGTGAAGGGTTCATATCAGCCAGGTGTGGTATAGGTGCAGTCTGAATTAGTAAAGAAATAAACACTAAAGGATGCAAATTTGAAAGTATTACTTACACTGTTAAGTGTTTTGCAGTATACGGTGGTCTCCCACCTCATACTTTTACTTATACAAATAAAAAACATGACATAACACCAGTGGAAAAGAGAGAGGGCACCATGCTAAATTCCACATAACTAAAGAATGAGCTCCTCAGTATCACCAAGATACTCTACTGCAGTGTCCATGCTTCTACTTCAGAATGTAGTAACCCAGCCTCACAGCACCCTGGAGACAAATACACTGGCTTCCTGGATAAATGTCACTTGTGCCGTGCTTTAAGGAGCCACTGAGGTGAGTGATGGTGGCGGGAGCAGAGGGGCTGCCAAAATGGATGACATGTGGCCATCCGGCCCACTTCCCTCTTTTTACTCCTTCATAATAAAAGGATTCCACCTGTACTCCCCCCATACCCCACCCCCAACGGCTGATAGATATCAATGGATCCGTCTTCCTGATGACGGAGGTCTCGCATAAACTCTGGCAGATCACAGTTCCTTCTGCCCTCTCATCTTTTACCGTCTTCCTCTTGTGTCTCTCCCGTCCTCTTCCCTCTTCTGCTCCCTCAAACCCTTCCTCCCTTCCTCTTTTCTCACCTCTTCCTCACAGCTTGCTGCTGACAGTTTACCCGAGCCCCACGGCTCCAATAAATGTCATGCGGGTATCACTCAATCCAGACCAGCGGCCAATTTGAAAGCCAGACGACTCAAGAGAAGGCGTGCAAGGCCATCCATCCTGTGATTCCCCCCTTCATTAATTTTCTTTCTTCATCTCAGCATCCAAGAAAATCACCATCTTTTCCACCCTCTCTCTACCACCTCTATCTATCTACTATACCTCTCTCTCTCCTGAGTACTTCACATCCTTTCATTTCCAGCTCTTCAATGTCCCCCGATGACTCTCTTTCTTTATCTCGCCTACTACCGCCCATTTCTTACGTTCACATTCCTTTAACATTGGTTCTTTATGGCCAACATTTAAAGCCATGATGTCCTCTCTAAAGCAGTTATTTGTCTGTATAGCTGGGGAGGAAGAAGTGGGGGTGTGGGTAATATTTACTACAGAGAGACTTCATAATTCAAACGCTAGAATAGAGATGGAAGTGCTGTACAATATGCACAGAGATAGAAATTATTCTCATTTGGATATGTCATTTATTATATTGAAATGTAGAGCAAGTTCACTTCCTCTGATTGCTTCTTTTGCTTTGGGTGCTTAACTGCAAATAATACTTAAAAATAGCGACTACTGGTGTGGTGCAAAATGTTGAGGTCTTATTGTTCTGTTAGCTTACAATATACAAAACTGACAATGAAGCCAATGATTAAGAGTTATTTTACTTTGTCGCACATCGATGTCATGCAACAGCCGATCTACAAACTCACAACACGTCTCATCACAATGCGTTTTCAGCTTGTAGATTGGCTATTTTCACTTCTTTTCTTTTACATTTTTTTGCCATAATAACATGCCCAAACTAGGGATAGATTATAAATTGAATATTTTATTGAATTATCAATTATTAATTATTATCGATTAAATCGATCTGTTAATAACCGTTGCACCCACATAACAATCAGGAGTCAAAAAATGTTATATTCAAAGGACAAATAAAGGTCCTGTACCTATCGGTATTCTTTATACTGTAATTAAACCCTGTATCAGTATTGCAGACCAAAATGAAAACCCCAAACGGTTTTGAAATTAAATTGCAATATACAACCCAAAATGTATCAAACAAATGTTCAATTTATTCAATTCAAATAATCAGTCAGTGTATTGACTTCTAATTTACAAATGAACAGAAAATGGCAAACCTGGTCTTTTGTCCCTTTTCAGTTCAGGAAGTAATGTTCCTTTAAAATGTGTTGAATGATTCCAATGAAAATGCATTCCAAAGTAATCCAGTAATATATCCAACAAAACTGAAAATCTTCTGTCCAAAAAAAAACAAGTAACACAAGCAACAAGCAACACATTTTACTGTTGAACTGTTTTTTTCCCCTTACATTTGCTACTCTCAGAACCTGTTCCCCCCGCTGCTTAGAACATTTGTGATATATAAAAAGAAACTGTGAAAAAATAATCTCAGACCTTATTAATTTTATTCAGTGGCAAAATGGGCTCCCACTTTTCTGCCTCTGATTAACATTATGAAACTTACACTTGGCTTTCCACATGTCAGTATAGAGGAGATATTTCAAATTCAATTTGTCTCCCTTTAGCACATTTTAGTTTAAAAAAGGTAATAGTCTGGACTACAGCTTTGCTCCGAAATTTTTTTTGCTAGAAAAAAAAGTGTCCGCATATCACAGGCACAACAGGTTATTCTGTGAAAATAATCTTTAGATGAAAATCTCACAGATGTCAGAGCCGTCTCAGCTTGTCAAAGTGCACAGGGTACTTCATTTCCAGTGGTGTAAAGTAAAGTAGATCTGCTATTTTTGGCTAAGATATTGAGCGAAAACAGGAGGTGGCCTATAGACCCGTTGGGAATCCGGTCAGCAAAGTATAGGGTTCAAGTGCAGCACTGAGTGGCCACATGTAATACAGGACCCTGAAACTTCAACCTGGGCCAGTGGCTCAGGAGGTAGAGCCCGCCCACCGGGCTTCCCCAGAGTGTTGAAGTGTCCTTGAGCAAGACACTGAAACCCTAATTGCTCCTGTTGAGCAGGCTGGTGCCTTGCATGGTTTCCTCCTCCGTCAGTGGATTTATTTGTGTGTGAATGTAAAGCGCCTTGGTTAAAGGGCGCTATATAAATGCACCATTTACCTTAATCAGTTCTTATTCCACCTTGAGACCCTATTTTGGGCATGTCATAGGAAAATATCTATAAAAAAAAACAAAAAAAAAAACATTTAAACATAAAAAAAAAATGCAATAAATGTAAACATTTTGAAAAATAGAAAAGATAGCTGATAGCTTGTATATCAGCTATTTTCGCTATTTGACATATACATCAAAGTATATGCTGTAGGGCTTATCTGATTAAAGAGATTTGTCATGAAAATGCTGACGGTTCCTTTGCCCTGCAACCCCATTCAGATTCAGGAAGCATGATCCTTAACATTAGCTCCATTCTCTCTCCTCCTGAAGTCCAACTCAAGAAAACGTATTCCATCCGGCCCAAGCACCACAAAGAGCTCATTCTTTCCCCTCTGCCCAGGATGAATGGTTTTGCCCACAGGGCATCAGCATTATAAGACTGGCCTTAAGACTGGCCTTTTGAATAGAAGGGGGGGGAGCGGAGGGGACAAGCACACGAGCAAAGGCGGTCCCACACCACAATGCTCGCTAGCACAACTCTTTATCTGCGGCCATGAGAAAACACTTGAGCAGACAAGGAGCAAAGATGCTATCTCAAAAAGGAATATAACTACACCAAAACGTTGCTCTTCACAAACACATGCACACTTCACAAACAAACACGCGTGCATGCACACACTCACCCACGCATGCACGCACGCACGCACGCACGCACACACGCACAAACACACACAACCTCCTTTTAGTGTGAAATAACCCAAAGATACATAGGCTATCAGCAGGGGCTATCTTTTAATCCTTTGTCGCAGGACTGTTATGGGACAAAGTAGGAGCACAGGGGACCTAGTGTGTGTGACAGGTCACGTCACCGCACCAAAGAAATGTGGAGCAGATAGAGGCTGAAAGGGTGGTCAAAGAACCAACTTTGATAGGATCGTGGTCGCCGAGTGGGTGGAAGAGAGAGAAAGGCCAGCTATTGAGGGACAGAAGGGCAGGAATGAAAGCAATGCAAAGCAAATTAAAGTTTTATAGTCACTTTTCCAAAGCCCACACAGGACTCAACACTGTTGATTCCGCCGCTGGCAGCTGGGTTAGAATTCAACATATTCTCATAGCAATAAAATCTATATAAAGTATATAGACTGGTTCAGAGACACATTTTTTTAGACACTCCAAAACACAGACAAACTGCTCACACCCTAGTTTCAAGAGGGATATATTTGTCTCTTACTCATCCTCCTATATAAAAATTGGGTCGACGGTTGGACGGTGAACATCACAAACGTACTGTAACATGCCCATACAGCAGGGGTATTCAACTAGATTAGGCAGGGGGCCACAATAGTAAAATGAGTTGAAGTCGGGGGCCACAAGACCGAAATGAACAAAATGTTCATGGTTAACCGTTTCACTGTTTGTTGTGTGATAAAACAATGGATATATGTCCAGTATGGTAACTTAATAGGGCCTGCTTCATACTGCATTCATGCATTTTGATGTTTGATAGGATTATTTCTGTGCCAGTCCTTTACAGTATAGTGCACAGGCTTAGGTTTTGATTAGGGTTGTCCGATATTGGCTTTTTTACCAATAACCGATATACCGATATTGTCCAACTCTTAATTACCGATACCGATATCAACCGATACCGATATATGCGGGGATTATTGTGATTAGGGTAAGCTCAAATTTCATATCACACACACCATATACAGTAAGAACTCCTGTAACTTATTTATAAAAAATGTATAAACATTTTTTATTTTTTTTTTCAAAAAACGATACCGATATTTTCCCGATATCAATTGTTATGCTAATATCGGCCGATAATATCGGGAGGCCGATAATATCGGACATCCCTAGTTTTGATATTACGGAAATAGGAAGTAGGTCAGTGTGTTCTGTTCAGGGGTCATTGGCATGTGTCTGTGCGGTAAGAGTATTAGAGGCAGGCTGGCACGGTGAAGTGTTTACATGTTTGTATGAATGAAAGGTTTTTGTTTTGAGCAACGGTTGATAAGAGCACAAGCTCTTATAAAATCCAGGTGCATTATTTCTTCGGTGTAAATGGACAACATCCACTCAAGACCCAGAAATAGTTACAAATAATGGTTTGTGATAGATGAACTGCACTCAGAAGTCATCTGTTGTGCTCTTGTATGTTGATGCGCCGCTGAAATGTAGAGATGTTGCGAAGCCAGCTACATGGTGGAAAAAGAAATTGCTGAACTACTTGAAAGCTACAATATTCTGAAAGTAGTGAGAAGTAGTAGAAGTAGGCAACATTTCTGTCTGTTTTGTTTGTACTATGAAAAGGTCTTTACTTTACTTGTGATACTTGTACTTTTACTTTTGATACTTAAATACAATTTAACACCAGATACCTTACAGTACAGTACATATCAAGTGAGCTGTATTTTCTTATGGGAGATTTACTCACCAAATATTACATTTACCCACATTTGGGTTTTTGACTACAAATGCAGTACTATAGAGAATATATACAGTATTGGACATGACGTGACCAGAAGATGGTTGATGGTCATGTTATCAAGGGTATCAGTTACGCAGATGAGAGTGATTCAACATCATGTGTACTGGGTCAAGCAGATAAAGGTCATAATTCACAGCCGGTGCTCTGAAATGTTGGATATAAAAATATAGAATATTATTATGTGACATTACATAATCAAAGATGGGATACCATCCCCCATTTTACCTGGGTATTGTTTACAGTTGCAACCTATATGAGCAACAATTTGCTTTTCGCCTGCTGTGGAGAGCTTAATTGTTTCCTGAAAACAACAATAAAGGGACCAGAGAGGCTGGCATTACTTTCGACCCATCAATAGTAGAGGAGAGATCTGTTTTTAGCCACACTAGCAGGACTCTAAGGATGTCGGTAGTCTCGCCTAGCCAGACGTATTGGAGATCTTTGCCTAACAATACATTTTGTGACATCTAAATTCAATGTAGGGCCTTGAACTGGGTGGAAAAATAACAGCATTGCATAACCAATGAAAAGACTTTCGGGCGGTCCTTCATGTCCTATGTCGGGATTAGTTTTCAAAGTAGTGTGCGCAGGTTTGTTAGACATTAAATTGAACAACCGTTGTTCAGACATTGAATTTAGACCAGGCGTAATGGTAGGTCTCTGATATGTCTGGCTATGTAAGACTAGGATGTCGGTATTGTTCCATCCACCAATTTGGTCTCAAACAACTTATCTGAACTACCTGCCTGCTAGCCATGATATTATACCTTGTATCCTCTTCTGTTTTGGTGACCTTCCCTCTAGTCACTATACTGTACCTTACACAAGTCTAGTGCCACCATTAGGCCAAAATTTCCACTTTCACACAAAATCTCAAAATCTAAAGAGCATGTTGCCATGCAACTCGCTGAGCGCTTTCATGCTCCCCTGAGGATGTAACGATTTTGATGACCCAATGGCCTTACCTCTACCGCCATCCTTAGGGCACATGATATCTCAACACAGAATGGGCAGATTGCCATGAAACTTACTGTGCTCTGCGAGGATGATCCCTACTGACTTTGCTGACCCCATGTCCTCTAGTGTCACCTTCAGGCCAAAATATAAACTTTCCACATAATATATCTTATATCTTATAGTCTATTAAATGCAGATTCCAGGATGAACCCTACTGGTGTTGGTGACCCCATGGCTTTTCTTCTACAGCCATTTTCCAGTTGGCTGTAAAGAGTGGCACGGAGTCACAGACTCTAGGGGATGCTACTGGGGCTTTTATGAACAAATTCTCAAAATGACACAAAAATAACTTATATATGTGAAAAAAAACATTTGGGTATATTGACTTCCTTGGCCTACTGGCAGCATGCACAAGACATGTAGTACTCAGTGGTCCAGTGGTTTGCGAGATTATCCACGGAAAGACTGACACCATAGACACCACAAAAAACATAAGCCTCCAACTACAGCAAATTCAGAAAATGACTCAAGTAGGATGGCAGGAATACAGTATACAGTAGTATGTAGTATAGCCCGGTGATGCAGTGACTGAGCTGAGCAGAAGTAACTAGGCAACCATGACAGGCAGCGCACAGACAAAGGATTGGCACAACCGCACAGAACGTATCTTAGCAACGTGAAAGCGCTAATTCTCATTGGTCTGGTGAGCTGCTGAGCGCACTCCCAGACAATGGGATCATACCAGAGTTGCCAAGTCTGCTTATTTCCCGCAAAACTTTTGGACAAAATTTGGCTTGTTTTTGGCCTGTTTTTGTAGGTCGGCTGGCTCATTTCTCTCACTATACTTGGCAACACTGACTGACTTGCGGACAGCTCAGCTCTCACATTCCAAGTCACACAGCGGAGAGCAGGACAGCGTCTTTTAGTTTCCAATTACGGGACGATTCCGTATTTTACGGGACGGGTGGCAACCCTAGTTGTGCCAGGGACCCCCCTCTGGTGTTAAAAAGCTTATAATTATTCAAAATCTTTCAAACACTTCTTCTCCAAATTCTTAAAAAATAGCAGATGTGTGCGAGCTTGTATATCCGCTATTTTTGAGAACCAATGTTCTGAACCCTAAGAGTTTTCTGAGCGCTGTCGCCTCACAGCTAGAAGGTCCTGGGTTCGATTCCCGCAGGGGGGTCCGTAGCCCTAATGCAATGCATGTCAAACTGCGGGGGTCCTTGAAATTAAAATAGTTGAGAATCACTGCTGAGGGCCGCAAAAATATTTTCTTATTATGTGGGCTCCCTGGCATATCTTTTCAAATGGGGGTCTGTGGGCTAATATGTGTCAATTTAGGGGGTCCTTGACATGATAAAACTTTGAGGACCACTGGTTTAGTGAGACACTGATGGTCAAGTTCTGTATTCAATAAAACAAGTGTTTGCAAGTGAAGACAGATTGTAGGATTGTAACTCTAATCTTCCTATACGCACCTGTCCTTGTGTAGGTCTGCAAGAGCAGTGGTTCTCAACCTGATAAGGATAAGGATAATTCCTTTTAACAGGTCGTTCATGAAAGTCCTTGCCGTCTTGTTTCCAATGAGAACCTGTGAGCAATTAGGGGTTAAGAGTCTTGCTCAGGGACAAATTTCATTTCATCGACACATATGCTGGCCTGGCCTGGCATCGAACCTGGGACAACCAGGGCCTCTGGCTCCCTAGGCAGGCTCACTAACCACTCAGCTATGGCCGCGACCTCTCAAAATAATCATATTTCAACTGGGGACCCCTCAAAATAATCATATTTCAACTGGGGACCCCCCACCCTGACAACCACTTGGAATCGTAGGAGTTCAGGCATTACATTTAGTTTGACTGGGTTCCACAGATAAACATTGTGAAAATAGCAGATCTACAAGCTCACAACACAGAGGCGTTGAGAGCTGCTATTTTGCAAGTTTTTGCCTCTTTCTTGGGTAATATTTCACAATTTAGCAAATGTTTTTTTGCTGTATTAAAAAGGTCTTAAAAGTCCTTAAACAGTATAACTTTATAAATGTGCAGATACCCTGTATACACTTACACTGCATGATGGTTTGTTTACTGTTGAGTGAGAAAACAATGTTGCACATTAAGCTAATCATCTTGGGACCCCCCTGGGTCCCGACCCACAGGTTGAAAACCACTGTGCAAGAGGACTCGTTCTATATCATTTAAAACCTTGACAAATGATTGTGATATGGATGAATAGAAATTTAAATAATACTACGTTGGTTCTGTTGATCCAACATGAAACACAATCGACGTGAACTTGACATTTGACCTCTGCTGTGACCTGGACACAAACAGACTGATGACCACTAAATGGAACCCAGAGGTTCTTCTGAGGTTGTTACAAAATAAATATTCTGCCATTCAGTCAATCCAACGACCACTTCAATAATAATATATGATGTCAATGAGGTTCACTTCAAAATCGATAGATTTAAGGGGATTGTTTCTATGGATTAGTCACCCCAAGGAGACATGTTTAGTTTTGACATTCTGAATATTTATTCATACTTATTTCCTTACTGTGTGTGTGTGTGTGTGTGTGTGTGTGTGTGTGTGTGTGTGTGTGTGTGTGTGTGTGTGTGTGTGTGTGTGTGTGTGTGTGTGTGTGTGTCACTATACTTATGAGGGCCAAATGTCCTCACAAGTATAGTAATTCAAGTAATTAATAAGTAAATAGTAATTAGAGTAAACAATGTCTGGGTCCTTACCAGAAAAAAATGTTGTTTTATGGTAAAAAAAAAGAAAAAAAGGAATAAGTAAGGCTTGATTTAGACCTACTGTAGTTAGACTCTGGTGTTATGCACCCAAAAATAGCAGATCTACAAGCTGAAAACGTGTTTCAGTGTGACGCGTTGTCAGATTGTAGATCTGCTGTTTTAGCTGAGCGAGGCCGGCACCCATGTAAAGTTTGGATTTAGGGTTCACATTTATAACAAAAAAAATAGGTAAAAATGGCATTTATGCCATTTTTACTGTTTAGATTTTAGGTTTGTGTGTTGTGAACCATGGCTAGTAGGCTACTCACGCACAAGCTCAGGCTCCTTCTTCACCACCAGCGTTGTTAAGTTCAACGTCAGCCTCTGCTGCCCAGGTCTGGTCCGTCTGAACACTCCGCTGTCACTGTCACCCATCTGGCAGGCAGCGCACTCTGTTTCCAAACTCGGGTTCTGCCTGGGCACCGGGCCCACGTGGCGGAGATGATGTGCCCAAGTTGCTTCTTCGGGCTGGGCCCTGGCTCCGTGGTTAGCCCGGCCACTAGGCACTCGCTGTCGAGCCCTACCTCCGGGTCTGGGTCTGGTCACACAAGAAATAAATAATACTTTTTCAAACAACATCCATGTTCTGTTCGTTTGTCAACAATGAATGATCCAAATGGCAAGTTTATTTCAGCAGCTAGAATCATACAACAGCAATACAGCAATACTAGTCATCAAGCTACTAATAGACTTAAGCAATTAAAGCAGGTCATGTTTGCATATTTGGAATTGTAAACAGCTGAAATCAATAATATATCAGTATTCTGATATTAACCTGCGGGCCGCATTAAGTGAAGGTGGGGCCGCCAGTTGCCCATGTGTGTTAAAACTACGGTGTTGAACCAAAGGTTTTGACACATTGCCTAACAGACACAGCAGCTCTCAATCATTGACACTAGAAGGAATGCGAGCACAACGGACACAATGTTGACATCCTAAAACCAGTGGTGTAAAGGAACTAAGTATACATTTACTCAAGTACAACTGTACTTAAGTACAGTTTTGAGGCATTTTTACTTTACTGGAGTATTTCCAATTGTCAATACTTTTACTTATACTCCACTACAATTCAGAGGCAAATATTGTACTTTTACTCATTATTTTTTACTATTTTTACTTTTACTAATTATTTGACAGCTTTAGTTACTAGTTACTTTGTAGATTTTGATTATTATTACAAAACATACACTAACCACTTCAGCCCTATATACACATTTCGGCCATTTGAAAATAGCCAATCTGCCATTTTCAAAAATATTTCTTTGAAATGGGACCTTCTGCAAAAAGAGTACTTTTACTTTTGGTACTTTAAGTTCATTTTGATGCCAATACTTTTGTACTTTTACTTAAGTCAATTTTGAATTCCAGACTTTTACATAAGAATAATATTACTATTCAAATAGCCATAAAAACATGCCTTGGTATATTTATTTTTAAACCTTGGAAAGAAACCTGGGAAAACCTAAACTAAACTTTATTTACAGGAATTGTTTATAGGGCATTGGTTCTCAAAGTGGGGTCCGAGGACCCCCAGGGGTCCTTGAGGGAGTTCCAGCGGTCCCTAGCTAAACCAAATGGACCCTTACAGGTCTGAAACTCTGAGAGTGTACACATGGAACCAAATGGACCCTCACGGTGCGTTTTAACAGCGGGCGATACTGGGCGATGCCGGGCGATATCGTCCAAAAAAGATAAAGAAAATCCATCTTTCATCGCCCCCCCGCCCACTTCGCCCGATCGCCGGCTCTCATAGACTTTCATTATATTTTGGGCGATGTTGCCCGAGAGTTGCCCGCTGTTAAAACGCAGGGTTACAGGTCTGTAACTCTGAGAGTGTACAAATGGAACCAAATGGACCCTTACAGGTCTGTAACTCTGAGTGTACAAATTAATTATTATTGGAACCAAATGGACCCTAACGGGTCCATTTGGTTCCATTTGTACACTTTGAGTTACATTAACATAGATTTTACAATAATAATTAATAGACATAATTACAATAAATGGGGGTCCCAGAGATAGAAATGCCATTAAATGGGGGTCCGACCGTAGCCCTAATGCATGTCAAATTGCAGCTAGGGGTCCTTGAAATTAAAATAGTTGAGAATCACTGCTAAAGGGTAAAGGCCGTAAAAATATGTTCTTATTATGGGGGGTCCCTGGCTGCAACAGCCTAGTCACCAGCAGTGCTGGGACTTCGCTCTCAACATGTTAGCCACCTAGCAGCTAATGCATCCAAACACTGTTTGTCACTCACCAGGGGTTGCAAATGAAATCAGCATCAGCACATCAGTGCTGTCTGGATGACTCAATGTTGCTTCAGACAACAAGCTAAAGTCATTAATGTTGTGCTTTGACGTACACAACTGATATTATTATTCTATATTTTCTTAAACTGACGTTTTTCTGGTGCAAGAGACAAGGAGACAAGCAAAAGTTTGCTGAAGTAATTCCTCTCTGATCTCACTTTGATTAGATGGAATTCGTTCCACCTGCTCTCTCTGCACACAGGCAACAGGCCCTTGTTCAGACAGAGCGTTGTCTCATCTAATTGGGCCACAGCTTAATGTCAATCTGAGGGGTTTTCTGTGCATCTTTTACTGTAGTGAGGGAATGTTACTGAATGAATTGTCACTTGGTGACTTTTTAACAGTTATTTATTTATTCATATTGAAGGATGATTTAATCCATTTTACTTTGCTATTTATCTATTCTATGTAAAGGGTGATTCAGTCTATTTTAACCCATTTCTGGACCTGGGTTACAAGTAGGTTTCATGTCTATGGCTGACACAAACTCGCATGCACACACAAACGCCTTGCCGTGTACATACTTAAAAACCCATCCTTGTTGAAGTCAATTGTCAAATCTGATTAGAAAATGTGTCAATCAAAGAACAAATGGGCCCTGTCCCTGTCAAACGAGGAGACAGTGAAGAAAACACATGGGTCAGCCTTGACCATCAGATGACCTTCCAAAACCTTAAATCACAAAATGTGCGATTTGACAAATGAACACAAAAGTGCAAAATGGCCATTTTCTTTTCACTTTTCATTTAAATTAACATTGAGATTTGCTGTGTAGAAAGCTACTGCTTGTATGCAGAGGACAAAGAGACATACAGAGAAAGAAGGGGAAGAGACAGACGGGTGGGCATAGAGATTGAGACAGGAAGGTATAAATACAGAGAAAGAGAGAGACATCGTCAACTTGCTAAACTAATGGCCTAAGTCATTTTTTGAGGAAAATTATATTTTTGCCTAAGTCAGCTCCTCATGACGCTGGCCACCTCTGGTAAAATCGCCCATATCCTAATTGAAAAAGATCATGCTGTTCACTCTCCTTTTTGTGACTTAGGCCAAAAAATAGGCCTTTTTTGGCTTAAGTCACATGGTTTTGTGACTTAAGCCAAATTATTTACTGATTTAGGCCATTTTGTCATTTTGGCCTAAGTCAGATTTAATCCTATTTAAACCTATTTAAATCTCTTATGTTACATACTGTAACTGACAGACAGTGTTATTTCTATTTAAATAGTCATAATTTGTTAGAAACATTTTGGGTGAAATGATTAAGTAATATAACATAGTTTTGTTTTGGATCAGTTTTTTATTTTTCCTGAAAAACTTTTTTTTTAAATGACTTATGCCATTAGTTTAGCAAGGCGACGATATGTGAAAGACAGTGGCAGTGAGGGAGAAAGAGAAAGCCAAAGAAAGTAAATGAGAAGAGAGGAAAAACCCAAAGAAAATACGTAAAAAGAAGGTTCATTTTCTAAAGTGTGGTGTTTTTATTTTCAGATAATTGTCATTGAATGGCATCAAGTGGTTGACAAAAATAAATAAATAAGGTGGTGGGGGGTTTGTCAGTCGAACCTCCCATCCATCATCCATCGCTCAGAGCTTTAGAGGTGAAGTATTTACCATGATCACTATTTCCATTTGGCCAAAAGAGACATCACCACAATTGGCCATGGTTCATCGATGCTGAATTCCCCTCCGAACATGGTTGCAACTCCACATTATGAATTGTGCGGCACAGATTTCATTTAAATTTAAATTTAAATACATGTTGAATTATGCATATATTGCTAAAACAAATGTTAAATAAATTAAGTAAAATAACTACCGGTAATAAAATGTATTCTTAAACATATTTGGAGCCAGTGTAAGGGGACTAGAACAGAAAGCAGAAGCAGGAGTGAGCAGACCATTGTGCTGGTTTTCCTGCCATCTATGCAGCTGTAATTGTTTCCCCTGAAATTGGCTTAATCAAAAACTTAGTTGAACTTGCAAGATGACATCCCATCCTCCAAACCATGGAGCTCTGAGCAGGCTCTGAACTAGCATCTCTCTCTCTCTCTCTCTCTCTCTCTCTCTCTCTCTCTCTCTCTCTCTCTCTCTCTCTCTCAGAGATTTATGGCACCATCAACCATGTTCTCCCCGAGATTGACTCAGCTCACCTTTGTGGCAACAAAAACAACTTTCTTTTTTCTTTTAAGGCCATTTCGGGGCCTTAATTGATGGCTCACAGTTTCTCCCCTAAATTCTAGGTTGGCTTTATGGGCTCCGTAAAAAAAAAAAACAGGGTGACGCTGGTGGCAGGAAGAAGAAACAGGCCATTTCTTGTCAAAACAGACAGACAGGCGTTGACGGACTGAAAGACAGACAGGTCAGTAAGGAAGGAAAGGCCACAAGGACAGACAGCCACAGGGGATGGACCAATGAGACAGGCGGCTCCCCAGACAAATCACGTCACGTGAAAGGCCCGTAGAAATTCTCCGGTCCCCTGCAAGCCACAGTCCTTTCTGAGCACCGCCGTCTGACACAGCAAGTAACTCAGTCACACAGCCACAGCAAATTAAGCCACTTTTGGTGATGCAATTCCCAGTCAGCCGTATGATTAAATTACAGAATTACAGTTTTGGATGAATCCATTAAACCTGAGTCAGTTCCAGGGTGGGTTCTTTAATCAAATGTATTAATAAAGTTATATAGATAAATACATAACTACATAAATAAATAAATATGTGATATATAATAGTTATTTATTATCACAAAAACTATCTTCTTTAAATTCCTGAAAAAAAGAGGAGGCTGACCTGCAATAGTTATCCCACTCAGTTGGAGACTTTATAGATAATAATTCCTGTCAACAGTTTTTAATGTTTTTCTGCCTCTCTGAGCTGTTTCAACACTCAACGTTGGTCTCTTCATTACATCCATAACTCATCACTTCCTGATGGCAGGTCTGACTGAGATGTTCTGGTCGGACCAGTCCTCTGAGTCTGGCGTGTGAAGCATACTCATCATACTTGACATATTTCTCATCGTTCCTCGGGTTGGTCGTACAGTAAATGAAGTGACCTTTTGCATGTGCAATTAGTCCTTGTCCTGTTCTTCAGTTATTTCACTATTGATGTTGATGATTATCTACTATGGCACCGCTTCTCAAAGCGGGGTTTGGGGACCCCGGGGGTCCTTGAGGGGGTCCCCATCAAAATTGAGTAAAAGCTTAACGCTACTGTAAGCCCTATTTTATTTTTTTGGGCTATTGGAAAATAGTCGATCTACAAGCACACAACATCTGAGACTTTTCCCATATCCGGGAAAGCATCTTGTGCCATTTTATATTTTAGCCACATTATATAGCAACATACTTTTTTTCAGAAACTCTTAGGATTTAGAACAGTGGTTCTCAAAAATATTGAAAGTGTTTGATTTTTTATATATTATTTTGAATTATTTAACACAAATCTTCACTTCTGGGGGGGTCCGTGGCACAAAACATTTTCAGATGGGGATCCGGCGGTCCGAGGCCAAATACATATAATTTTAGGGGTCCTTGACATGAAAAAGAGATCTACTGATTTAGAAGGCCTCTGTAGAATCTGCGTCAGGTCTTCATGGGTTTACAAAGTTGCCTTAAATAAAGAGTATCTGCCTCTCACACTGTGACTGTGAGTGGTAAGGGGCATCCTGTTGGGAGTTGGGACCATGGCTCTGCTTGTTCAAGTGGACTGTACGTCGACTTGTGTGGGGGTTAGGGGGGGACCCAGACTACATCCATCTTCAGCGCCCGTGGGCACTTGCTGCCCCCCCAATCTTTTAATTACCACTCCCACAATCTGCTTTGTCTTCCAAAAGGGATCGCCTCTAATTGTCGACCAAATTAAAGAGCTTAATGAAACAGCACTGTGGCCCATTCATCACCTCACTAGGTCGGCAAAGAGAGGTAGAGAGAGAGAGAGAGAGAGAAAGAGAGAGAGAGAGAGAGAGAGAGAGAGCTAGAGAGAGAGAGAGGCCTAGTTGTATACATACACTTCTTACTATGGTTTTTGATTTCACACTTGCTTCGGCAAAGTAAACCTATGTTTCTCATGCAAGTAAAACCCCTTTAAATGGAATTGAATGGAATCTTTTTTGAGTGTGTGAGTGTGTGTATGTGTGTGCGTGTGTGTGTGCGTGTGCGTGTGCGTGTGCGTGTGTGTGCATGTGCGTGTGCGTGTGCGTGTGCGCAAGAGAGAGAGAGAGAGAGACAGACAGACAGACAGACAGACAGACAGACAGACAGACAGACAGACAGACAGACAGACAGACAGACAGATAGAAAGAGTAAAGCAGAGCAGTAGAGAGAAACAGAGAGAAAGAGAATGAGAGATATTTTGTGAAAGAATACAAGAACAGAAATAGAATATCTGTAGCATAGGTATACGATAAGCTTCCTGTGGCCTAAGTGGCATTCGCTACATCAATAATTTCAGTTCACACTCCACCACTTACTTCTCCTTAACGAGACCTCAGAGGAAGTGATCATTTGAAGAAAGCAACGGCAGGGAAAATCAATAAAGCATGGCTAACTGCACAGACGACAATGCATCCTCCTTGTCATCTTTAAATTCAACTGCACGTTTGACACAGCAAACAAACGGATACAAGACATCGCTCCACACAGCTGAATATAAAATGATTAAACTAGCATTAAACAGCTAAAATAGTAATGGGACTTGTGTGAGCTCGTAGGAGTGTGTGTCGCACTAAATGTTGGTCACTATACCAGCATACAGTGAGCGTGCATTTCAGCATACAGTGCACTCTCTAGTGTATTAACCTGTGTGCACACTTGCCTATGGGCAATCGGTGTGTGTGTGTGTGTGTACACGTGTGCATACCGTATGTGTGTTCATACATCAAGTGTGTGTGTGTGTGTGTGTGTGTGTGTGTGTGTGTGTGTGTGTGTGTGTGTGTGTGTGTGTGTGTGTGTGTGTGTGTGTGTGTGTGTGTGTGTGTGTGTGTGTGTGTGTGTGTGTGTGTGTGTGTGTGTCGAGGTGAAGACAAATTTGATGGTCTCTGTGTCACCTGCATCAGCAGTCGGCTGCCAGTGGCGGACAGATGAGGTGTTTGAGATCGTCCGCGAGAAAGTGGTTTAAGAGGCGCCCCTGGATGACAGGGGCCTCCCAAATGGGAGCGCCCAATGTGATTAGACTTTATTGTGTGTGTGAAGGCCCGACTGTAATTCAGTTTGAGGAGAACAGAAGGGGCCTGCCATCACCCTGGGAAAGTTCACACTCTGCAATCTGGACCAATAAGGGAGAGGAGCGGCGGCGAGGAAGGGCAGAACGCACAGAAAGAAAAATAAGGACAATAAAAGGAGCCGCTCCTTAAAGCTCCTCCAGGAGAGGAGAGGAGAGGAGAGGAGAGGAGAGGAGATGCCAACAGATAAAATGACAACAACAAGCTCTGTACCTGCAGTACAGCCACTGCCAGTGATGGACAGTAACAAAGTACATTTACTTGATTTTGCTTTACTTTAGTAATTGTTTTGTTGGAAACATGTGACTTTTACTTCACTACATTTCAAAGACAAATTTTGCACTTTTGACTACATTTCAGTGGAGGTTGTCATTAAGTATAGTACTCATGTATACTTCATTGCTCTCCACCACTGCAAGTTTGAACAGTTTGACCAGGCTGATAATTCTCACTTGTCACCACTAGAGACCAGTTTCACCTCATTTGAGATGGACAGTACAGTAGAAGTCATTCCCAACTCATTATTTACACTTACTTTTCATCTTTTAAAAAACAAGTGGCCGTTATCCTCTAAATTAATAAATACTGTAGTCGATTGTTCAAAGGCTATGCATAGTTGAGAATTAATATACTTTTTACTGGGTTTGTCTAAATGAAAGCAGTGTTGCTGGGGCAGTTGTAAAGATATACGTGTAAGTAGGTAACTATAATATGTCACAGTTTGCTTAAAGTATTGTACTGTATTCTTGCTCTGTAAAGCACTTTGAGCTGAATTTCATGTCATGAAAGGTGCTATACAAATAAAGTTTATTATTATTATTATTATTAAAGGGCCATGAACCCTTAGGCTGATTTTGTAGTTTGTTTTCCACTTCAGGTTAAAAACTACAGAGGGGTAAAAACATGGCAGACTGCATAACACTCACATGAAAGTACACAGTGATGTAAGCAACACAGCTGCAGCTAATCAAATTAAGAATGGGGTGTGTTAGAATTTAGGTGTGTCAATACTGTCTATCATGCTTGCACATTGGCATGCCATTGGCCCTGGACACACTCACAAACTCAATTTTTAACCTGAGCTGGAAAACAAACTCAGTCTCAACTATAAAATCAGCCTGGGGTTTCATGCTCCTTTAAGAGGATACTAATTGAGAAGCGACAGTTCATATGAATGGCCTGTAGTTTCGCTGTTTTACCCCTGCTGGTGTCAGAAGAAATAACTCTCAATGCAAGTGGGTGGGGTTTTGCCGAACTTTAGACTTGATTTTATTACCTTAATAAACATTTTCATAAATACTATATGCTTCCAGTCGCAAGTTTAAAGTCATCTTTCAATCACCATGATATGCGTTTTGGTAAATTATGGTCCCTTTTATTTTAAAATTGATGTTAAAAAAACGGTATGCTCTAGGAGGGGCGAGATGATTTGATTGACACGCTACACAACCAATAGCATTCATTTCCGGTTGCGTAGGATATGACGCGATATAGAAAGGCGCATTTGAAATTGCTGAATAGTCTTCATTTACAGTCTGTAGAGTCTATTGGCGTAACAATGTCCATTCTTTCCACTGTCTATGGTGTGAACATGCATGTTGATCAGAGGATCACTTCTTTATTGACTGGGAGCTGGGCCTTTCGCTCTTCCGGTGACGTCTGCTCTCGCTCAATCATCTCTGGTGAATCTACCAGCAAGCAGCTCTGCTTTCTGCTGAAGACAAACATATAGACCCCTGGTATCTCCCAGAGTCCCAGGGTCGCTGGGAGACAAATGCAAAGGACAAGTGTCTCCTGCAGAAACCGTTGAAGAGTTCTTCAGCTACTACCAGAATCCTAATTGGACAGGAGCAGACATCACAATTTCTAAGGCTTCTCAGGTCAGCCTGAACTCTTGTGTGACAGGCTGTGACAGACAGGAAATACACCTGCAGTGAGTTCACAAAGAGTTTACGAGCTTCTGTAAATGCACTGTGAAAACAATACATTAAATTAAATGCAAGTACTCCACTGGCTCAAGTATATATCTGACTGAGCAACTTTCACTTGGAATGGAGTCATATTTGACCAGGAGTATCTATACTTTGACTCAAGGAATGGGGTTGTGTACTTTGTCCGCCACGGAGTACAGCACAGCCATGGTCATCGTCAACCTCTCACGTATCAGAGCAGTTGAAGAAGACTGACGAGTGTTCGGATTATCAAAAATACTTTGGATTAAGGTCCTCAAAGCATGAGAGAAATGTGAAACATTCACACATCCCAGAAGGCCTGTAGAGCACTACAAGACATTCTTCTTCACATTTAGTGTTTTTGATGTCATATAAATGATATTATTGATAGCAGTATATCTGAAGATAAAGTTAATGGCAGGGAGCTTCAACTCATTGTGACATTATTATCATAGTTGTTCATCGTTTTGTCCTTTATAACATCTATAGGCTTCACTGGGTATAGGATGGGGGGGAATCCATTGGATTCCCCCTCCATCCTATACCAAGTGAAGCCTACATACCTCTGCTTTTGATATCCCCCTGTGGTCATTAATCTCTATCACAAGTGAGGATATGTTTCATCCCTGCTTCTGGTTAGATTGAATTAAATACATGCATTTCCTTTGAAAAATGTAGAAGACTGTCTGATATGTTTGATATTTATGTTTGATAATATTACAATTTAACAATTTCATTAAAAAAATGTATGTTAACTACATGGTGGTGTCCTTATTATGGGCATTTGTTATTTATCATATATTTTTGGTTAAAAAAAAAGATGAATAATTGTATGCTCTCTTTAGTGAGTGTCTGGACTGCAACATAATGAATGCAGTATAAAATAAAATAAAATAGATTAACGAAAGTGTATAAACCTATGTTTAAATTCAGATCTCTATGATCTCTATGTTTGTGAATTAAATGAGTAATTTGGATTTATTTGTTACAGTTTCATATCGCTCTCATATTGACAATATCACTAGGTGCAGTGAATCCATAAGACAAAAACACAAAAGTTGAGCTGATAAAGGTTTTATATTAAATACATTTTGTAGTAGTAGTATAATCTGCAAAGTATTATAATCTGTACATCAAAAATAGTTTAGGCGTATATGATACATCTATTTTGTGCAACTTAAAAGCCATATTCTGTACATAAAAGACAAAGACTTATGTAACATTATAAAAGTGTAGCACATAATGTATGCAAATGTTCCTGCACGCTGTGCATGCTTTGGACATGCAGGGATCCTCAGGTGAGCCGTTGTTTTAACTTCAGACCACCAGGCCCACACTATCGGACCCTTTATCCTTCGTTCATGTCACTCATTCCCCATGCATCCTCGCCCTCTTTACCCATCCATCCAGCTTGTCTGTTGGTTTGTCTGTCACTCGATGCCCTTCGCTTTGAGGATCTTCCTGACGCTCTTCAGGTAGTCTGGGTCTGGATAGCTGTCACTGGATGGTCCAAAAAGAAGAGTCAAATCACCCTTGATTGCCAGTGGTGTAAAGTAACTAAGTACATTTACTCAAGTACTGTACTTAAGTACAATTTTGAGGTATTTGTACTTTACTGGAGTATTTCCAATTGTCTATACTTTTACTTCTACTCCACTACATCTCAGAGGCAAATATTGTACTTTTACACAATTATTTGACAACTTTAGTTACTAGTTACTTTTCAGATATAAATTATTACATCATAAAACATACATTAACCACTTAAGCTCTAGTTTATACATAGGCTATTTGAAAATAGCCGATCTACAAGCTCACAACGTGTCGCGATGCGACGCGTTGTGAGCTTGTAGATCTGCTATTTTCAAACATTTTAGTACTTTTACTTTTGGTACTTTCAGTACATTTTGATGCCAATACTTTTGTACTTTTACTGAAGTACATTTTGAATTCCAGACTTTTACTTGTAACAGATAACTTCTACATTACAGTATTGATACTTTTACTTAAGTAAAACACTTGAGTACTTTTTCCACCACTGTTGATTGCCGCAACGATTGACAATAATGGCTACGTGTGCATGCACACCACTGTCCCCTTAATACTCGGGACAATCAAGTATTCAGTTTCTGCATTCTATCTAACAACTGTCGTCTCACTTTTTCAGTGACTGCTAACAGCTGAAGCCAGCAGAACCTGATTGTCAAGGGGATCATGTAAATTGCCAGTAGCTCACAAAGGGAATGATACCCTTTTTTCACATTCAGAATGCAATTAACATTTTCTTTGTGGAAATAGACCATACACATGAATTTCAGTGGTACTTTTGTAACTGAGTTTCATTCCATCCACCAAGTCCACCTGTGCTAAAAAAGATATCGTCGGTGTCCAGCCGGGACCAGCTAACTCCATTTTCAGTTTTTTTTTTTTTTTCATAAATCAATGCTATTGAACCCCCTTTACATCTGTGTAAAGTTTTTTTTTATAATAACATATGAAAAGTATTAAAAAGCGCCTCTGACGAAAACTCCCAACTCCATTGGATCCTCAAACTGTCCGTCAAAAACAAACAACTCCCCCCTCCTCTCATGCTCTCCACTGCTGCATACTATATATACAGGGTTTTTGCCAATTGTCAAATATAAATACTACAGATTTAAAAAAAACTTAATTCAGACTTTTTTTTTGACCAATTGTCAGATATAAATTTGGACAGTTTTCACTGTGTAATTTCAGCGTTAAACCAATATGCAGGATGTGACTGAATATCACTCATGTCAGACTGCATTCATGCTTTACCCTCCACCTTTAGCAGAGACTTTAAGTGAACAGTCATTTGCTCTCGGCTCTGGTCACCGTTTTGCGGGGTGTTTTCACCAACCAGTGACTGGAAGGTTTAGGCAACACACAACACACAACAGCGTAATAATAAAATGTTGATGGATAGGTAAATGCAACTGTGGTTGTTATTGTTAGTGCAGTAGGCTACAGATTTGATAGGCTACAGATTCTATTATTCATGAATGTATTTTTTATTGATATGCCATTTATTTATTGTTGGTGTGCCATGATTGCTTTTGTTAAATACATTTAGTATTGAGTATTGAGGCAGAATTGTTTGTTGTACTCAACTGTAGAAGAACAACAGTGGTAACAGTTAGATCCATGGATGTTTCCAATGCATGTTAAAATAAAAGTTGTTTAAGTACAGCATTCAGCTTGATCTATACTTAGTATATGAGGATGGCGCACACCATAAATAGCTGATCTCCAAGCTCACAATGTGTTGTGTTGTGTTGTGATGTGTTGTGAGCTTTGAGATTCATTGGCAGCTGTTCTTATCAATGATGGACAAAACCTCCTAACTCCACTCAATGATGGACAAAACCTCCTAACTCCACTTGAGCTGGATTTGGGTAAAGTGGTGATAATATAATGACACATGCAAGTATCTGATAATATATAGAGTCACAATACCAAGTTTGATGAGGCAGTATTGCTTTGTTTTAAAAATATAAGGTTTTCTTCATTTTCAGAAAAATGTATATTTTGTTTTTCATTTCCTGAACAATTACCATTTTGGAGTTAGTTGGTTCCGGCCGGACAGCAGAGATATGCTCTCTAGTACTGTCAGGTGGTTCTGTTGAAAACCTCTACCAAGTATGCACACGTCACACGACATATGTAAGCACCTTACAGGAGAATTTCGCCCAACGTTTTTATTTCCTTTTTTACGATGTTATGATATCCTAGGGTCTGAGAGTGTACAAATGGATTTGGTTCCATTTGTACACTCTCAGAGATTTCATAACTCCATCCCGGGTCCGCCGCAGTTAAAAACCCCACGCCTATGGGACTTGCTCCAAATCGCGTATTTTATCTGATGTTCATAGTGTTAGAACACTATGCAACGTGTTTGTCTTGAATGTTCCCCACCGTAAGTCTCGCTTTTGCGATACTTCCGGTGGGGCGAATTTAACTGCGGCGGACCCGGGATGGAGTTATGAAATTTCTTTACTGTAGGCTACCACTTGTCCTAGGATATCATAACATCAAAAAAATTATGAAGAACGTTGGGCGAAATTCTCCTTTAACTCTTAGTGTTGGTAAGAGAAGCATGGTTTGTGGTCAGAAAAAAACAACACTTTCTGGAATATTCTGCAACTAGCTGGGAAGATCTGCGTTTGTGAAAGTGGAATGAGTAATGTCTCAATGTCTCATTGGCTGTGGTTGTACTGGGCAGCTCCAGGGTATCAATGTGTATGGATGTGAAGCCATGCATGCTCAGCAAAAGCTGTCCTTGCAGAAAGATATCTAGTTTATCTGATATAAAAGTAGCATTTCTATGGTACATTTGTTTTTAGTGTGACACGTATTACCCACTTTTACCCATGGGGATAATAAATTCAAACTCTGCCTGTTCTTCACACTGTTCTGTAGAGTGTGTAGTACTCACAAGTTTTACTTGAGTAAAAGTATCAATACTGCAATATAGATGTACTCTGTTACGTATTAGAAGCACTCAAACACACTTACATCTTGCTCCCTCCGTCGGGTTGTATTTTGAGGGGCACGTGCGTCGTGGTGACGACATCTTCTCCGTCCTGATTGGTGGAGATAGTGAAGAGGAGCCGCTGGCCAAAGGCCTTGTCCAGCAGTTTGAGGACCTTCCTGCCCTCGCGGCTGTCCGGGAGGTACGCCCACTGCCGTAGGCCCGGAAACGGCTGCCCAGGGTGAGGGTGCTTCTCCTGGGAAATAAAACCTTTGTTTAGACTTCATCACGCAACCGTCAACCGTGTCACTCAACGAAAAACAACTCATTTTCAGAAAGAATAAGTCACGTTATTGCCTTCATACTAACACATTATAGATTTAGGCCTATTCATTATTAATGCATTCAGCCAATGACAGAAAATGCTATGAATTACATTAATGAATTGATACAATAATAATAATAATACAATACTTAATTTCTGAAGGCTCATATTCTGCTCCCCCTGCTGTTTAGCTACAGTACTTTCAGATCCTTTGTATTGTAATACTGCTGTGTATACATGGTGGAATAAGGACTGAATGGTGTCGTATGTAATGAGACAAAGATCCAATTAGATCACTTCTGAATGCTATCCCGGTCTTAGAAGCCCAATTCCATCAATGTTAAAGAGAGACCAGTTAATTAAGTTGTCACTCTTCTCCTTAGCAAGATTCTCACTCTTTATTTTCATATCTCAATGGGGAGAGAGAGAAAAAAAAAAGCTTTTCTGCTTGGCGCTTATTTCTTTCCTTCGAAAATATCTTTCATAACATTATAGCAACAGAAAAATGTGTTATTGCTGGTGTCTGGTTACCATACGGCAGACCTTCACACTCCATACTATTGGTTGCCTACAGAATAATTTGTATTATCTCTGAGTTTACTGCCAGGTTGTCGTGGATCAGATTTTCAGACAAATACCTAGTTTGCCTCCAATGTAAAATACAGTGATTGATATAGGTCTCAAGACGAATCTGCGTTGAATCTCCCTTACTTCAACCAGGAAGCTAATGTGCTGTAGTCACCGGTTGTGGACATTTTAGGGGAAGGACTTTTTCCGTTTACCTATGACACAGACTGGTTGAAACTTCCTTGATCCCAGCCAGTCTGCTGGTGTCCCTGCTAACACGACTAACCCGATATTCCGCTTGTTAATAGGAGGGAATGCTGTCAGACACGATGTGGGAAGTGCTTCTGACTCTTTTAAAGTGATGAGTTCATCATGCTGTGGGCATGTCACGCTGTTCCTGACATATTTTTTATGTCAGAGCGGCACTCATACTTTTACTTCCACTGCTAAAACATCCCTGAAATGCATGATGACAGAGCAGTGGGCGTGACAGCAGTCTGTTTATTCAAAGCATGGGAGAGAGGCGACATTCAGCACTTAATGTTTAAGCAAAATCGTTTCCTCCAAGGAGCAGTGGTGGAAAGTAACAAGTACATTTACTCAAGTGCTGTACTTAAGTACAATTCCGAGGTACTTTTACTTTACTGGAGTATTTCCAATTGTCTATACTTTTATTTCTACTCCACTACATCTCAGAGACTCCACTACAATTATTTGAAAACTTTAGTTACTAGTTACTTTGTAGATTTTAATTATTATTACAAAACATACATTAACCACTTCAGCCCTATTTAAACTTTGGGCTATTTGAAAATAGCAGATCTATAAGCTCTAGGACGCATTTCAAAAGATTGAAATAAATAAATAAAAAAAATTATACATATGATGAGTACTTTTACCTTTGGTACTTTAAGTATTTTTTGATGCCAATACTTTTGTACTTTTACTCAAGTGCATTTTGATTACCGGACTTTTACTTGTAACAGAGTTACTACATTGCAGTAGGTATATTTTTCATGTGCCAATATTTTTCAGGTGTTTGCCTGTGGGGTCTGCTTACGGTCTGTATGCCGTCAGGGAATACATAGTTGATCTGCAACGTGTTGTCTTCGGGGTAGCCGGGCAGATCTCTGTGGAGGACCACCCAGGTCATCTGTCCCTCTGGCTGGCTGCCGCTCAGCGCCCTGAACAGCCCTTCACTAGCTGCACACATGAGAGACAGACAGACAGACAGACAGACAGACAGACAGACAGACAGACAGACAGACAGACAGACAGACAGACACATACAGAGACTGAGATAAGGCAGACTGAGAGAGAGAGAGAGAGAGAGAGAGAGAGAGAGAGAGAGAGAGAGAGAGAGAGAGAGAGAGAGAGAGAGATGGTGGAGTTCACAGACAGGTGGGCAGCTAGAGAGAGTTAATGGTGTTGGTGTGGTAGGTAGAATGCAGTACCTTGGTGTGCCAGTGTTGGAGGTCCTTGTCCATTTAGGTACTGGTTACAGTGGAATGTATCACTGCTCTGTCCTGCGCCCATAATGACAGACAGGCTAGAGAGAGACAGACAGAGACGAGTAGGAAGGAAATTGGCATGTTTAGGTTGTATTAAGTATCTATGTGACAGTGTCTAAAAGTATATTACCATAAGAGTAACATTAATTTTAATGAGAAGTTGTGAGAAGACAAGATTGGAAGCAATACGTTGTTTTATACAAAATGAGAAACTTGAGGCAAAGAAAATAATCTTTACATTGTTCGCATGAAACAGGTGTTAACTAAATCTTGTATAAGAATATTTGTCTCAAACAAATAAACAAAGAAATATATGTTTAGTGCTTTGAAATCAAACCATTCACATTGTCATGTGGATGATACCATATTTTCTTATGGAAAGGCTTTTGGAGTTGTGATTTAGAATAAGATACTGGAAAAACAAATTGATCGTGGCTTGACACAATTCAACCAAAGACTCAGTAGCCTACTCTTAATACGATGATCTCTCTAATAAATAGAAATTATAACATAAAGCCTACATGAAATAACCTTGCATGCATGCTATCGCATGCTACTTGGTTGCGCCAGCCAGTGTCACCACTGAAAATAGCAGATCTACAGCTCACAAATTGTTGTTGTACTTGTTGTTGTAACTGTAGTAGATCTGCTATTTTCGGGCATTGCTTCAGTATATGCATTGTGAGTCACAATGCAAGGTGTTGTAAGATTTTAGATAAAACATTTTCAGTGCGCGACAATGGCATGCAACTATAAATAAGGCTTAATCTCTAGCTTATACAGCACTCACCTGTTGAAATTCCACAACTTTTTCCTTTCCTGCTGGTGGCTCTTGGTTATCAGGTGGCTCTTGGTTATCGATTTATCCTCTTACTGTACCCCCTTTTTCTCCTCTCTGTCTCCACGGCTCTCTTGTCTTTTCACCAGCTACTTCCCTGCTCTTTTTCGTCTTGACAGCAGTTCTTGGCCACGTTTGCACAGCTCATCATGGTGACACGACAGGTGACAAGTAAGTAGTCTATTCACGGAGACAGATAGAGAGTGAGAGACACAGAGAGAGATGGGTGTGGCGAGCTCTCGTCGTGCAGTGGTTCAATGGACTGACTGGTGTGACAGCATTTAGATTTTTACACACCTGAAGAGATGCGGGTGTGGCCGTGGGGGGGGGGGGGGGGGGGTGTGGAGTGTGTGTGTGTGTGTGTGTGTGTGTGTGTGTGTGTGTGTGTGTGTGTGTGTGTGTGTGTGTGTGTGTGTGTGCGTGCGTGCGTGCGTGCGTGCGTGCGTGCGTGCGTGCGTGTGTGTGTGTGTTTTTGTTAGAGTGAGAGTGAATGGTGGGTTTGTGAACAGGTATTCCAAGAAAGACTAAGTTAGAGGACTTTAAAAAAGTACTTAAATATCAATATCTCTCTCTCTCTCTCTCTCTCTCTCTCTCTCTCTCTCTCTCTCTCTCTCTCTCTCTCTCTCTCTCTCTCTCTCTCTCTCTCTCTCTCTCTCTCTCTCTCTCTCTCTCTCTCTCTCTCTCTCTCTCTCTCTCTCTATACTGGTTCTTCTCGATGTTTCTTCCTGTTAACGCAAAATTATCTTTCTATCTATATCTATCTTTCCCTGGTGTTTCGGTTTCGTGGGCGTGGTTTTGAGGTTAGGTTTAGGCATAGTTTCTGTGAGGTTACGGTTAGGGTTAAGGTTAGGGTTAGGCATAGTTTTTGTGAGGTTACGGTTAGAGTTAAGGTTAGGTTTAGGCATAGTTTCTGCGTGGTTACGGTTAGGATAGGGTTAAGGTTAGGCATAGTTTCTGTGAGGTTACGGTTAGAGTTAAGGTTAGGCATAGTTTCTGTGAGGTTACGGTTAGGGTTAAGGTTAGGTTTAGGCATAGTTTTAGCTGCACTAGCAACTAACAGGTTGGTCAGCAACTCTAGCAGGTTGGTCAGACTGGGTCCTGTTTATCAGGGGGATAGAATGTTGCTCCTCATGAGTTTCGCCCTCCAAGTGAAACTGGTAAAATGAGGAACTGTTTAACCACATTAACCCTATTTTGCTATTTGAAAATAGCCGATCTACAATCTCACAATGTGTCGCGATGCAGTGGATTGTGGGCTTGTAGATCTGCTGTTCTCAAAACAATTTAAAACTTTTCCACAGATAAATATTGTGAAAATAGCCGATCTACATGCATACAGTACAATGCCTCACAACGCGAGGCGTTGTATACATGTGTCATCATGTATATATGTTTTGCCTCTTTCTTTTTATTGTTGGTTCATTACTTTTGATGCAGTAATGGTCTTATTTTTTTAGTTTTTTTAGCGGTATTAAAAGTCACTTAAATTGTCACTTCAGAAACCTATATACGCTTACACTATACTGTATGTTGGTTTGTTTACTGTTGAGTGAGAAAACAATGTTGGAAATAATTTGGGAACCCCCCTGATATTTTACGATTGTTAAAGGTTTCATGACATTCAGTTTTACCACACATTAAAAGTCTTTGTCATGGTCCTTCAAATGTGTATAGAAAGTTTTAACCAAAAAATCCACTCCATTGATCCATGGCAGGTGTTTTTCTCTCACATTTCTAAAGCCTTTTCAACTGCAATGAAAAAATAAATCTTTGCCTGCGGGTGTCGCTGGTGAGGGATTTTTTGCCTGTCAATCATCGCCCCCCCCCCCCCCCAAAGGAAAGGATAGGGGAGGGGAGGGGCGAGGAGGAGAGTGGGCGGGATTAATCGGCTGTGACCTCACCAATCTCAGATTACTTTTCAGCCTAATTATTCAGAAAACCCCAGACCACAGAAAATCCACTGAACTTTGGGTGTAATTGAGGTCATAAAACCCCCCAAAAAACATAAAAAGAAAAAAAAAAAAAGTGAAAATGAATTTCATAGAACCTTTAAGCTCTAATCATGGAATGTAGTTATGAGATGATCAAGATGGCTCCCAAAATTAGTGTTCATCGATGTATGTACTGATTTAACAGATATATGGATATATAACATAGGTTTTACCACGGTTTTCCGTTTACTACTCACTATGGGATATCAGCGCCCCCAGGCGATGTACAGAGCAACACACACGCTCCCGATGCCAATTCACTGATTGGCTTAGGGTATGTCACGAGTCCGGAAGACCCGGGAGTACAAAAGCTCCACGTGACATAGGCTCTTCCTCTTTTCACCACTCTGCATGCGAATGCGCAGACAGCTATCACACACAACAGTTAAGTATAAAGATTTTTTCAACGTAACCCAAAGCGGGAATAAGGAGTATTCCCCACGGGAAAAATCTTGCTACTTATAAGTCATCTCCCGAGACTTATATAAAAATTTTCCTGAATTATCTTCTAAGTGTTTTCATTCATTCTTGGTCTGTTTTGAAAAAACGCCGGTTAGCGCCTCTGTAAGCTAACCGAGTTGCTAGGCTAACGCTAGGAGCTAGGCTACTAGCTAGGCCTTTAGCCTGTTGTTTTCCCAGACCGAGGACCAAGATGGAACCACCGAGGAGTGGCGGGTTCGCGGAAAGCGACCTCCTCGTCGCCGCAGACGACCCCCACCGCGTCTGCATCCACTGCTGGGGGGTCGATCACGCGTTCTGCGCCGGGACCCACCCGGGCGAGCCAGATGCGTGCCCGAACTGCGCGATGTTCACCGTTCCTCAACTCAACGCTCGGCTTGTCAGGGCTGGGACCCTGGTCGGCTGGACTAGACGAGACAACGGTGAGGCCTCAACCGAGGAAGAGATCCTCGATCCTGTGGCGGCTGGTTTCAACGAATGGCTAGCCTCACTAAGCAACAGGTTGTTAGCAGCGCTGTTCTAGCTTAGCTTGCTCGCTAGGACAACACCAGCTCGTTAGCCTCCTCTGGCCGGCGTCTGTACCACGAAGGACGAGACTATACGCCAACATCCAGCGTGAGAGCTCCTGGATGAAGAGCAACCGCGAAAAGATTCATCGGGTGCTTTGAGACACATAAAACGTTTTCATAAGAGTATGTTGAACTGTTTATGCTGTTTCCACTGTCTCTGTGCTTTATTTTGTTCCATTAAAAATTCCCAAAATACACAAGCACAATATCCAGCCCCGGTCAGGAGGTCACGACGCTAGGGGTCCCAGGGGGTCCCCGGGCGTTGATGGCCTCCTCTAATAAGCCCATTGTGCCCATTGTGCCTGTCAGGCCTGACTTGACAGCATGATAGACACTAATGGGATACTTCTCTGCCTGTTTTCAACAACTGTCGGGGGGCATCGACTCATTGGGATCACTAGGTGGTCCCCGTGTTGATAACCCCCCCTTATAAGCCCAAAGCGCTTGGACTGTCCCTTGGCGACTTTCCAAACGCTGCTGGGATACATTGTAGACATGCTTGAATAAAATGCAGGTAATATAAACCTTACTAGCTGGTCAGCTGAAAGCTAAGTGCTACCTGTAGCTAGAATAAGCTAGGCTAAGCTAAAGGCTAAACTAGGCTAAGCTAAAGCTAAACTAGGTAGCCCGGCCACGCCGGTTTGTACCCTCTGTCCACTAGGGGGCGCCAGAGCGTCACTATGGGACGGAGGGTTCACAAATGGCCGCCGGGTCAAGGGTCGGACCCAGTGACCCGCTGTGTTTACAATCTGTTGAGTACCGTGTCACGCCAGCCTCTGGGGGGCGACAGAGCGCTTCCTTCAGGGAAGGCGGCTCCGTCGCCTCCTCCAGCCAGGCCAAGGGGCCTAGATAAGATGGCGACGGACTTTGTAAACACCAAGGGAGCAGCGTGGGATGCTTCCGTACTCAGTCACGTGACCCCCACGCGCTTACCGTCAGGACCAGCGCTACTTCCCTTCACTGTCCCTAACGGTGGATTAGGTGTCGACGTCACCTGTTTCCATGGAAACGGATGTCAATGTCTCCTCATTCCTGGTGAGTTAGCCGTCACCAGCTATGGTACATGCTAGGTTATCATAGCCTCCAGTCTGGCTGCTGTTGTTTCACGTAGCGGCTAACTAGCCTCACTAACATCGACACAGTTAAAGAGCAGTGTTGTTTTGGTGCAGCGCTTAGCCAGCCCCCCCCTAAACACAACGCTGCGGTGGTAGCTCTTGGTTAGCCAAACAGCTTCAGGTAGCAGCTAAAGGCTTAAAGCGACCTGTAGCTAGGCTAGACTAGGCTAGGCTGAGCTTACAAGCTAAGCTAGTTAGCCCTTTGTCTGCACTACCACGATGGAGGCTCCGGTTCATCGGGTGCTTTGAGACACACATGAATTGTTTTCATAAGAGTATGTAAAACTGTTTATGTTGATTACACTGTCTCTGTGCTTTATTTTGTTTCATTAAAAATGTCCTAAAATACACAAGCATATTATCCAGCCCCGGTCAGGAGGTCACAACGCTAGGGGTCCCAGGGGGTCCCCGGGTCGATGGCCTCCTATGGACACAGTTAAAGAGCAGTGTTGTTTTGGTGCAGCGCTTAGCCAGCCCCCCCCTAAAAACAACGCTGCGGTGGTAGCTCTTGGTTAGCCAAACAGCTTCAGGTAGCAGCTAAAGGCTTAAAGCGACCTGTAGCTAGGCTAGACTAGGCTAGGCTGAGCTTACAAGCTAAGCTAGTTAGCCCTTTGTCTGCACTACCACGATGGAGGCTCCGGTTCATCGGGTGCTTTGAGACACACATAAATTGTTTTCATAAGAGTATGTAAAACTGTTTATGTTGATTACACTGTCTCTGTGCTTTATTTTGTTTCATTAAAAATGTCCTAAAATACACAAGCATATTATCCAGCCCCGGTCAGGAGGTCACAACGCTAGGGGTCCCAGGGGGTCCCCGGGTCGATGGCCTCCTATGGACACAGTTAAAGAGCAGTGTTGTTTTGGTGCAGCGCTTAGCCAGCCCCCCCCTAGAAACAACGCTGCGGTGGTAGCTCTTGGTTAGCCAAACAGCTTCAGGTAGCAGCTAAAGGCTTAAAGCGACCTGTAGCTAGGCTAGACTAGGCTAGGCTGAGCTTACAAGCTAAGCTAGTTAGCCCTTTGTCTGCACTACCACGATGGAGGCTCCGGTTCATCGGGTGCTTTGAGACACACATAAATTGTTTTCATAAGAGTATGTAAAACTGTTTATGTTGATTACACTGTCTCTGTGCTTTATTTTGTTTCATTAAAAATGTCCTAAAATACACAAGCATATTATCCAGCCCCGGTCAGGAGGCCACAACGCTAGGGGTCCCAGGGGGTCCCCGGGTCGATGGCCTCCTATGAGCACTTTGTGCTTTGAGACACACATAAATTGTTTTCCATAAGAGTATGTTAAAACTGTTTATGCTGTTTATACTGTCTCTGTGCTTTATTTTGTTCCATTAACAATGTCCTAAAATACACAAGCACATTATCCTGCCCCGGTCAGGAGGTCACGACGCTAGGGGTCCCAGGGGGTCCCCGGGTCGATGACCTCCTATGAGCCGTTGTGCCTGTCAGGCCTGTTTCACAGCATGGTAGACACTAGCGGACGCCACAGTACGAGTCCACTGGACCGCGTGGCGACGTCATCGGTCCCAGTGGAAACGGGCACGTTGTCCACGGGACTGGTAACAGCGGCGCCCCCTCCCGACTCGCTCGCTCGGTGAGCAGCTTTTGGGAGGGTTGCAATCCGAATCTGTTTACTTTCCCAGTACATCAGCGTTGCACTGTGTTTTTACTGGTTAAGCTCAGTACAGCAGTAACACACTGTGGTTGTACTGATCAGCTCCCCTGAACAACAACAACAACACATTGTGGTTGCACTGGTGTGTTTTCCATATGCCTTGTGTTACTTCCTATGTCTGACGAGTGTTTCTCTCTCATGCGGAAGATAGAAGCAGCCTTGACTCTGAGAGAGGAGGCCTCTCTCCTGAGCAAGGGCGTCATCAGAGAAATATCTACGAATCAGAACCAACTGGGGTTTTTCTGTTCAAAACTTTTTTCTGATGAGAAGGAAAGGGGGGGGGGGCGTACGGCCCTCTCTGAATCTGAAGGGCCTCAACAAGTGCCTAATGGGTTCCTTTTCAATGTTGACGGTACGTCAGGGGCACTGGTGGACGGGCATCGACCTCTAGGTTGCTTGCCTCCACGTTCCAATCTGGCCTCCACACAGAAATTTCCTGCACTTCGGCTACAAAAGGGAAGTGTACGAGTACATGGTTCTCCCTTTTGGTATGTCATTGAGCCCGCGGGTGTTCGTAAAGTGTACCAATGCGGCCATTGCTCCACTACGGAGACAGGGAATCCGTCTGTCGACCTACATCGACGTCTGGTTAATAGCCGCGGGCTCGGAGGGGGAGGTGGCGCGGCACACGGCCGTGGCCATCTCCCACCTGACGTCACTGGGTTTCACAATCAACGCCCAGATGAGCGTTCTGGTTCCGTCCCAGCGGGCCACCTTCTTGGGGATCTCGCTGGACTCGAACACGCTCAGGGCACGCCTATCCAAGGAGAGGATAGACAGCGTTTTGGCTTTGTGAGGTCTTTCCGCCAGGGGCGTCAAGTTACTTACAAACAATGCATTTAAGCGGTGGGTCTTCTGGCTTCGGCCACTCACTTAATCCGCTAAGGCAGGCTCTACATGGGACCTGCTCAGAGGTGGCTGAGGGCTCTTCGGATCCCGCCCACCTCAGGTCGTCGCTCAGTGACGGTGTCTCCATGGTGCATGGAGGCACTCAGACCATGGTCACGAGCAACCTTTCTGTCCCAGGGGGTCAGTATAGGAGCTGTGATTTCGTGTTGGACGGTCTAGCACGCAGATGACGCTATGGTGCGATTCACGACTCGCATCCATACAGGCGTCTCATGTGCCGGGCCTCCAGAACCGCGGAGCGGACCTGCTGTCCAGAGGCGGTCTCCGTTACGGAGAGTGGTTTTCGATCCGAAAGTGGCGGACCAAATCTGGTGTAGGTTCGGCCGCCCCCAGATCGATTTGTTTGCTTCCGAAGAGAACGCGAAGTGTTCTCGTTTTTTCTCAGTGAAGGCGGGGGACCGCTCCATGGGCATGGACGCCTTGGCACACAGTTGGCCGAGCGAACTGCTTTATGCCTTCCCGCCAATGGAGTTGATCCTTCCTACGTTGGAGAGGATCAGACTCCTGGGTTTGTCGGTGTTGCTGGTGGTCCCAGCGTGGGGCACGTGGAGATCGGAGATAACTCCGCTCTTTTAAGACGTGCCTCTGGCCCTCCCTGTCCTCGTGGACCTG
Organism: Gymnoscopelus microlampas; assembly: GCF_963454915.1. Taxonomy (NCBI): domain Eukaryota; kingdom Metazoa; phylum Chordata; class Actinopteri; order Myctophiformes; family Myctophidae; genus Gymnoscopelus; species Gymnoscopelus microlampas. The sequence continues at coordinate 27,816,212 of NC_139959.1, forward strand.
CTGCGGCAGGGAGGGGACGAGGTGTCCCACGGACGCCCTCAGGACCTAGACCTGTGGGTTGGCCCGTGAAGAGGGCAATTTTGAGCTCGTGTGGCCCCCCCGCTGACGTGGTGGCTACCATTCAGGGCGCGAGGGCGGTGTCCACGAGGAATGCTTATGATGTTAGATGGAATATGTTCGCATCTTGGTGTCTGGAGCAGTCACCGGTGGTGATGGCTTTCCAGGCCTCGGTGTGTAGCATTCTCACTTTCTACAAAAAAGGCTAGCCCGGGATTTATCCTTCTCAGCAGTAAAGGTGTATTTAGCGGCCATTTCGGCTTGCCACGAGGCGTTCGATGGCAAGACGGTGGGCCAGCATCCCTTAGTGCGCCGGTTGCGGCGCCAGGAGAGCTAGACCGGTTAACAGGCCACTGTTCCCAGTCTGGGATCTGACGGTGGTGCTGGATGCACTGTGCCGTCCCCCGTTCGAGCCTTTTGAGTCTGCTGATTTGAGGATCGTCAGTCTCAAAACGGTCCTCTTGGTGGCCCTGTCTACGGCTAAACGGGTCAGCGACATGCACGCGCTCTCGGTGAGTCCGGAGTGCATGAAGTTCCTGAACAACGACAGAAGGGTTTTGCTTAAACCCAACCTGACGTTCGTTACAAAGACCGGGGTGGTGGCCCCAGACCCGGTTGAGTTGGTGGCTTTTCATCCGCCTCCCTTCGTTTCGGCGGAGGATAAGCGGTTGCATTGTCTCTGTCCAGTGAGAGCCCTGAAGCTCTATTGTCAGAGGACAGCGGCCAATCGTTCATCGACGCAACTCTTTGTCTCTTTTGGCGTGGGGGTTCAGAGGAAGGCGGTCACTAAGACGACGCTTTCTAGATGGATCCGAGATGCCATTAAGCTAGCTTATGTGAGCAGTGGGGCCCCAGTCCCGGGGGGTCTGAGGGCCCACTCTACTAGAGGCATGGCTACGTCCTGGGCTCTCTACAAGGGAGCTTCGATCCAGGAGATCTGTGCAGCGGCAAATTGGTCGTCTCCTTCGACTTTTGCGGCCTTTTACAGCCTGGACGTGGCGGCGGCGTCCTTGGCGCGCACGGTCCTAGGCGTAGCAGATGCCTCCAGGCCAGTGAAGGGAGTAGGCTTGGGGCTTTTCTCCCTATCTCTCGACTTCCTCTGGGGTTTCCATGAGACCAGCTGGGCTGGCTCCCAGGAGATGGGGCCCTGTTCCTCATATTGAGTTATGAGGCAGGCCTGTGTCTGCCTGTTAGTAAATAGGCGGACTCTGGAGCCTGTCAGGGCCTAGTCTTTATTATCTATCCCGCGCCCCAGCCCGGTGGGTTGGGGGCGCCCGTGGGGCCGTAGGTCACGTCCGTGTGGGCGGGACCTAGGGGCTGAGGGGCGTGCGGGCCTGTCAGGGTTGTGTGGCTCATTACCTCAAGGGGGGTTTATGAATCCCATAGTGAGTAGTAAACGGAAAACCGTGGTAAAACTAGAGGTTACGAATGTAACCCCGGTTTTAGTAGGTTTGGAGTTTACTACTCACCAGACACCCCTTTCTGTGCGCATTTGGCATGCAGAGAGGTGAATGTTAAGAGGAAGAGCCTATGTCACGTGGAGCTTTTGTACTCCCGGGTCTTCCGGACTCGTGACATACCCTAAGCCAATCAGTGAATTGGCATCGGGAGCGTGTGTGTTGCTCTGTACATCGCCTGGGGGCGCTGATATCCCATAGTGAGTAGTAAACTCCAAACCTACTAAAACCGGGGTTACATTCGTAACCTCTAGATTTTGCATAATGTAGGCTATGCAAAATCCATCAATCCATGTCCATCAAAGCTTTTTGTGTGGGAAAGTAATCACCACCACCGCTGACACCAAATGTTATCAATATTTGGAGGTTGGGGGTTCGAATCCACCGTGGGCGAGAGGAGTAGGACGAATAGGCTCTACGTACGACCTACCGGTCACTGGTAGGGGAGTCAGTAGGATACAACAGCAGTGACAGCACACAAAATGTGTGTGGGGAGGAGTCAATTGGCCTTAGGACTAAACTGGCGAGAAAAAGAGGTAAAAAGCTAAAATAAATAACTTCTCTTAAGGTGCTGTGAACTCCTGATCCTAGCTGGTGATTTGTAGAAGAAAATGACAAGACTCGCTGAAGGTGGATAAAGACAGATCCAGTGCTGTTCTACTCTCAGCAGAAATCCAAGTTGAGAGGTCTTACGGTTTTACAGGCTCAACTTGCTAAGTGACTTATTTGTTGCTGTTGTTATTGTTTCTTTTGCAATGTTGACAAGGTCTGTTGTTTCTGGTTGTAGATAAAGTGTTACTTTATCAGCGTGTACAGCACATCTCTCTCAGTTTCTTCCACCTAACCACGTATGTACAGTATACACACGTACACTCGCATGTGCATGCACGCCCACGCCCACGCCCACACCCACACCCACACACACTAATTCAAAACAATTCTTGGGAATGACCCTCCATCAATTGGTTTGAACCCGCAGGTCGTTCCTGCCTCAGCCTTATAGGTTTTTAAATCATGGACATTTAGTTTTAGATGCAACCGTTCACAACAAGCTATATGGTGAACAGATTGCCTCATGGCCCTAGGGATCAGTCCACACTACTGTGTCACAATAACAATATCATACACACACTCACATGCATGCACTCGTCCAAACGCACAGACCTGCGCACGCACGCACGCACGCACGCACGCACGCACGCACACACACACACACACACACACACACACACACACACACACACACACACACACACACACACACACACACACACATCCAACACCTGTGATGATCCTATTTACATTGGGAATAAACGGAATAGATTGCAGCACTTAGGCAAATCAATATGAAAAGAGTGCAGTAAAAGACAAGAGAGAGGTGAGAAATAGAGAGAGCATAATAATTAATCAGAGACGCGTGATTTAAAAGTCATTTTTTTAAATGATTTCGTAATTTCACCAACCAATCTGATATTTTAGCCTTTACCAGCCTTTATTTTGTGTTTTTTTTAATTGTCGTGTATATATATATATATCTTTAATTTGGGTCTCATCACAATTTTCCCAAAAAGTCTAAAGCAGTGGTATCCATTACAAATCTATAGTACATAAATTGTTTTGATGAATGAAACTATTAAAGAGTCATCTTTAATAATAACCACTAATTATTTAAAAGCTAATATCTCAATTAGAATGTATCACTATCACGAAGAGAGAGAGAGAGAGAGAGAGAGAGAGAGAGAGAGAGAGAGAGAGAGAGAGAGCATGAGAGAACCATTCACAGCTTCCAACATAAAACAATCACAGTACCTTACTGTGAATGGCATGTAAAAGCCAATCAACGTTAACATTAATGGCTCTGGCTGCACAACAGCCATGTGCATGCATGTTGAGTTTCCCAAAAATCTGTCTCCGGCTAAAATCAGGAGTATTGGCAGGTATATGCACTGTAGCTGTGTGTTCAGAATCAACCTGATAGTTTTGTGGCATAATGTAATCGTACAAATTAGAGTCTCTAGTTCCATGTGCCATAACATTTTTTTTAGATAATGACACATTGTAATTACTTTGATCACCAGCAGTAGCGTGACGTTGTTGTAACTGTATATATACATGTATAAACCACAGTTTACCAAAGCTGTATAAAACAACATCACCTGACATTGTCGTCAATGAACGTTTTGTAATAATAATCTAAGTAACTAGTAACTCGTAACTCAAGTTTTCAAATAACTACTGTATAGTGGAGTAAAAGTACTGTAGTGGCACTCCGTCTAATTCTTCTAAAAAATGTACCACTTGGTGGAGTAGACCTCATGAAAACACAAAAAAGAATTTGTACGCTAACGACAAGACAGAGTAACTTTTCTTAAAAAAGGTTTACTTTAGAAAACACAAAAATTTACAGAGGCAAGTGTACGGTCAAAAAACTGTGTTGCTTCCTTCAGAGTCTGACTCCAACTGAACTAAAATACTGTTTGCCATCATCAGAGCTATACACAGGTGCATCAAACTAGACTAATTAGGCCCTAATCAAACATCAAACAGAATAACAGGTCAGGTCAGCTAGACCTTTGTAGACCTGTCACTTAAGAAGCACAATCAAATGTAATCAGATTACCAGGAAAAGCTTTTTTTTACCTTTTTAGCATAAACTTTCTTAATCTTAAACATGAATTTACTCGAAAATAAAACAATGGCAATTGGCTCCTACATTACCCGGCCCCTAATTGGTTAGGCAGAAGGGCTAAGCAATTATCATACTTTAACATTCAGAGCCACATTACTTATAATGTCCATAAAGCATCAAAACTTAAACATGCATTGTTCTTTTTTTTTCAAATCTAAATTTTTGCTTTTGTCTTCTCTTCTGGCCTGGCTTCTTGCAACAGGCAGAGCTTGTTTCTAAGTCTTTCCAGAATGCTGATCTTGGTTTTTATCTTCGCCCTTTGCTTTGCGGGGTCTTTTTCAGTTTCATTGATTGTTTGTGATAACTCCTTTCTTTTCTTTTTAGGTAGATGATACACCTCATGGTGTGGTATGTAGATCTTGGTGCTGTCATCACGACTCAGTTGATCTGTTGGAACTTGGACAGCGTAGCCTTTGCCAATACTGGTGTCCATGAAGCCTTTGTAGTCCTCAAAGAACCCAGGATTCTCCTTGTACTTTCTGAGCAGACTGGCTGTACTCTGCTCCTCCACACAACGGTTATTGAGCAGTTGGAGCTTTGCGTTCTTGAGCGGCAATCCAATGCTGTAATGTCCGTTCTCAAAGATTGTGGTTTTCTGCACAGACGGCGTGAACTGTTTGTCCTCTTGAGACAGCTCTTCTTTGCTGTCATAATTGTGCTCTGGAAAATCAGTCTCATACTGTTGGACCAGTAGCTTCTCAGTCTCCATCACAGAGAGCCTGTTCATTGAGTAATGAGGAAATTTCTTCTCTGTGTCACTCAGTTCCTTCCTTATAGGCCCATTCACGACCCAGCCGATGGCAGTCTTCATCGCATACGGTCCTCCATTTTGACCATTGATAACGTGCCATGGCTCCATTGCTCTTGGACAGTTCGCTCCAATAAGTAAGCCAACATCTGCTTCTAGTTCTGGCAAGCAGACTTCGCTGAGATACGGCCACTTCTGGATATCGGATTGCTTTGGTATGTTTTCAGGGTGAACAGGTATGTAGCTGTGGGTGTACACCTTGGGGAGCTCAATATACTTGTTCTCTTCGAGCCCACATACTTCAAGATCCAATATCACAAAACTGCGCATGAGTTTCTTTTCTTCAGGCGTGTCTTGGCCCATGGTGCTGAGAAGTACTTGGGTAGGTTTTCCCTTAACGTTCAGTTTCTTTTGCAGAGCTTCCGTGCAGAACGTTCCTGTGCTTCCCGGATCCAAGAACGCGTACGTTTCCACATACTTGTCACTCTTTCTTGACTTGACCTTCACTGGTACTATTGACAGCACACATTCAATCTCTCCGGCCCCCGTGAGGGTACAGGATTCTTCTGTGACACAAATTTGAGCACATGAAACTTCACTTTCCTGTGCACCGTCATTCTTTTCAGGTGAGGCTTCACGTGAGACAACAACTTCTCTTTCTGAGTGTAGAATGTCTGGATGCTTGAAATTACATTCTTTACACTCTGCTCTTTTTTTGCAGAACTTGCTCATGTGGCCAAAAGTTAAGCACCCGAAACATAAGCCCTTTGACTTCAAGAACTCCACACGTTCTTTGATTGGCTGCTTCTTGATCTTGTTGCATGAAGCTAGTGTGTGACCTTCCTGGCAGAACATACACGGCTTCTCAAAAGCATTCACTGTGTTTTTTGCTGGCTTCGTAGATGCTTCTTGAGTATCTTTGGTTTCATCAGAAACATTTGTTGCGAAACTACTTCCGCGGACTTCTCTCCTCACAGGTGGTCTTTCTCTTTGATCATTTTGTCCAGCTGTGACTGGTCGGCTGTCTGGTATATTACCAAAGAGGGGATCTGTAGCTATTTTAGCTTGCCGGTCAATGTATCCGACCAAATCAGCAAACTTCGCTCTTCTGCTCTGTCGATCTTTAATATTGTAGGCTTCAGTACGCCAGCGTTCTTTCAGTCTGAATGGTAGTTTAAACACAACCGTTCGTAGGTTGGTTGGATTGTCCATCTCCTCCAAAAAGTCTATGTCCTCCATAGTATTGTGACATCCAACTAAAAACATTGCATAGGTACTTAATGCCTTTCCATCATCGGACTTGATCATCGGCCACTTGAGGGCTTTATCGATGTAAGCACTGGCGATCCTTAGTTCATCCCCATAGTGCTTCTGGAGCAGTTGCTTCGCTTCTTGGTAACCTTTCCTAGATGGCATGTGAGCACAGCTGCGAACTAGCTCTTGTGGTTCTCCAGCTGTAAATTGCTCCAAGAAGTACAACTTGTCTTGATCAGTGTCCGTCTTCTGTTCTACTGAGTGCTCGAACGCTCTGATGAAAGATTTGTACTGCAATGCATCGCCCTTGAACACAGGAATATCTTTTGTTGGTAATTGGGATTGCTTCTGCTGTTTTACAAGCAACTCTGTTATTGCATTCTGCCTTTGCAGGACTTCTAGTATGCCATCACTTCTGGTGTTCTGATTTGAACCTTGATGATCTCCTTGTGATATTTGTGCCTGCAACGGTTGTGCATGTGCCCGAGGGTGTGAAGTTACTGGTTGAGCAATGCTGGATCTTTCTTGCTTCAAAATCCCACGCTGTGGCCTTTGCAATGCCGCATGGGTACTCAAACCATCCTCTTGTCTTTCATGTTCTTTGAGTACTTTTATTTTTGCACTGCTTGCAGCTAATGCAGTCTCTACTTCGAGCTCCTCTTTTTTAGCTTTAAGTGCAGCCTCTGCTTTCTCAAAATTAGCTTTAAGATCAGCCGCTTCTTTCTCAAGCTGTTGTTTTTTCTTCAGTGCTGCGGCATGTTCAAGCAGTGCTGCGTGCTCGGCCTCCTGTCTAACACGCGTTGATGACACTCGTGACACTGTTGACGCACGACTTACTTGAGATGCACCTTTGCGGGCATGTCCTGTGTTGCTGACACCAACCTGTGACACACTATCACTTGGTTTAACTGCATCTTGCAGGTTATTTTCATCGTCACACACCTTTTGGATTGTTAAGGCTTTCTGCTTTGCAATCCAATTCACAACTGTCTTGGTGAAATCCTGTATGTGTGCATTTTTAGGTTCAAACCAAGTATCTTGATCCATCCTTTTTTCATCCTCAGGCAAAAGACTTGCAACTTCTGCATTGTAATGATAGAACTCATCATAAGCATGTGCAAAATCACCATTCCACACATCATTCACATGTTGAAAGTTGCAAACATCATTCATCAATGGCTCTAGCTCATTCATTTTGCTTGTAACAACTCCCAATCTCTGTCTTCTTAATGCAATGCTTTTTTGCAATTTCTCTTCTAATGCTTTCTCTGTCAGTCTGCGTGACCTTCCTTCCTCCATTACACCTTCAGGTTCATTTTTCTTTTCATCAGCCATCTTATCAATTGCAGAGTAGAATGCTCAAGTTGTATGCATAAGCTTAAAAGCACTTTGTAATAAAGTCACTCTTCTTAATCAAACAAGTGCAAAACAACTTCTCAAAAGATGCAAAACTCCACAATGGTTGAATCAAAGCTTGCAATTATGCTCACATGGAGAGGGAGAGAGCCACAGTCAATTAAGCATAGAAGAGGAATTCCATCCAATCCACTTTTTACTCACTGAATAACTTCACAAATCCAGGAGATATCTTCGTGTCTCGTGTCACAAAGCACTGGCAAAAATAATTATTTTCAGTACCTTGTCCTGGGAATCACTTCAAAAGATTACCCCTTTTACTGCTTTTTTCTTCAGAAGCACTTGTAATCCTCCAAACATTTCCAGGCAAGTTCCAGCTGTAGGCTTGTTAGCTCAGTTTTTTGACTAATGTAGTGGCACTCCGTCTAATTCTTCTAAAAAATGTACCACTTGGTGGAGTAGACCTCATGAAAACACAAAAAAGTATTTGTACGCGAACGACAAGACAGAGTAACTTTTCTTAAAAAAGGTTTACTTTAGAAAACACAAAAATTTACAGAGGCAAGTGTACGGTCAAAAAACTGTGTTGCTTCCTTCAGAGTCTGACTCCAACTGAACTAAAAGACTGTTTGCCATCATCAGAGCTATACACAGGTGCATCAAACTAGACTAATTAGGCCCTAATCAAACATCAAACAGAATAACAGGTCAGGTCAGCTAGACCTTTGTAGACACACCTGTCACTTAAGAAGCACAATCAAATGTAATCAGATTACCAGGAAAAGCTTTTTTACCTTTTTAGCATAAACTTTCTTAATCTTAAACATGAATTTACTCAAAAATAAAACAATGGCAATTGGCTCCTACAAGTACAATATTTGCCACTGAGATGTAGTGGAGTGGAAGTAAAAGAACTGAAAACTGGAAATACTCTAGTTAAGTAAAACTACTTCAGTACAGTAATTGAGTAACCACTGTGTGTAAGTAATGTAATGCAAAGTAAATACTGCATTATGTGTATGCTATGTGTAATCAATGCTTAGAGTGGATATAGACGGATGTTTTGGGGATACAAGAATTCACTGTTGATCCTGCTGGAACTCTGGTATGTCTAATTCATCAAATCCTCATTGAATGGGTGGTGTCCACTTAAAATTCCCAATGGCTTACTCCCCCACCCTATCCTACATCGCACACCTTTAAATTCCTATAGGTCTAATAGGTTTCCGAATGGACGCTCACCCTGGTTTAACAAGTCACGGATCGATCAGATTCCGTGCATTGGTAATATAGCCATGTCCATATGTTGCGTTTTCTACATATGGTAGGAGGTATAAAGACAGGACAGGCCTCTGCTATGGGCTCTGTGTGGCATTTAATATGGGGAGATATGGCCAGGCATTTGCAGCTAACAAATTGGCTGTAGAGATATTGATCTCCTGACTATGGCTGGGCGGCCCCGGGAGACGGAAGACAATGAAATGTGTGGGAAGGAATTGTTGATGTACCCCCAGAATTGAGACAGAGGTGAAAGACATGCAGCGACACAGAAATAAGTGCTTGGTGGCATTCTCTGGACAAGCACTGTCCAGAAGAAAAGGGAAGTGTGTGTGTGTGTGTGTGTGTGTGTGTGTGTGTGTGTGTGTGTGTGTGTGTGTGTGTGCGTGCGTGTGTGCGTGCGTGCGTGCGTGCGTGCGTGCGTGCGTGCGTGCGTGTGTATGTGTGTTGACTGTACAGCAATGGTAGTGTATTGTTTGAGTCCCACTCTAGTTTGTTATTCTAAATGAAAAAAGACATCTATACAATAGAAGCCTATATAGTCAAATACTCTCCCAACAAGGCCATTAGAGTTAGAGACAGAGGTTACACTTAGCTGTCAAGATTAGCAGTGTGCGTGTGCGTGTGGTGTGTGTGTGTGTGTGTGTGTGTGTGTGTGTGTGTGTGTGTGTGTGTGTGTGTGCACACGTGCGAGTGTTTGTGTTTTCACACAAGGAGAATAAACGGACTACTTTATCATGCGCTTGGTGCAATTAGCCGCAGAGGTGCTGTCAGGTATTACTGGTGTGTGTTGTGAGAAATTGGGCTAAAGTGCCAAATAAATGGACAGGAGGCCCCCGTGCGCTGCCACGCCAGCCTCATCTCCTCCTGGCCTGGGTAGGCAGCGTCTGCTCCTGAGTTATTGGATAATTTGCCTCTCGTCGACGTGTCTTTGCGCTAATTAAGTGCGTTGTGCGCTGTCCGGTGAATGTCACAATTGATTTGTCTTTCTACAAGGGAAGCAGGGAGCCATTTTATTTTGAAGCACACACACACATATACACCCTCACACAAATGCACTCACACTGTGGAGAGACTTAGCACCTAGAGAGGCCTTTCAAGACATGATAAATATTTTTTATATAGAGTACAGACTAATCTTACACAAATCTGTGTGAGGGATGTCACCCCCCCCCCCCCTCCCCTCCGCCCCATGAATGGTAGAGTAGTAGAGAACCACTGCCTTCGAGAGTTTGGCACTCGGATAAATAAATACTCAATATCAATTTAATGTCCACTGTACTGAACCAAAGAAAGTGATCCATCTCTGTTCTATGTCTCCGAGCCAGATAGTGACACAGTTGTGTACATTGATTTCACTGTCACTGAAGAACCATTCGTCACCTCACAGTCATCAGCTGAATAGACACATGGCCCCAACTAACTCCCGATGAACCACTCACTGTCCTCAATAGACTGTCCATCTGTCTCCCCCTCGTCTGCCTCCCCTTTGTATCCCCCAAAGGTGAAGTGACCTTATCACTTTATTGTTCACTAAGGCACTGATTCTCAACCTGTGGGTTGGGACCCCCAGGGGGGTGTGTGTTCACAGAATTCAGACTACGTTTATTTTAACCTTAATACTTATTATGAACCGAATCCCAAACTCTTTCACAGCACTGCCATAATGACCTCTCTCTTTCAACTTCTCAGGGTCACATCTCCTTTTCTTTCATTCCTTCTTCCTTTTTTATGCTTTCTTACTTTCAATGTTTTTTTTTTTACAATGGATGACATAGTGTAGCATGGCTTTTTTTTTTTTATGTTTTTTACATTGGATGACATAGTGTAGCATGGCCTTTTTTAACAGTTTTTTACATTGGATGACATAGTGTAGCATGGCCTTTTTTAACTGTTTTTTACATTAGATGACATAGCATGGCCTTTTTTAACTGTTTTTTACATTGGATGACATAGTGTAGCATGGCTTTTTTTAAATGTTTTTACATTGGATAACATAGTGTAGCATGGCCTTTTTTTAACTGTTTTTTACATTGGATGACATAGTGTAGCATGGCCTTTTTTAACAGTTTTTTACATTGGATAACATAGTGTAGCATGGCCTTTTTTAACTGTTTTTTTTACATTGGATGACATAGTGTAGCATGGCATTCTTTTAACTGTTTTTTACATTGGATGACATAGTGTAGCACAGCGTTTTTTATGGGTTTTACATTGGATGACATAGTGTACCATGGCATTTTTTTTTTTTACAGTTTTTACATTGGACGACATAGTGTAGCATGGCATTTGTTATGGTTTTACATTGGACGACATACAATAGTGTAGCATGGCATTTTAATGGTTTTAATGGTTTCATTTTATGGTTTTACATTGGATTTTAAATGGTTTTGACATTGGACGACATAGTAGCCTATAAACTACCATAGTGACTATTCCTTCCATTTTATTGAGCTGGCTGAGGCGGGTCTCCTAGCAACCAAAAGCTCTGACCTGTTGAGTGTGTGGGGTTATTCTCTCCCTATAGAAGACCTGGTACCGTAGAGAATGTCTCCTGGCTGCGACAAACAGAAAGACCTTGGGTTCAAAATGCTGTGGTCAGATCCATTCAACTTGTAATTGGTGCAGCACTTTGGTATTGGTTGCTCATTGTTCGCACGTAATTAGACCATAGGACAGAGAGTTAAGTGGACCACTCGCGCGTTTCACTCAGCGGAAAGGACGCAGTTTGCCACTCATTGTCAACTGTCACAGAGTCCCATTGGTCTTGTTTTAACCCTCTCTTCTTGCTTCTTTGTCATGTCCAAGCTGTTGGTGACAGGGCTGGTTTTCGTCCGTTCGGACGCCTCCTCTGTCGTCTCGTTTGCCGTCTGGACAGCCCCGTTGATGTCGGGCGTGATGGACGCCCCTGGCATGCACATGTGACAGGGCCGACATGGGCCCCGTCCCATCGGAGCCACTGGCAGGCTGGGGCCAAGCTCGAACGCACGCGGACACGCACACACGCGCACACACAAGTTTATTATACTATACTATAAATCAACATTTTAAGACAGTGATTTTATGAATGCCATTTTTAAAACACATTGCCATTTTAACCATAAGCCTAAAGCTGAAAAATAGCCGATCCACAAGCTCAAATGCATTGTGCGCGAAAGTAATTATAATCAAGCGAAATTCTATCTCTAATCCCTAAACCTAACAATCTTTTCCTAATTGTAAACATATCTATCTCTAAAAAATCTTGTTAAACCATAAAACAACCATTGTTTCTTGTGAGGACCAAGAAAACGGTCCTCACAATTTCTATTTCTCAAATTCTACTAAACTTGTGAGGACATTTGGACCTCACAAGTACAGTAATACAAGCACGCACACACGCACACACACACACACACACACACACACACACACACACACACACACACACACACACACACACACACACACACACACACACACACACACACACACACTCCTGTTTTTCCCCACAAATCGAACTCTGCATACACATGCATGCACACACGCGACATTTGTATTGGTGTTATTGACTGAGGTGTTATTTCTGATAATAAAAAGGCATAAATGTGTAATATTGGTTTTCAATATTGATGTTCTTTGTTTTTACAGAAATGAAGATGCTTAAAATGCTGTGTAGCCTATATGATGGAATGCCCTCATTAACCTGCGGGTGGCTAAAACAAGAACACACTTTGCAGATGCAACAATGTTATGGCCAAATGGATGGAGTGTGTGCTCCAAAACCCTGCACAGGTTACATCTGAAAGGCCAACATTAATACTTCATGCAGCACCTCATGTGTGTGTGTGTGTGTGTGTGTGTGTGTGTGTGTGTGTGTGTGCGTGCGTGCGTGCGTGCGTGCGTGCGTGCGTGCGTGCGTGCGTGCGTGCGTGCGTGTGTGAGAGAGAGAGACACAAACAGCATTGGAGAGAGAGAGAGAACCTGACAAAAAGTGCTTTCGCTTTCAAGCCCCCGTTAACCGCTGACACGGCGGCGGGTCTTTTTATACCCTGACAACAAATGGAGATATCACTGATATTAGAACAGACAAGGGCCCCTTTAAGCTACTTGGCACAATTTGCTTGGAGTTAATAGTCTCTTCTCTGGGAGATTTGATCAGCAGCAAAGCCAAGTGGATCACATCCCAGTGCAAATAGTTGCACAGCACTTGTCACTTATGATCACATCACCACAGCCTTCTATACCTAGCTAATACAGGGAGGAGAGAAAAAACACAGGATGAGGTGGCTAAGTGTGTGTGTGTGTGTGTGTGTGTGTGTGTGTGTGTGTGTGTGTGTGTGTGTGTGTGTGTGTGTGTGTGTGTGTGTGTGTGTGTGTGTGTGTGTGTGTGTGTGTGTGCGTGTGCGTTTGTGTGGTTGGAGTATGTGTATAGCCTAGTATGTGTGTGCATACTATGCGTATGTGCTCTGAGCGTTGGCTTGCGTTGGTTCGTGTGTGCGAGCGTGTCTGTGATCAGGTTTTGAATGCATGGATGTGCATGCATGCTGTTGTTGTATTGCATGCACACAGTGGATGGGGGAGGCCAGGGCCCAATTGAACATATCTGGGCTCTGTACTTTTCGTCACATCAGCCCAGTTGTTTATGGGGATTTATCAGACAGATGTCAAAGCCTGCCGTTGTGAAGGCAACACTCTGTGACAGTTCTGTCAACGTCCTGCAAGGCAAGAGGCCAAACACTGACTCCCCGCAGGCTGCTGTTTTGGCCTACTTAGAGCAGGAGGACACACAGGCTACCTCAGGCATACGGCGGTCCTTGGAAGACACGGATATCATTCATACTTATATTATGAGGAAGGGAACAGTAAACCCATACTGTACACCTGCAGGTTGCATGTAGCATTCATTCATTGGCTTTCCCCTGCACAGTTTTTCCCCCCCCAGTCAGTTCAGGGATCCAAGTTTGTGACCTTGCGGTTCAGGGGTTGTCGAAGAGTGAGGATGAAGGAGGGGGGAGAAAAGGGGAAGGTGGAAGAGGCCAGACGAGTTGAAACATTTGGGAGAGAACCCTGTAGACACATTTGACCCAATGAGAGAGGAAGGAAATTGGAGAGAGCTGAGATGGATGGGATTGGTGCCAAGAGGTGTGAACATGGGAGGGGGAAAAGAAAACTAGGAGAGCATGGGTCAGTGCTACATGGAAGAGAGAGATAGAGAGTACGTTACACAGGAAATTGCATGGACTTTTCTGAAGGAGGATTTTGGGCCTGTCAGATTCCTTCGAAGGACGAAGGTAAAAAATAATGAAATTAAAATAAAATAAAATAAACAAAAGGTTAAGAGATTTGTAAACAGAGCTGTGTCACATTGCATTAGAAAACTAGCTTGCAAAAAACACGGATGAGTTCCCATCCACGGGGGACTCCGGGTTCCATGGCTTCACACACAGGCTTAAGTTCTCTCCCTCCTCTGTTCTCACAAGTTAGGTTGTGGTCTCTCTCTCTTTGCTCCGGAGGAGAAAGATCGGTCCAAGATCGTCAGAGAGAAAGCCCGGGCTTTGCCCCGCAACAACAAAGGATTTCAGAGCGCGAAATAGAGTGAGCGCTAGATACCTTTTAACACCATCTCAGAGGGATTGAGATGGCCCGTGTGTCTGTCAGGCCTGTGCAGCTTATTTTGTTTTCCTTATTTTTGTAGGATTCACAATTTCTGCTGGAAGATTTTGTGGGGGAAAGATGTGTGAGCAGTGGTGGCAGACGTACTCACATTTTTAACTTAAGTAAAAGTACCAATATCACAATATAGAAAATACTCTGTTACAAATAAAAGTCCGGTATTCAAAATGTACTTGAGTTAAAGTACAAAAGTATTCACATTCAAATATACTTAAGTACTGAAAGTAAAAGTACTCATTATGCAGAATGCCCCAATTCACATGTTTCCAAATGTATACAAATGCCGAACCACAAGCTCATAACTAGGGTTACCAACTGTCCAGACGCACTTTGTTCCGTATTTCGGGGTCGGGGAATAAATATCAATGACAGGGCGGTTTAATAAAGAAATGAACGGCAATGTATCTGTCCTGCTCGGCTGCTCCCCTTCCTGTGACCCTCTCATTGCTGTGTGACTGACTGCGTGATCCACTTTCTCAGACTATGTTGGAGTCTGGTGTCTGAAAATATGCTCAGCTCATTCATTGGCTCATTTACTCATGACACGATCAATGAAGTGAAGCACTTTCATTGTTGCTAAGATACGCTCTGCTGCCCTATAGACTATAGGACGCCCCCCCCCCCCCGCCTCCTTTCAAACCACAACAACCAAGCATGGATTAATGCAAGACCTTAGACAGAAGTTGAATGTCTAAAGGAAAATCAAAAGAGACGTCAGAAGAATATAATAATAGAATATATAATATATATATAAGAACTGAGTCGGGGAAAAAACAAGGGTGGCTAGAAAAAAAGATTATGAACAAAAAGAAACAACTGCCGCCGAACCCTTTCAGCTAGCCAGGGTGGAATCCATCGGGAGGCATGCGTTAATCCGACAGACCTTTTCTCCGACTATGTGGCATCCGCGTGCGGTTAGGGTTAGGGTGCGGGTTTTGTTCGGGTTTAGTATTGGAAACGTCGGAGCGCTGCGCTGTCGGAGGAATCCACAAGAAGTGAGAAGCAGCATAGAAGCCAGGGAGCACTGACACAGTTCCTTGTTATGCTCGACAAGCGACCCCAGAAGCTAACATGGTCTGTGAAATAAGCATGTTGATTTTGTTTTTAAAACCTAATGGTTGTTGTAACTAGGCTAGTAGTACATTATGACTAAACTACTGGGTAACCAGAAAAGTGGGCACATGAGAAGCCTGTATGCTTTGGAAAATGGTCAGAAATAAGGTAGAATATACATGATTTGAAGCTAACGGGATAGGTGGGCACAAAGAAAGAGTGGCCACCTCGGTGTTAAATTGGTCATTCTTTCTAGTATATTAAAAACATATATATTTGGAAATGTATGTTATTAGAACTTATGTCAATACTGTAAACCTGTATATCCAGTCATTTTGGGGTTGAAGGATAAAATGAAATCTGATAATGATGTACCGTACATGTTCACTTCACATTACTTAAAATATATATTTGTTTTTTACATCGAGGTGCCCAGATGTCCCTATAGTGCCCACCTATCCTGTATCTGGGGCACAAAATCATCCATCCATCCCTGGCCTTCGGCCTGACATAGATAATAAAGGTGTATAAAATAATGGAGTTTTGATGCGCTCTGATGAGCAGCCAAAATACATCCCCTGTGTACACTGATGAAATATTTAGCTCAGCGTGAGACAGTAATCTCTCACTGCTGTCATATTTGCGAATGACTCTGAATAAAAAACAATTGTCAGGGGTGGAAAGTAACTAAGTACATCTACTTAAGTACTGTACTTAAGAAAATGTTTAGGTGCGACGCATTGTGAGCTTGTAGATCTGCTATTTTCAAAAGATTTGTATACATTTGAAAACTTGAAATGGGACCATCTGCATAATGAGTACTTTTACTTTTGGTACTTTAAAGACGGGGTGCCGTGATTTTCAGTGATTTCCCCCCCCCCCCTAAAACATAATCCTCAGGTATTATGGTTATACTAGGAGGACGATTTTTTTTTTTTCAAAAAAGTATACAGAAAGTGTTAAAATTATGTTTTTATGTGGGCACGCCTCCAGTTCATTAAGTATACCTGGTTCTCACCTTAGCACCTCCTCCACCACCTTAGCACCACCCACCTGTCCTAGTCCCTCCTCCTCATGCCCACACCCGTTGTGTTATGATGATGAGGGGAGGGTATATTTTTACTGTGTCATTAAATTGCTGTTTTTCCATTGGCACATTTGAGCCCCCAGGAAGAAACTCAAAATAGTCAGAGAAGACATAAAACACCATAAAAACACCACCAGGGGGCTTAATGAAGTCAATGAAATCAACCTCATAGACACATGAAAAACAAAAAAATGCAAAACCATGGCACCACCTCTTTAAGTACATTTTGATGCCAATACTTTTGTACTTTTACTCAAGTACATTTAGAATTCCGGACTTTTACTTGAGTATTTCTATATTGCAGTATTGATACTTTTACTTAAACAAATAAATGTGAGTACTTTTTCCACCACTGCTCTTCCTTCTCCTGCAGTATATAAATAAAGTTACAGTGTCTGGACAGTGCAGGTGTAACGTACAGATGTGCCACTTCAAAACTTCACACGTTACTGTTCTTTCCCTGAAAGTCCCCTGAAAATGCATTTTTTTCCTCCCTTTTCTGCCCTTAAAATGCACTGTTTTGCCCCTGAAAAGAAGTTGTCACTACACACCCCCGTTTTTCCCTTCAACAGACATCCATATACATGAGAACAAAAGAATGTGTGTTTAAGAAGGTGTCAGACTCATTATGAGGCGAAAGGTGATTTGACCCGTTGCTCAAATTAATTAGCATCATAAAAGCAGTGATCATCAAAATAATTCAGCATTTTAAATGCCCTTCTTTGTCCCTCTTATTGCCCTGGGAATCCCCTGAAAATGTACTGTCTTGGCGATGGCAGGACATGTGAAGTTTTGAAGTGGCACATCTGTACCTGACCATTACCGGAGAGAATGGGGTTATTCCTCCGTGGTGCCTCTGGGTTGCCCCGTGTTTGGGAAGCCACATGACTCGACCTGAGTATTGTGCTCTGTATTGTTACCTTGGCTACATTGAAAATGAGGGCCTGCCCCTCAACTGTACTCCGAGTTTAAATAAAGGTTATGATGATAATGAACTCTGTCACTGCTCTAGCGATCCTACAGGTGTTCAGCAGGGAGCAGAACTAGGAAGGATAGCATGTTCTTCCACAAGAGTTACGTCCTCCTGGTTGGAAAAGTGTCTGGTGATGAATCCATGGTTGCGTCACATGTCTCTAAATGAAATCCTTGTCTTCATCACTAGCGCACTTTCCTTGCTTCTTCGTCCCTCCCACGAGAATGCATGGAGGAAACGAGGCAGCGAAGAAATGTTGTTCAGAGAAGTGGTCTGTGAATTTCTCTGAGTCATGTCGAGTGAAGTCCATTTCCGATGACAAAGCTGAGCTGATGTAAGAGGTTAAGTGTCAGGGACAATTCGACACATAGACATAAGCAGGCCGGGAGGTGATCCGGTGACTTTGTGATTACAAGACGGCCTCTCTCTACCCACTCAGCTACGTTTAACACAACCACTGTGAACCGTTTTCCAAAGTGTCACACAGTAAAATCCTGAATGTTAATTTCTCTAAACACTCTCAAAGTTAGTACAATAATTATTTCTGTGCAGGTCTGGGTGTCTCATTATATCTGTAATCAAGATACTACAAATACTAAATAAAATAGAAAATAGGATGGCACTGAACCTGGATATTTTCTGATGCTTATTTCAGTTGAGGGCAGAACGTTTTTGTTCCCATCATTAATGTGTAACAGATTCACAGATTTTGTCCTGAAAATAATAACAATAATACATTAATAAAAACCTACTCCTCACAGTCCATTGTCATCCCATTGTTGTGATTAGATTTGACATCATCCCACTGTGGGATATATGCTGCTGCTGAGTGAGATGATGTGATTTCTGACTCAACACCTGCCTTCTCCATCTCATCTTCAGATCCTGACCCCGGCCACTGCTGCCAGGGATAAACATTGCATTAACGGATGGTTGTATTCCACAGTAAAATAACCGTCTGTTTAGTTTGTAACTCAACAGGGAGAGAGCCTCACTGTGAGACTCTTGACTCTCTCCTTAGCCTGTAGCTGTTTGTTGTACTTTGCACATTAAGCAGGGAAACATGTCATCGTTATGGATGCCCCTTGGATATACTGTAATAGCACTCTAAAAGAAAGCTGCGGATTGATTCTATGGCTCCTCACACCCAGATTGTACGCCTAGAATCTTTGAACGGCCTTCCCTACAGCTAGATAGTGGACGGCAACAGTCCCCAGGCGTTTGTTATTTATTTATTATCAATATTACTTTTCATACAGGAGAGGCCTCTGCTATTCATCACTAACAACACAGGGTAGCTTATTTTAGTGATCAATGTATTTGTGTGCTTACTTAGTATGTTCTGTGTGAGTGTGTGTCCTTCGTTGTGTCTTTCTGAGGATAGAGAGACGTGCAAAATCCACGTGGGGATATTTATTTTAGAATCAGAATCTGCTTTAATTGTCACATCACAGGTTCACAGGTGTAAAGAAGTGGGTGCGTGCTCCATCATTATGTCGTTTCTGTGAGAAGAGAGAGGATACCGTCAGAGCAGGAGAGATTAAAAAAAAATTAAAACTGTCCACACTGCAAGAAGTAGCAAACTCCTACTCTCTGTGGAGTTTGCATGTTCTCCCCGTGTCTCCTAGGGTAGTTAATACCCTCACAAAAACATGTAGTAATCCTGGTCACTATACTTCCTCCCCCTGGTCAGCCGGGGCGCCTGATGGAGGGGAAGGGAACTGGTTGGAATAACGTGTTCCTTCCACGCGCTACGTCCAACCAGGGAAACTCCCCCCTGTCAGGTGACAAGATGGTCAGTTGGCTCTCATGCATTGAAGGAGGCATGAGCTCGGCCCTGGCCTCCCTAGGCTGGTGGGGGGAGTGTAGTGCCCAGGATCACTTAGCAAATTGGCACCGGGTGGGGAAAAAAAGGGTTACAAAATCGAGGGATAACATTTTTTTTTTTTTTTTAAAGAAGGGGATCTTTTAGGGTAGCATTTGGGAAATATTCTATTTTCTTTTGGCTTAGATGTATGGTAAATGTTAGGCTGTTGCGTAATTTAAATGCATTTGACAAGCAACACAGGTCTCCAGCCAGAACTGGACCAAGGATGTATAGTTTATGGACACTCACTGGTCAACTACAGTAGCGGTGTGCGAGTCATTTATCTCATCATGTAGAAGTCGTGTTGTAGAAAAATGTGTGTGTAAAAATATCAGATGAAAGGTGCGCCCCTGAAGTGAGCTACACCCAGTGCATAATCACTTCTTGACCAAGATTATTCTGCCGTGTTTCACCACAGTGGCCAGCGTCTGTGCCAAGAATGTGTCAAAGGCAGTGACGGGGCATCGATAATGTCTTTATCCGGGGCCCCTAACTGGGAGCTACCGTTATTTATACACCTGTCAGGCCCCAAGCAGAGCTAACAGACACAGAGGGGCCGAGGCAAGAGAGAGGCTGGTTTCTGGGACAGGGACGCAGAAACGGGGCTAGTGTACCAGGTTGCTTCTGTGTGTAACGGTGGCACGTCGTTGAGACGCCATGCATCAAATTATTCTCAGTTACTGAATATGACCCCGACTGCGAGTCGCCACATCTGTCGCTCGTTCAGTTCTGAGGTGAAGCTGCATCTAGTGCTTCTGGTTCTGTGGAGGCTGGATCGACGTACAATTTTACATGCTGTGCAGACGTCTGGTGGATGTCTGGGTGTGTGTTCACACACACTTAGATACTACAGTATGTCTACGCATGGACACACACATTATGGTGTGTGTATTTGTGTGTTTGTCTGTGTCAGTGATTAATAACAATTTGGGGACAGACAAAGTGTTGTGAAGGACATTGTGTTCCGGGCCTCTGGAACAGGTGGCCAAGCACACTTGGACCCTGCGTGATGAATGACAGCCGGGCAGGAACAATCACAACCTCAGAGTCATTAGTAGTATTATTACACTCTTCCATCAGAGAGAGAGAGAGAGAGAGAGGGAGGGGGGGGGCGGGTGTTAACTACTTGAACCCCAGTATCCATATTCTGGGTGGAACATTAGCCAAAAATAGCTGATGAACAACACGACGCGTTGTGAGCTTGTAGATCGTCTAAATTGCATTTAGATTCTTGTGCTTCTGAGCCAACCCGGATCCAGTTTAATTTAAGTCTAGACTAGAGGGTTTAAGTGGCGATTTAGATTGTACAGGATTGATGTTTGGGGAAACATTTTAAGTAAAATTATAACTCTGGGGGTAGATGTGAGTTGATTGGTTTGAGAGTGACATAGACTAATTGATAAGATTTCAACATTAATTTCTGCATTGCATAAAGACACAATGGATGTGCACGGTTTGTATTCCTGTTTCTATTCAGATATTTCAAATGTTATGGTTTTCCGATGTGACATGTGTCATAATAAACTCGACAGCAAAAAGTTCAGGAAAGAGGTGCCTTGAAAAGAAAGGCTACAACTGCGTGTGTGCGTGCCTGCGACGTGCCTGTGTGCAAGTGTGTGTGTGTGTGTGTTGGGGGGGAGTCTGTTATCACCCCAAGATGTCCTGTCCTGTTTTGTCCCAAACAAGCCTCCATACCACCAGCCAAGCTCCGCTCTCCATCTGGATCACAACTGGAGGTGTGAGCGTTGTCTTCAGCACCTCTCCTGTCCTTCACTGCTCTCCAGCTGCTATTCACACTCTTTATTTTCACGTTATACTTCCTAAAATAGGTAATTATATCAATGAATTAAATTTAGTATGCACACCGAAATTGTCATAATGTATGGACACCTCATTTTGTTTAGATGGACGTTTGGATGGATTCATGGAGCACTATCGAAGCAGAATCCAGCCGTTTTAGAGCACTGTGCCCTTTTTGAGGATGATAAAGGCCTTAATAGTCTGCTCTCAAACAACAAAATAACATTATAACATATTATGTTACCATAATTATGCATATGACACATGCATTTACATAACCATATCACCAGTAGCTATGGTTCAAAGTAAGCACTGATTGAATACATCAACGATTGGATGTGCCGGAATTGAGACCAAATGTAATCATTTTTGGAGCCAAGGAAGGAAATTATTAAAATTCTGTGTTCAGCTTCAGTCAGTAAACTAGGTGTAAATCTTGGTGTAGTCATGGATTCAGATGTGAATTTCAACAGCAACATTAACACAATTACAAATCAGCCCACTATCACCTTAAGAATATTTCAAGAATTGAAGGACTTATGTCTCAGCAGGATTTGGAAAAGGGCTGTTCATGTGTAACACCCAAGATTTGAACCCAGATCTCCCATGTGGGACACCAAACATCTACTGCTAGGCCAAGACGGAATCCTCCATGGCCATGGGAGATAACAGGGTTTTGGCATTCAGGCTGAGTACTCTGTTACATTCACCCCCGTATGAAGTGTCTGTAATGACTAAAGAGCTTCAAGCACCCTATAATAGATTACTGTATATAATAAACATACTGTAAACATAATGTTGTATAATGAAAAACCTATTACCATTATAACAACCGATATTAATATATCAACACGCATATAAAGCATCTTTGGGTACTTAGAAAAGTGCTATATAAAGCTGAGATTATTATTAATAGCATTATTATTATTACACATAATAATAATCATCATCATCATCATCATCATTATTATTATTATTATTATTATTATTTATTTATTTTTTCAAACCCATGCAGGTCTCCCGTATGGTAAACCAAACATATACCGCTAGGCTAAGAGGAAATCCCTCCATGGCCAGGGAAGATATTAGGCTTTTGGGCTTCAGGCTGAGCTGATACTCTGCTACACATTCAACTTCAGTACAGTTGGATATTGTGTCAGTGGCTTTGCAGGTCTTCCTAAAAAATCTGATCAGACAGCTGCAGTTTAATTATAATTCCACCTTGAGTTCTTACTAATACCAAGAAAGTGGATCACATCACACTAGTTCCCAGTTCTTTACACTGGCTTCCTATCTGTCAAAGCATCAATTTTGAAATACTGCTGTTGGTTTATAAAGCATTGACGAGCATAACATTTCTGATCTTGTACTATAAAATGAACCATCCAGTCAGAGCTAAGCATGAAGAAGCAGCATTCAGTTTTTATGCATCACATATCTGGAACAAACTCCCAGAAAAATGCATGTCTGGTACTCTCAGTTCTTTAAAACAAGAGCTGAAGACCTTTCTGTCTGCCATTTTCTTTTACTGAGTTGTATTTAATTGTATATCCTTCCTTCCTCTTGCACAGAAAATAATTCACCCCACTCCTTCACACCAATAATCATGCAATGTAACAATAACCTTGATTCTGATTCTAATGTGTTTCTTTTGTCTAAATGCTCTGTGCCTTAATACTTAATGTGTTTGTAAACACTTTGAATTGCCTTGTTGAAATGTGGCTGATCTCTATATATGACATGCATGTAAAACAATTCCATGTCCAACCATTGTGATATTTTACTTTAAAATGACTTTACATCAAAAACACATTTCATCATCATCATCATCCCCTCTTTTCTCTCACCTCCACTGAAGCCTTCTCTTCTATGTCCTCTCTTCCTCTTCAACCTTCTCTATTCTCTCCTTCAACAGTATTCCTTTCCTATTATATAATTCCCTTTCTGTCTCTTCAGCTCACTACCGCCTCCTCCTCCTCTCTGTTCAAACTTCCTCAGGGTCTAGCTTCCTTCCTTTCTCCTCTGCCCAGATTGTCTCAGGAGGTTTTCTGCCTCACTGCTTTGAAACTAAGGTGTCCATATGGCCCTATGCAGGTGGCCGAGGTAGACCAAAGTGTGATTTATATTAAAAAACGATCGTCATTTAAAGGAGAAACCCTGCGTTCAGCTGGTGAAAATAACCTGCGTCACTGTCAGGTATCGACCTTGTGTAAAAAGTTAGCATTGAATATTTAGACTTAATCGTACTACTTTGGAGCTATTTGGTGGCATTATGTCCCCTTTTTATTGGGTACAAAAAGGATTACTCATTACAAGGGGACATGAACTGACACAATCACCCCAGAGTGTAAAAAATGCATGCAATTCTAATGGTGAGTGAGGACAAGAACTGCTGTTGCAAGAAAGCAACAGGATTTAATGACAGTCGAAAGCTCCTGGTGTGTACAGTAACTGTGCTGAACACACTGCCATGAGTTATACTGTACGCTGAAAGTGAGCAAGACAATCTTGAAGAATGACTAATACTGGCACTACCGCTGCTAGTATTAATAACATGCTGGGCACTTTGGTGACTGAAACATAGTTAAATGCAGGTGGATTGCTTCTTCATTTAAGCATTATATTATAGCATTGTGTGTGTGTGTGTGTGTGTGTGTGTGCGTGTGCGTGTGCGTGTGCGTGTGCGTGTGCGTGTGCGTGTGCGTGCGTGCGTGCGTGCGTGCGTGCGTGCGTGCGTGCGTGCGTGAGTGTGTGTGTGTGTGTGTGTGTGTGTGTGTGTGTGTGTGTGTGTGTGTGCGTGTGCATGCGTGCGTGCGTGCGTGAGTGTGTGCAGTAATAATATTAATTACATTGTAATGTTCGCAAACAGTTGAGTGAACCTGATCTATATTTTGGATTTATGATGGGGTAAGAAAGTTCCAAATAGCATAATGTCTAAGTCACTAAAAGCCTCATTTACATATTCAAAAAGGTTATGTACATAATAGGGTCTTTAAGGATTTAAGGCTGAAGAGGTGCTTGCTGAGCTCCTTCCATGGAAACTACTGATGAAACTGAAGTAGAGGCCTTGCACATAATATTTGCATATTTCTCTTTCTTCCAGCTGTAACCGTTGGTAGCCACAGTAAGTCAATAAAAAACAAAAGTAAATGCCTAATTCCTGTGCACTGGTAAAGTTGGTAAAACATTGAGAAAAGCATGAAATTGCTATTCCACTGAGACTTGTTTACAACACCCAGATATCAGACACCAGATGATTATATTAATGTTGATATACCATACATAGATATTGTTGTTTTGACCCCACAGACAATATTTTCTGAAATAGCATATCTACAAGCTCACAATGCGTGTTATGAACTTGTAAAGCTTGTATTTTCGCAACTTTTGCACGACACGTATGAAGTATAAATTAGCATGACTTTTTACACCCTTTTTTACACCCTTTAATTGCGTGATATGACAATAAAGTTGATTAATGAGTAATATATATATCGTCTCTGTCGGGTGGAAACCTCATATCTCCAAAACTGTTACTTTTCAGGATTCAAATTGAAAAGTAGCAGATCTACAAGCTGCGTCACTTCGCTGCGTTATCTGCCACTTTTGATGCTTTTGAGTGACGCTCTAGTATGATCACGTAAGAGGTTTCTGTCCAACAGCAATATATATATTTATATATATATATATATACATACATACATACATATACATACTGTATATGTATGTGTGTGTGTGTGTGTGTGTGTGTGTGTGTGTGTGTGTGTGTGTGTGTGTGTGTGTGTGTGTGTGTGTGTGTGTGTGTGTGTGTGTGTGTATGTCTGTGCGTGAATGTGTGCGGCAGGGACCTTAGATGGGTATTTGAGGGAATATTAAGTAATCAGAGGGTAAACATGTGAGCACCTACCCACATGCGCACACACACACACACACACACACACACACACACACACACACACACATATGTGTATATCAATTGTCAGTTGTTAATGTCAGTGATTCTATACCAATATCACCATCTCTGTACTCATAATATAAAGAAATAAAGTCAGTGTGATTCCGATGGCTGCAGGACAAATGGAGCCGATACATAGATGTGACATGATGAGTTGTGTCCATTTAATGGAAATACTTTTGGAATCAACTGTACACAAGTGACTGCTGCATCCTGTGAACAGAAAAGGAGAGTGATGCCCGTAGCTCATATTCACCATTCGTGCCCAACACACACGAGTTGCACCTCTCTCCTTCTCCTTTGCACACACACGCACACGCACACGCGCACACACGCACACGCACACGCACACACACACACACACACACACACACACACACACACACACACACACACACACACACACACACACACACACACTCACACACACACCAATAAAGATAAGACTAATAGACAATCGGGTGATTAATGCATGAATGTCCCATTGATTAATAGACTATATAATATTGTTTCTCCTGCGTCCTGTGAATATTTTGTACATCGAGAGGGGAGGACAGGAAGAAAAATAAGAACAATCTTGAGTCACAACAATATTTACACATGATTTCAGTAAGGGGCGCTACCCACCGATGTCTTCAACTATCATTTAAGATAGATGAACTCTAGCATCCCTATTCTGGGCATGTCATAATAGGCAAACATTTGGTAAAAATAGGCAAGAAATCAGCAAAATATAGGCAAACATTCTGCGAAAATAGCAGCTCTACAAGCTCAAGTGAACTTGTAGATCTGCTTATTTTTTTCGCTACTTCACATAAGACAATGTATATAGGGTTTAAGAGGCTAAGATACACTGGTACTGTACAAGGTTCGATCGTCATTCTCAACCTCTGCATAGCTTTCTTTCACATTGCAATACTGTACTTCACACTGATGTACCGTATCCTAACTGCATGAGTGCGTCGAACACGTCCAAAAGTAATCCATACTTTTCTATAGCTTAATGAATATGTTGAAGAAATTACTCCTGCACACTATCTTCTTCACCTGCAAATAAAAATACTTATTTGGAACAACATTTCGGTACGCAGACTTTCATCATTTTAAAATAACCTGATGAAGGCCTGTGTACCGGAACTTTGTTCCCAATAAATATTTTCATTTGCAAATGAAGAAGATACGCAGGGGTCCTTTCTTCTGTATTAGATGGGCTTCACCCATGCACCTGTTGATCTGTAGGTGTGCAAACATTTTGCTCAGTTAACAGGAATATTTGTTGGTCCCCCGAAAGGAAATGATTATAAACATGAACATAAAAAATGATTATACAATTACACTTACTAACCTCAATCTCCCTCTTTTTATGGCCGACCAAAAGAAAACAAAATGTACCCAAAGAGGTGATTATTCATGAATGTGCCTGGTAAATTATGGCTTTTGCATTCATTCTGAGGGGTGACTAACCGGAACTGAAATAGCAGAAGGACGTTGAACCTGCTCTTAAGCCTCTGCAAATAATCACTAGGCATAATTGCCACCGCAGGCTCAACAGCGAGGAAGGTAGTGTTTTTTAGCTTTTTCTCGTGGTTGTTTAGGACAGCCTCCCTTGATTACACGGGTTATACTTATTATACTGGTTGGTTAAACAGATACTGAGAATTCTTGTTTAGTTTTTTGTTTTTTGTTGATGCTTGCAGTTAGGATACAGTATGATTTGAACGAGACCACAGTGGTTACATCTGTACCTTTGATTTGCCTTTACAACAAAGGAACAAACTTAAGTTGGACAAGAGGGTAACTGTGCTTGTGTTAGCCACAACCACTTGTAACAGCTCTTGACATTTATACAAACTTGGATGTTTTTTAAGGCCTATATGGTTGGGAACAGACCGGCCATTTAATATTAGTTTGATAGTTGAGAGCTCAGAATATTGTGGGTGTTCTTCTCTCTGCACCTCTTGGTCTCCCACACACCTTTTTCACTATTATGATTGAGAGCATCGTGTTTCAAATAAGTGCTGAAGACATTCAGGGTAACACTTTCGGTATTTAGCTGATCGTACGCTGCAGTGTGTTGTAATACAACATAAGGCTGTTGATCATACACACATTTGTGAGGATTGAACCTGTGCTCTTTCAGTTGCCGGTTGCAACCTTTTGGTAGATGGCTATACTTACTGTAGGTCAGAGAACAAACAGAAGAACCTATGCAACCAATGGTCCTTAAATCTGTGAGCAAGGCAGCTGGGTGGACCTGTCTGACATACTGTAAGTAGAGTGCCATTTGCTGTGAGGAGATTAGAGAAGGATGCACATTTAATGCTTTGCAACAGTAGTTGTTTGAATCAAACTCCTATCTCTCTCTCTCCATTATATCTTATGCATTTGTGAAACTTACCCAGCACCAGACTTGTCTTACAGTGACCGAAATGTGTTGACAACGGTCAAGAAACGCGTTTCCAGAAACCATTTTCAGCACCTTTGAGCCATAAACATTAATGTTGTACGTCTTGCACTTATAGGAAAAGCATCTCCGAGAAGCATTCCCTTCCTTGCCATGCTCTCACAATCATAGCGCTCCTACTGTAGCAAGGATTTAGACTATGGTTCTGTTCTTTCACTGATATTATATAGCTATATTCACCCAATATATTGTTCATGATATTAAATATTGCACAAAATCATCTCAGGCTCTATTGTATGTGACAAAACACTCTTACACGAAACACGATTAGGCTTCAGTGTTGCTGCTTTGCTTCTTTTTTTTCTCCTACTGAGCTACTCATACACAGTAAAATCCTAAGCGTTCATTTTACTGAGAGTGTGGAAATGTAGTGTACACTCTCAGAGCTAAATGAACACTGTGTACTGTGATGTTCTTAGATCTTTTGGATAACTTATTTATTTTGTTGTCGTACTTGTAGGGCGGGTTAGATTCAGAAGAGGCACGGCATAAAGGATTTAACCCCATCCGCACCGTCCAAAATATCAGCGTATTCCCCAAGTCAGACTGAGACAGTGGGGAGAATAAATGTGCCCTGAGTCTCAATGCACAGCCCCACCCCAGAATATGAACACTCAGGAGAAGGTGGAAGATGGAAACTGTACAGTAGTTTGGCCCCGCTGTAGCCACCATGATGTGTGGGTGGGTTTGAGGAAAGAGACAGAACCAGATACATCCTCCAGGTCCTTCAGCCATTTAGCTCAAACTCTTATCCAGGAAGGAACCCCTTTCCGTGCGGACGGCGACATAGGGGAAAAAGGATTGGAGTTATAGGGCGCTGAAGTGGTTTTGGGCATGGTTGTGGTGGAGGAGGGAATCAGCCCATGTTCAGGGCTGAGCAGTTCTTATCAGAAACTATGTGACATAAAGCTGAGGGTTCTCGTTAAGATTGGGGCTGAGCTATAGGGTTACATAAAGGGTGAATGAGAGGTACGGAAGGTACTGTAGGGGTGAGGCTGCCATAGTGACCCAGAGAAAGATTCAGAAAGGCCTAATTTGACCAGAGAGGGGCCTGGGGTTGGTATAGAGGGGAATTTGCTCCAGTAACCCCCAAAGGAGCTTCAGTGATCCCTGTGCACATCTTGCAGAGAGTTGTTTTGGAAATGGAGAGATGAAGAGTGGCGGTGCCAAGCTAGGGCAGGGGAAACTGGGCAATGTAAATCCAAAACATCAGTATGTGTACCAAGGCTAATCAGCATAGATGATGAATCCAGAGAAGGTGCTGTACTTGTTGTTGTTGCCGCCGTGGGCTTTCCCTCCGTCCAGTTTGATGAAGATCTCGTCTCCTGGCTCCAGATGCAGCACGGCACTGTTACTGGCATAGTCATAGTTCTGGTCTGCATCCTGGGCGATGGCACTGGCACGGACCTGCAGGAACACATACACACGTTCACACATGGATGCATGTACATACACGTGCGCACACATGCACTCATGCACTCATGCACACACGCTCGTAGACACACTGGAGTAAACTACATTGATAGCTAGTATTCTTTTTGATTCTCATTTTCACTGGCGTTTTCATTTAAGTTTGTTACTATAGTCTGATTGAGACTTCCCTGCATCATGTGTTGGTTGAGGCAAAGAAAGAAACTTTTAAAGTTTACATGCTATCAGTCATTTAACCTGGCATCCCTATTCTGGGCATGCCAGGAAATCTTTTGAAACAGGCTAAATGTTTCAAAAGATTTCCAAAAATTGAGCTTGTAGGGCCTAAGTGGTTAATCTGACAAAACAAAGACTGTTATTAAATTGATATTCACAACCTTCAAATCTCAATAATAAGCTAAATTAACAAAGGAATTCTTTGTTCTTTTTGAAATGCAGTTTTGTTTTTGAACAGGGCTCTCTCATAAAAGAGATCTTGTATCTCAATGGGATTTTCTCCTGTATAAATAAAGGTTAAATAAAAAGTTTATTATGGATGTTTATTTATTTGCTGAAGCTCCACTTCTTCGTGTTTTACTGTTGTCATTTGCTAACTGAAACATTGTAGCTGCGCAGTCGGTACCATGGACAGCTCCTTTAACGTTGATCAGTGTTTAAGCAGTTAAGGCTTCAAGTCACTGAAACAAATCTAATCAAATGACACTTTGCCATATTCTCTGATTAATTTGAACAAGTTACAACACAATATTAAAGGGACAGATTTTTCTTCTTCATGTTGACAGTATAGCCTACTTTGAAGGTCACAAAAATATCCCTTTTGGTTGGCACGAGTTTCCCTCCATTAGGCTACAGTAACCAAGACACCTCTGGGATATTTCCTGCTCAAATTGAGTTGAGGCTGAAATTAATTTGTTAGAAGCCACCTTATTCTCATTAAGGCATCTACAGTTCTTTTTTTTTATTAAAAGACGATCGTCTTATCTAGCGAGACAAATCGGCGTCTGATTGATTGAATCTGTTTATTCAAATCAGCTGCCTCCAGGGCTGCACGATTAATCAAGTCATCAGACACACACTTACGTTTATAGCCTACAGTATACGCTATTTTGTTGGAAATTCACAAAATGTTCTTTAGCTATTACATTTTTTTTAATCTTAAGGTGTCAACCATGTCCTTCCTGCACAGCAAAATCCTCAGTGTTAAATTAACTCTAGTGTGCAAATGTAATGTAGCCTAAGTAACCAAATGGAAAGAAATATAATCATAGTCAAAATTCCTCCATTTTTTCAAGGGCTTGTAGATCGCCTATTTTCAAACGGCCAATATAAGCCTACATAGGTTTAAAGTGGTTAAACTGATTTTGATGCCACATAGTTCTAATTTAGTCGGGGACCCCCTGGAACCCCGTCAAGGACCCCTGGGCGTCCCCCTGACCCCACTTTGAGAACCACGTCTCCAATTAACACTCCAGTTAGGCAGCTGACATAAACTGTATCCTATATGCATGCCCCTGTTAAGCCCACAATGTGGTGTTTATTTGACCGTGGTCAGGCCTGTGGCTGAGCGGCACTGTGCTGTGTGCAGGGGAGCGGCGCGCAGCAGACAGGGAGAGACTCAGAGACGCGCTTGGCAGAGCGGCTCCGTCAGTCGTGGAGACTAACAGCGCCTTGGTGACACCGGGGGTCGCCCCGGGGGGGAGGCGGATTAGATCTGCTCCATGACAACTCCTCTGTGGGGCTGCTGTGTGATCAGAGACTGCCTGGAGAACTTTACATATAGCCGAGAAAAGCAAGCATGCAACGCCTGTGCGTATGTATATCCTCTGTGGCCCTTGTACCTCTACAGCCTCCCCATTACCTCCACTTGAATTGATTAATTGGATGATTATAATAACTATTATGATTATTTTACTGTTTTAGATGTTTGTTATTTGGTGTTATTTGGTGGGATTTTATGTAGCCTATAGCCTATGAATGAATCTGTTACGCATAAAACATCTTTGTGTTAATTTAACTCAGAAGAGTGTACAAATGGAACAAAATGGACCCATGAGAGTCCATTTGGTCCCATGTGTACACTCTTCTGTTGAGTTAAATTAACACTGAGGACTTTACTGTGAGATAGGCCTTGAGAAAAAGTCCATTTGCACACCTATACTACAAAGGACAGGAAAGAAGGAGGGAGCAGCCAAATAGTTTTTTTTTAAAAGAAGCACACTGTCTACTCTTCACTTAACAAATACATATATGTATGTATTGAGGAACAACGTTTGGGTCAGCTGACCTTCATCAGGTATGATCATCAGATAGGCTGAAGGTCAGCTGACCCACTGTTCCTTAATTTAACCACTGCACCTGAGTGTAACAGTAACTCAGGTCTGTTTTTGCTAAGAATAGAGCGTTCAAGTGGTTAAAATAAATAAAAATAAAAGTAAGTCGCTTCTTTTCTTTAATCAATGAAGCAGTTAAATTGGTAAGGCCTGGTTTGCAGTAACCACATAGCATCTATCGGCTGTCATGTCATTCTTCTGTGACTTAATGACAGCTGATGATACAGAGCGCCAACTGATCTAATTGCCTATGGCTGCCATGTTGTCCCTCTCTGTTCATCAATTAAGAGTTGTACACAAAGCCCCAGGAGGGACATGTGCACTCATTCACCGGTGTCCAACTCTTTCTTAGAGTTGATTTGAATGATGCGCTTTCAACAAAGCACAACTCCATGTATATAATGCACACACATAGTAAAATAAAATAAATTGTGTGAATTTATCCATTTGTAATCCTCATCAATGCTGTTTCACTCCCAAAAGGCATATTTGGCTTTTAAGGACAATAATAAGGACTGCCAAAAAAGTCACAATATAACTTTTGGGAAATATATGAATTAGGCTACCATTCTGCCATAGCGGACGGCGCTGAGTCGGCTCAAAGCGGAAGTCGCAACGTTCAGCATGCAGGGACTTGTCCTCATAGACATAGATAGTTAAATTAACTCTCAACAGATATGTGCATATATCTACTGATGCTCCTTTTATTTGCCATGTAGGCCTATATATACGTGTAGGCCCTGTGCATAATGTGGATCCCCATACCTGGTTATTTTTGCACAGATCCGCCCACATGCTGGTGCCGTCCCCTCCGCGCATCAGAACGTGGTACGTGAAGAAGTAGATCCCGGGGATGGAGCAGGTGAACTTCCCCGTGGTGGGGTCGTAGTGGTTCCCCAGGTTGGTCACCACGTCATCGAACTTCAGCACCTCGTAGCCCTCGTGTTGTTTCTTGAGGCCCGCGTAAAAGGCGATCTTGGGCACGGTGCTGTAGGTCGCGGCGCTGATGCCCCCTCCTCCCCCCGCGTTGGGTCCCGGCGGTCCGGGCAGACCGGGACGACCTGGGTCTCCTCTCTCCCCGGGTGGACCCGGCGGACCCGGTGGCCCCGGCTCGCCGGGAGGACCCCTGGGGCCCGCTTTGCCCGAGCGACCAGGGTCGCCCTTCTGACCCTGGATGAACGTGGGTAAGGACTGCACCAGGCTGTTGTCCGATCGCACCGGGTTGTCCGCCGCCGTGGCGGTGCTGCCGGTGGGCGACTTCGTGCCGTACGGGTCGCACACCATCCGGCAGGTGCCGAGCATCTCGTAGTGCGCGGCCGATGTGCCCGCCGTGTTGACCAGCACCGGGATGAGGATGACGAGCACCAGCACCATGACGACCCCCAGCGCCCCGGCCACGATCAGCCGTTTCCTGCCGACCACCAGTCTGGTCAGCGCAGGAGGGGATCGGTCCTCTTGTCTGCTTTTGGGTGAAATCTTGGCGGCTGGTAGGGTTCCCTTTTAAGAGGAAAAAATGTAGCAAAAGCTACAAAAAAAATGTTAATTAACTTTTTCTCTTTTTTTTTCTTCTCAGGGCCAAGCCCCTTGCGCGTCCCTTTTTCCCCTCCTCAGTCCCTTATCTCCCTCTTCACTTTTTGTGCTGATGTTTGCTCATTCAAGTCTCACTTCAGTCTGAAAGTTCAGCCGGGTTCTTTTTTTGTTTGGCTGCTGATCGGCGCGCTTTTAGTCGTCAGTGATTCCCAAAAGCACTGGATTCAGCATCTCTGATCTCTGGTCGTAGAACGACCCCCACCCCCCCTTTCTGATCCACTACAACAACAACGCCCGGGCTTTGAAGTCCGAAAGTTAACAGTTCCTGGAGCACCTGGAATCATCCGCGCAATCTGTCCCCGACGACCGAGCTTCAAGAGAGCTTCTTCTCTGTCTGGTTTCAACCGTTTGTTTTAAGAAGAGACGGCATCCAGCGGACTTAGTTGTGAGCGCCGAGACTGAGTCTGCGTTTAGCAGGACGGAGCTGCAGGCGCACTGTAGACTACACAGAGAGAGAGAGAGAGAGAGAGAGAGAGAGAGAGAGAGAGAGAGAGAGAGGAGAAAGATGGAGAGAGACAGAGAAAGAGAGAGGGAGAGAGAGATGGAGAGAGAGATGGAGGGAGGCAGGCAACAGGGAGGGAAAGATAGCAAGATGGTCATGCTGATGTGACACCATGCACTCTGTCCACGCGGACACAGAATATATTAGGTGGACATGGGGACATCTGGGCGGGCACCTCCATGTAACATGGGCTATTTTAACCAAAATGTTACAAAAAATAAATATTTGAAAAATTAAGTAAGTAAAGTAAAGTATACATGATGTGAACATGCACAGTATATCATTATTAGACTTAATTATATCCTCCAACTTCTTGTTTATAACCCAAAATGACTGGATATACAGGTTTTGTAGCAATTTGCAGCAATTGTAGAAATATTAGACCTTAATTGTCGAATGTTTAAGCATGTTCTAATCATGTATACTTTACTTCACTTAAAAACATTTTCCAAATATTTTATTTTATTTAAGTTTGGAAAATAGCCAATTTAACACAGAGGTGCCCACTGCCCACTATTCCTTGGTGCCCACCTATCCTTTTACCGTCCACTCTCTGACAACAAGCAAGCACTACTATGTCATTTAGTGTCATTATTTATGTAGTGTGGACTATATGCCATCCACTTGACTCACAACAAAAAACATGTTTTTACAGTTGTAGTGCTAAAGGACCAAACGATCATAAGTGACAGCTGTCGTGATAACCTGAGTCTGGAAAGATGCAAACTTATTTGACATTATAGGTCAAAATCAAACATTATTTCCAAAAATATGATCAGGGAACCAGTAAAGCAACTATGTTGTGCCTATTTAGGCTATCGTTTGAAACATTTTGTACACCATTGATTGATTCATCATAACCTAGCCTATAAGGAACACTCCCCATTTGTCTTCCCTATCAAGACAAGGGCGTCGAGGCTATTGATTGTGTATTGGCGACATTAAAATCAAACTAACCGCGGGGTTGGGTTCATTAGGCCTCTAAATGTACAGTTATTGAGAGCGCTTGCGTTGATACATCGTCCAAGTTCCTGAAAATGAGCTGTGAAGGTAACAGAACGATCAGTATAATGGCACTTGGGTCAATACCGGTGATTAATTGCAGTGACCCTGTATAAGCACAAATACACAGCGACACTATCTGCCACACACGGCCCAAGGATTTAATAAATGGGTATACCTGTAAATAGGCTTAGGCTGGTATTTTATAACTTCACCAATGTGAACAGGTGGTGAGGTGCCCCAAAATTGCTTTTCCCACTCAATTTCACACACACACACACACACACACACACACACACACACACACACACACACACACACACACACACACACACACACACACACACACACACACACACACACACACACACACACACACACACACACACACACACACACACACACACACACACACACGTGCATGCATAACTGCACATATAGGCTATAGATTAGAATCACAGTCAGAGAGACCGAGACAGACAGACAGAACGACAGACAGATACGAGATAAGAACATTCTCAGTGAGCTGGCATATCGCAGGGTGGCACAAGGCCTTTGGTCTGCCCGTTGCTGCCCCTGTGTCATCACCTTCATTAAGGTGGCACAGTGCAGGCCCCAGTAGACAATCAGGGCTGCCCTAACATACACTGCACCTATAAATCACCCAGTGAAAATCAATGGGCTTTGGTTAGCTGGGGACTCATTGTGCCCTTGGAAGGCGTGAGATGAATGGAGAAGAAGTGGGAAAACAAAACGGTCACATCTGCTTAAAGAGGAGGGTATGTAAAAAAATAAATACAAAATAAATAGATCAAATGCTCGACTGGCAACTTTGAACTACACCCATCAACAAAACAAGGTCCCGATGACTGTGCTTCACGGCAGCGTATATGAGATCTTATCTGTCTGGTTTCGACTTTCGAACGTTGACTTTGGAGAGAGCAAAGCGACTGCAAAAGCCTGCAGGCGCACCAGACTACAAAGAGAGAGAGAGAGAGAGAGAAAGAGAGATTCTAATACAATTTACAGACCTTACATTCCAATTGGTTATATTAATTACTGGCTATATTAATTACTATCATCCTTAGCTCTGGGAATTTCCACAGGTAGTCCATGGGCCAGACCAGATATTGGTTCCAGAGTGAGCAAAACCTTTCATACTGTATACTAATTTGCTTATAGGGTCAATACAAGTACATTAATATATGATAGTCTAGACTCTAGATCTACAAGAGTACCGTTTCATATTTGGACATTTTGTTATTTCCCCCCATTAGCACCGTTTCATTGTTTCCAAAAAACACACAAACTGCCAATATCATATTTAATCTTGAACCTGGTGACTAAAACATTTATAAAGGTAATAAAAGCAATGTGTTTGAATCTGCATAAACATTTTGCTGTTTTGAAATTTGAAAAATTAAAGACAATCTGCGTGTTTGACCAGGTATTATACGTCAAGGTAACAGAAACAGTCTGGAACTAGAAAATCTTGTTCCTGAAGAAACAATGTGGGCTTTAAGACTAAAAATAGTAGTATAAATAGTACAAATTCAGTCAAGGTCCCAGGCAGTGCTCTCTTTGACGTATCCCTGACTGTGTTGTATGTGAGTGTGTGGACTTGGCTCCGGTTGATCAGTTTCCATTCTTCTAATTGTTATCAGTTACGCCCCTGATGGTGCTGTATGGAGTGTGTGTGTGTACAAAAGTATTGTGATGAAAATACTTGAAATACCAAAGTAAAAGATAGTCAAGCTTTTTCCAAAATAGCAGATCTACAAGCTCACAACGCATCACATTGTAAATCGGCTTTTTTCGAATAGTCAAAGTATGACAGTGGGGGGGGGGGGGGGGGGTATGTCATGTGGTGTGGGAGGTGGGGTGGCGGGGGGGGGGGGGGTATGGGGTGGGGTTAGGATGAATGGTACAGTAGAAAAAAAACGTAGAGATCTGATGTTCATAGTGACAGAACACTATGCAACCAAAAAAAAAAAAAAAAACTAAGTCTCGCTAGACGAGATTGAAATCTCGAGATTTCAATCTCGTCTAGCGAGACTTCTGTTTTTTTTTCTTTTTTGGACAGTGTTCTGTCACTATGAACGTCAGATCTCTCTAAAAAAAAAAAAAAAAAGCTATTAAAATATGTGATCTAACCTAAGGCCTATCCACGCACGTTTTAAGCTGTGGCGGACCAGGGGTGGAGTTATGATTTTTTTTCTACTGTACCATTCATCCTAAGATATCATAACATCATAGAAAAGGTAATATAACTTTTGTCCAAAATTCTCCTTTAAGTGGGATAGCTTCAAAAGTAAGAAAGTGATCAAAAAATTAAACACAGCAATGGAAGTCATAATATACCTCAACCTTTTAAAGTTTAAATGGAGTCTGTAAGTTAAAGCATGCTGAAGTAAAATGATTGCGAACAAGTTAAAGTTTTCAGTTGAAGTAACACTGACTTTCCACTTTAAAAATACAAGCACACGTGTCCACAGTAAGCTGGATTTTTTTTACAGTTTGAATTGAGTTTCTTAGTGAAAGTATGTAGGAGTAGTTTTGGGGAGAATAATAAAGAAATAGTGACAAAATCTATAGTGTGCTCGCTGCTCCTGCGAGCCCACAACTATGGCACTGTCATCGGGATGGGGAAGTTCAGTTCCACACCATTTGCGTATCTATCTTGGAAATGATTCCAAGATACAGGGTTGAGAGACCTCTGTGTGGAATCTTGTGTTATTTTGGAAGGGTCAGTATAGCTGATGTGATAGAAGGCAAAGTAGCAGCAGCACATGCTTGTCTCCTCACATTGATGAGGCTTTTCTGGAAAGGGTTCCTTCTCTGGCTAAAGGGCAAACATAACAGAGGTTTACCTCCTGAGAGAGGCCCAGAGGAGCATTTTACAACTTCCAACACAATGTCCATCAGGCGTCACTCACAGAGCTTTTTGAGAATTCCTCATTCACCCTCATCATAGAGCTGTTCCAAGTCTATCTACCTGGTCTCGCTCAGAATAGAGCATCGAAGTCTGACGTAATTTACACATCCTACCTGGGTCGGGTTTTTTCCCCCGGTTCTGAATTCCCATAGACGTGTTTAATATCGCGTCAAATAAGAACTGTGTTCCAAAAATAAACAAGTGATCCCGGTGGTTTTACTCTTATGGATATGAAGCATCAACTGACGGTGGCAAAACGCTAATGTTACTTCCGCCAAATTAGTTACATTTTCGCCAGAAACGGACTGTTTCAAATATGAGTGACTGACTATCATAAATGATACAGAGCCACCTCCCTGACAATATCGCTGAGACAGTTTGTTTATTTTTGGACCACACTTCTTATATGAGACGATTCTATGATGACCCAATGTTATTCTCCATAGAGAAATTACTTTAGGAACCAGGGGATGGACGAGTGACGTCAGGACTTCTGTACTCTATAGAGCAACCCGACACAGACACACACGCACACACGCACGCACGCACGCACGCACACACACACACACACACACACACACACACAAAGTTCTAGACTGCGGGCCCCTTGGGTGCCTCATGATGGCGCTATGACAGGCTGATCTGAAAAATGTGG
Organism: Gymnoscopelus microlampas; assembly: GCF_963454915.1. Taxonomy (NCBI): domain Eukaryota; kingdom Metazoa; phylum Chordata; class Actinopteri; order Myctophiformes; family Myctophidae; genus Gymnoscopelus; species Gymnoscopelus microlampas. Next base: position 27,854,350 of record NC_139959.1, read on the forward strand.
GGCAGAGGTTCTGCTGTGGCATCCATGGAGTGTGTGTGCACAGTTTCACAGCGACCGGGCCAACGGTGGCGGAGATTAGCTGGTCACAGACAGAAGGACGGACACACGGACGGACGGACGGACACACGAACGGACGGACGGACAGACAGGGGGCAAAACATACTCTCTCGCCATGCATTTCGGCCTGGCGGAGACAACAATGGAAGACAGGGAAGCAACACAGAAGACAGGGAAGCACCATAGGAAGCACCAGCAATGATTACTATCAGAATATACTGTAGAGCTTTAACTAACTAACTGACTCACTGACTCACTCACTCACTCACTCACTCACTCGATCAATTGATCAATCAATCAATTACTTCACCATCTTTAACATTTTCAAAAATGTGTGATATATAGCTATAGGCCTAATTGACCAGGGAACCAGTAAGAAACAAAACTAGTGATGAGCCTATTTAATGTTTGAAACATTTTGTAGACCTCTAATTGATTCATAACCTAGTCTATAAACGAAGCAACAATCCCCATTTGTCCTCCCCATCAAGACAAGGGCGTCGAGGCCATTGATTGCACATTGACGTAAAAACACACAAACAAAAAAAACATTCGACTGGAATTCATTCAATTGCGGGAGTGGGTTTAGGGGCGGGGGGATAACAGTGATAGTTTGGAAAAGGTCACAGATTCATCCATTGTTTCTCATGGTTGACTGGTATTGCCTTTGCATAATGATGTATTTCCATGAGCGGGTTCATTTTTCATCCCAAACTGAGCCTTTCTAATAGACTGTGACAATACCATTGAACAGCAATAGAGGATGGGTCAGGTTGCCATTATTTCAGATTCCCAGCAAGCGAGATGGATAGAGGGCTTAAACTATGGCTACGGAAGGTAACAAATGGTCAGGAAAACAAACATATCTTCTGCATTTGCAGGTCTCTGATTAATCCTCCTGCTCTCTAACTTAAACTATTTGATGATGCAAACCAAAGCTGTTAAAAATGATAATTAGAAGAGATAACTAATAGGGATAAATCTGAGGACTGGAAAGGCCGCTATGAATGTGGACTTTAAAAGTAAACTGCAGGAAAGGATTGTTATCATCATCATCAGCATCAGGCTCAACAAGTCTCAAGACTCTCCAGCTGGTCCAGAAGGCTGTTGCGTGTATACTGGCAATAACTAGGAAAAGACCCTTCTCCTCCCCTACAAAGCCCTTAAGTGTCAGGAACCATCATATCTCAAAGAGCTCATTATACCCATTACCCTCCCAGAACACATACATTCCCAGAATGCAGGTTCCTAGATCCTTAAAACAAAACAAAAAAAACAACATCTCCATCTCTGTGTCTTCATGGTGCCATGTCATTATTCCGACGGCTCATATACCAACTTGGCCCCATTATAACTAACCCTATCCCTATTCCCTATTCCCTAACCTGACGTTTGTCGGACTATTGGTACGTCGGAATTAATAGGGCAGCTGTTGTCTTCATGAGAGGTCAACGATAAATCCTTCTACTGAAAAGTGAGTTTAATTGTAGTTCTACAAAGCCAGTAGAAAGGGCCAGTATCGAGGAGCCACCCAGGCCCGATGTGGCAGACGTACTGTACGCAGAAGTAGCAAACAGCAAACTTTAAGTTATACAAGTATAAATTACTAACAATAAGCAGAGAGACATGGCACTCTCTATACAGTAGGTCAAGGACTAACCTAATAAAATATGTTAAATTATCTGTAGGTCAAGGACTAACCTTGACCTACTAATATTGTAGGAAAAGATATTGTGTTGCATGAGATATTCTGTTCTTATGTTCTCATGTATGTTATTATTAGTTATCTCTTAGGACACTGATGGGGGGCAAGTACGTCACTTTAAACCTCCGATGGCGGTGGTAAGGGCGCAGGTGGGACTCGGTGTGGTTGGGACCCGGAGGGCTAGAGAGCACTCTTAAGCCTACGATGGTAGTTTGAGGTAGCCCGATATTTCTTCTGATATAGACATGAGGTTGTAAGGCTCAAATCTTAATGCCTGGGATGGCGATTGGTGGTTGGTGGCTATACTTGCCTATATGACGTTATGACACTACAGGATTTACAGTCCACTCAATGGGGTTCTTCATCTATGTCTCTGTGGAGAAGATATGTAACTATATGTAGATATCTTTCCGAAACTCTTGAGAATATATGTGTCTATTCCTTCGTGGTCTATCTGAGAATATTCTTCTATTTGTCTGGTAACAGAGCAGTGTCTCTAGGAAAAGGCTGACTTATAACTAGAGTTGTCATGCTGGCATTGAGCCCAAATTAGGTGCTTTCATGCTGGGCGTTGTATCCTTCGTTACAAATATTATGAGGTTATTATAATATTTAGTTCTGGGAAACGATAGCAACCAGGGGTGCAATGCTCACAGGACGGCCTTGCACGCCGTGCATGAACCTATTTGACCAGGAGCACGCGCAGGCACACGCATGGATTTAAAACGACTTTAAATTCACACCTCAACAAAGTTTACAAAGTCTCCCGACTCACACCAGGCGGATTAACATGCGAATGAGCCTAGATGCATATCAATTGTCCATTGTGTGACCTGTAGCATAGGTGTTAAGCGACGTGCGCGTCACGTCATTGAAACAGAGTGCAAGAACATACCAAATGAGCATTGCATGCCTGATAGCAACAACAACTATAACTGCTCTAGTTGGCTGCCATTTCGTTCCTCACAGAAAAGGAGGAAAAGTATTACCATGGCTGGTTTAGAAGTGGGCAAGGGCTAATAGGCCAGGAGGATGGAGAGGAGACGAGAGGAGACATTGGCATGGTGTTAGAATTCAGACGTTGGAGGCAATGATGTCAGGGCTGATGTGAGAAAGAGAGGGAGGAAGAGGTGTGAGAGCAGGGTGTGTGTGTGTGTGTGTGTGTGTGTGTGTGTGTGTGTGTGTGTGTGTGTGTGTGTGTGTGCGTGTGTGTGTGTGTGTGTGGACAGGTGTCCTGCAGTGTGACCGCCTCTGTTCTGGCAGACAGATGTGCCTGCTGTGCCTGTAAGCGTATGTGAACGGGCAGGACAGCCAGTTCTGTGGCAGCTGACATAAACCCATGCACTCATGCACGCCCGCACGCACACACACACGAATAAGGTTCTTGAAAGCCCAGCATGTCTCCATAGGGTCCTGCTCGGTGTTGACCAGGAGAAACAGCTGTGTTTCTCCTGTTGGGGAGGGGGAGGGGGGGGGGGTTGTCACATACTGGGGTAGACTGCTTTGTGTGAGAATTTATTTTATCAATTAATGAATGAATATCAAACAAAAGCTTATTGGACTCACCATGACAATTGCCTTTAACGTAAAATGCTGCTTTACATCGAGTGGATATTGGCCAATTAGTCCGAGACAGCTTGTGAGTGTCAAATAAGGTGTGTGCAGGGTTAGGGAGACATAGCATTTCTAATCTATTTTGGTATCCCTGTCTACGTTCGGGCTCGAAGGATGTGAGAGCAGGGTCGGGTGTGCTGTTGTTGGTCAGTCCATCTGTCCACTACTTTGGTCCCAAACAAAATATCTTGAAACCTTAATGGCTGAAGTTGCTGTGCACCTTATTAATGTGCTCAGCAAGGATGAACCCCACTGATTTAGGTGACACTACAGCCTTCCCTCTAGTGCCCCCTTAGGCCACACTTTCCACACAATTTATTTCAAAAATCTAATGGACAGATTGCCATGAAACCATTGTGTACTGTAGGAAGAATCCTATAAAAACTATTTGAGTGACCCCATGCCCTTTCCTGTCCCTCATAATTTAATAAAACAGGCAGATTTCAGGTTGAACTACTGATTTTGGTGACCCAATAATGGCCTTTCTAACACAAGGGGGTCAAGCAGTTAGTAGTCTTGCCAAAGACACCTTGAGCAAAACAGTGAACCCCGATCTGCTCCCAATGACGAAGTTGGAGCTTAGCATGGTTTCCTATACCGTGAGTGAATGGGTGAATGTACAGCACATTATGAAGCACTTAGGATAAAGGCATTATATAAATGTTGACCATTTATCTTCTCTTTTGTGTGTGTGTGTGTGTGTGTGTGTGTGTGTGTGTGCACGCGTGAGTTAATCCCACACATTACAAGGCCGATCAGTCATAATTATTGTGCACGCAGTCAGCAAAATACAGACCACAATTCTCAAATCATTTTAATATCAGTCAACAAGCAATAGTCCCTCCCCTATGGGCTACACATCCTGTGAGGCTTTGGACTGGCTCTAGCCAATCAGGAACCTATCCATCCATCTTATAGGATCTATACCACCAAAGAGGTAATTACATCGCTCTTGTCCCCCTGACTTGTGGGATGTGCCAGACATGAAAATACACTGGCACAATAACATGCTAGACAAACACCAAAAAATATAATGCAAATGCATTATTCAGTGCAGCCCCTTTGACGGTTTAGAATGGCAACTTTCAGAAATGCTACTGCAATATAGCCTAAATTCAGTGCGTCTGGAAATCAGACATTTATGGTTAACATGCTGAACATAACGTTTTGGGTGGTTTGATTGGGACATCCCTACTAAATTCAATGTTAAATATAGCTGCAAGCAGCGATAATACAGGGCCAGACATGGAAACTAGAGAGAGAGAGAGAGAGAGAGACGTAATAGATTGATGAGAGAGAGAGAGAGAGAGAGCACCATGGAAACGGAATAGATTGAAGAGAGACATGGAAACGGAATAGATTGATGAGAGAGAGAGATGAAAACAGAATGGATTGATTGGACATCTCAACCTATTGCCATTAACAGGAATCAAACTCTCAACCTTCGGACTAATAGGCTGCGACACTACCTATAGTGCTATAGCTTTGTCCAGGCTGATGTTGTCTGTTGAAGATCATAAACTCTTGCCTTCTGTCATGAACCAAGCCAACACTAAGATCACTCGTTCACAAACCATTTACCAATAGAGAAATTGTATGTCTCCTCGCAACCGAAAACAGTGAAAGCAGCCGATCTACAAGCTCAGAAACACGTTGCTATCTGAAAGGTTTTGAGATTGCAGATCGGCTATTTTCAGAATGAAGTATGTCATACGTTGAAAAACGTACTCTCAAATATGCATTTCAGGTTATCTTTACCATTTGCACATGTATTCATTGATACAGTCATGTATCAATTCAATGCAATTCAACTTAAATGAAGTCTGCAAGTGAGGCTTGAACTGACGACCTTGATATTGTGAGGCACTCATTTAAGGGAGACGCCATTGGACCAACAGACAAGGAAATGTGAAAAAGGAGATCACACAGATGATACAGTTTCACGCAAATAGCTGAAAATCCTGGGTTCAAGTTTTTCAAACTGCTCAAAATTGCGGACAATCTAAGGGCGGAGCTTACTGGTCAAAGCGATAGATGTGTTCCTCATGAGTCAAGGCACACGTGTAAGCAAGTTTCACGACTTTCGGCCAAACGAGGCATGACTTTTGCCTGTTTAAAGTTTGCATTTTCAAAAAATTGCTATAGCGCCCCCCTTTGGCCAATTGGAGTGAGATTGGTTTCAGTGATTTCAGTGATATTTGGAATGACTCTCTACATTACTGCAACGTTTCAAAGAAATGTGAGTCTTGCATGTATGTGTTGGGGCAGATGAATAATTTTCATAAAACTGCAATAGTTAAAATCTATGGAATCCTGGGATTTTTGAGTAATCTGCACGAAATGTTTAACACTTGAACTTTGGACCTCTGCCGACATAATGATGGGAGCGGATTTTCCATAAGTGAAAAAATGCAGAAGTTAGGAGCCAATGGCTGTTTTTCATATAATTCAAAATGGTGGGCGATCTAAAGGTCAGAGGTCAAAAGTCAGACCACGAAAGTTGTCGGGCATGAAGAGACGCATGTGTGTATCAAAGTTTCATGGTTGTACGTCAAACAGGGCATGAGTTGTACCTGTTCAAAGTTGGCACTTTCAATTGAGTGCTATAGCGCCACCCTTTGACGAATGAGTGTGAGAATTATTTCTTGGTAGTTTTTCATGAGCATCTACCATATGGCCGAGTTTCGTAAAAAGCGTATGCACGGTTAAGCCAGAACTGGCAAAAACAAGTATTTTTCAAACTGCTCAAAATTGCGGAAAATCTAAGGGCGGAGCTTAACACATCGCGTGCCAGTCGCGTAGATCTACGCCAAACGATTTAAAGCCGCAGTGTGCCAGTCGCGTAGATCTACGCGACTCGCATTTCCCATGTTAAATCGAAAAAGTGCACATTCCGGAATTTTTTTCGACCCATTTCCGGTTCCGGGGCCGACCGGAAACGGAATAAAACTGGTTCCGGTTTTTTCGCTCGCATCCGTTTCCTGTCTGGGCGTCAGCTTAGAATCGATTTATCTCCCTTGTGGTTTTCCTCACCGCATTGTCCTGTCTAACGTTCTCGCCTGTAACTTCAAAATGGCGGCACGGAACGGCTCGGATTTTTTTGTTGTTGTTTTTCACGGATCCCGTGTTTGTGTCGAACCAAATGAACGCGGATTTTAAACGGATTTAGCGGGGGCTATGACGACATGAAAAAAACAAAAAAACAACAAAAAGAGCTTGGCACTGGTAGGTACATTATGAGATTAACCTCTGGCGTCCAATGTGTTAATGGTCAAATCGATACGTGTGTTCCTCATGAGTCAAGGCACATGTGTAAGCAAGTTTCACGACTTTCGGCCAAACGAGGCATGACTTATGCCTGTTTAAAGTCTGCATTTTCAAAAAATTGCTATAGCGCCCCCCTTTGGCCAATTGGAGTAAGATTGGTTTCAGTGATATTTGTAATGACCCTGTACATTTCTGCAAAGTTTCAAAGAAATGTGAGTCTGCATGTATGTTTTAGGCGCAGATGAATAATTTTCATAAAACTGCAATAGTTAAAATCTATGGAATCCTAGGATTTTGGTAGCCTGGTAAACCCTCCCTCCGGAAATCTCATTTCCATTTGATTTCAGGAGAGTCTGGCCTGAACCGCCTTTCTGCAATAATCGCTCTATACGCCGAACTGACGAGCCTATCAGCGTCGTCGCACATCGTTCTGTGATTGACAGCGACAGTTGGCCAATCAGGTGGCGAGTTCGAGTGAGCCCGAATGAAGCCGAGTGCAGCCTGACTGGGGCCGAAAAAAAACGAACGGCAGCCATTGTTGTTCTGCGAGTGCCGTGACTTCTTATTTTGGGTTTTAAAACGGTCTCAAACTTCTTTTTTGAGGCACGGAATTTACTATTAAGATATCGTTTGGATAGAATTTAGTTGTTTAACTTCATATATGTGGTCAATTAATCATGACAGAGCCTATTTAAAAATATAAATTTAGAGAACCGGCAGGGGCGGGGAGTGACACGCACGTATCCCAATAGGGCAACCTATTTTCGGCATGGCCGTCCCAAAAGTCCCGTTGCGTCACATAATCTGGAGCTCGTCAACATGAACTGCTGATTGGCTGAAGGGGAAAAACGATCATTGGTTGAAGGGGTTGTCAGTCAACGGTATTACTCCCGCCCAACTCCAGCCCACAGCGATTATTGCAGAAAGGCGGTTCAGGCCAGACTCTCTCCTGAAATCAAATGGAAATGAGATTTCCGGAGGGAGGGTTTACCAGGCTAGGATTTTGGAGCAATCTGCACGAAACGTTTAACACTTGAACTTTGGACCTCTGCCGACAACTTCGAGGCGGCGGAATTTCCATAAGTGAAAAAATGCAGAAGTTAGGAGCCAATGACTGTTTTTCATATAATTCAAAATGGTGGGAGATCTAAAGGTCAGAGGTCAAAAGTCAGAGTGTGAAAGTTGTTCAGCATGAGGAGACGCATATGTGTATCCAAGTTTCATGGCTGTAGGTCAAACAGGGCATGAGTTGTACCTGTTCAAAGTTGGCATTTTCAATTGAGTGCTATAGCGCCACCTTTGGACGAAAGATTGTGAGAATTATTTTTTGATCGTTTTTCATGACCATCTACCATATGGCCGAGTTTCGTAAAAAGCGACAGCACGGTTCAGCCAGAACTGCAAAAAGTGGCAGAAGAAGAAGAAGAAGAAGAAGTAGTAGTGACAGAATACTGCCAATAACAAAACAGGTCCAGAGCTGAGCTCTGGCCCTGTAATTATGTCATGTATGTGTATGGGTTGACAATCGGTTTCTTTTCCATCCCCATATCAGGCGGTGTGACACACACACACACACACACACACACACACACAATGTCTCATTCCTGAGACTATGCTGCTGGCATGGTCTGCCACTTTTCAGATGTAACTGTGTGAACATCTCATCCTACATGACTTTACTTATCAGTTTCATAGTTTGTGAACTTGTGCTGCTGTAATATCAATGAGATTAGAGAGCTGATGTCCTCCCGTGAAGCACTAACAAAGGAACTGTGGACCAGTGAAGTTAAAACTCAACACTTACATTTCAAATCACAATCTTTGATGTAGAAATGCTAAGAAACTAACACTGCTGGGTTGTCATGAATCACTGCACTCACCCCAAACATCGGTGACAAGTTAGGGAGGAGCGACGGTCATCGGAGTCGACAATGGTCTTCAAAGATGCCATGATTTTGTTTTAAATATGCCGACACGGTTTTAATTATGTTGATATAAATAAATAATATAAGCAACAAGCAGCTTCCCTGCCTATATATTATATTATTTAGATACATTTTAGCAAAACAAGGCAAAAACAAAATCGATTGCTTTATTCAAAATGGCTGATAAACAGAGCTTGTTAAACATACAGTATATCGTGGCACATGGTAAAAGCATGATAAATAATCATTTAAAAAAAGGATTACATTCGTATATATTTTAACAGGCTGAAATGTGAAGGACAGCTGCATGGCGAGGGGGCTTCTCCAACATGTTTAAAAAACTAATAATCCTTTGTGAGTGAGAATCCAGGCTACTGCTGGCTTGGCTTGTCCCAGATAAAAACAAGAGGCAGTCAAAGCTCCGGGATCAAAATAGAACAATTGAAATCACACACACAGCCGGCCTTCAGGCATCACCAACAGGAACTTCAGAACAGGAGCCGTAATTGAGTTCAGTTTGAGACTGGTTAGTTGGGGTACACGTGGGTAATGTATTTTAAGCAATGGTTGTATTCTTCCACATCGTCCGAATACGGAGTCTGTCAGGTTTCTGAGATAACACCGGCACCCTATTGTTCCGACCCACTTGTTTCCATTGGCTAAAGAGGCTTTGGGGTATTTTGGGCCAGGCTGCGGTCCGCAGGAAAACAATTGAACACCAGAGACATGGGGCGATTCCTACACAACTCCGCTTTGGCAAACAAGGAAACAACACCACGCGCTGTGTGTGTGTGTGTGTGTGTGTGTGTGTGTGTGTGTGTGTGTGTGTGTAACTTTACAACTCCTCCCTGGAGGCTAAGATCCGACAGAGCTAAGACTCCTAAAACCCTCACAAATCCCACTTGCGACTCGGCCTGGCCATGTTGTGAGACACAGACACACACACGCGCGCAAGAAAAGAGCACACGTAAGAGAATGAGTTTTGTGGAATATCGCCTTTTCCTCACCACCCTCGCCCCCACCTCTGTCTCTCGCTCTCCCCTGGCCCCACTCTGCTTGTTAGAGCTCTCTGAAGTCAAATCCTGAGGTTAGGCTAATGGCCTCACGAACGCTCCCCAGTGGCCTGTTCTCCACAAAGGTGCTTTGCGGCAGAACACGCCAGATCAAACGCAGCAGCTACATACATAATGGCTGACCAACCCGGCGAATGACAAAAGGCAGAATGAAAGAAAAAAAGCTGGGACTTAATTGGGACTGGGAGTGTTCATTTCATCTACATATCCATCCAAAGTAACAATGCTAGTAAGAACTGTGAGTATAATGACAATGTATACAAATATTACAAAGACATCAGGTTTTGGTTTCAATGAACACATTATTCTAACACGATTGTCGGACTGACCCCTGGCCATGGACAAATACAGCAGGTGACAGCTAAGAACAATAATAAAAAGCAGTCACTCTCTTCTAAATGTTTACAGTCGCTTCAGCGGTGGTTGAATTTCGGCCTTTAAGATTTGGGATGGATATGATGATAACGTTATAGTCCAATCTTTGGTGACATAAGGACGGCTGTCGAAGGGGGTGTCATAGGGTGTGTGTGTGTGTGTGTGTGTGTACAATTACCACAACAAGGCAGAGCATTGGACAGCACCCCACGACAAACAACAAATTAATAGGGCGAAAGCGGCAACAAAAGGTTCCTATCCCGTCGCCCCCCCAACCAGGCCAAACACAGAGAGTGTCTGAACGCTGAGACAGGGCATCACAGTGGGGATTACGGTCCAAATCACAATACACTGTGAGATCTCACAATATGATGCACTTAACAACACTTTCCAAGAGAGTTTGACAACGTGTCTTTTACAGCGGTATAAAATGGATGATAAATAAATAAAGAAAACATAAGGGGGTTGGGTGTGTTAAAAGGCACATGCAGTGGAAAGGTAAGGCTGGGAGAGGCCCGTTCCCCCTCATCCTCCTTAGGTCTCGTCGTATTCTCTGCTCATTTGTTCTTGGCAGCCAGCGGCTTGCAGCTGATCTTTTTGCTCTTGTCGTTGTTCTTCTTGGGAGGCTCCGGGTTGGCCTGCATGTGTCTGCCGTACAGACTGGAGGAAGAGGAGAAGGGAACGGGTAGAGAAGGAGAGAGGGGAGATACGAGAAGAGAAGAGGCCAACAGGAGAAAGGGAGAGAGGAGGGGAGGAGAAGAGGGGGAGGGGAGAAGAGATGGTTTAACAAACAGTACATCACATACTGTACATACATGACAACATCACTCCCAGCATTTATATAGCACCATTTTAGTACTGAAAGGGTTCCCAAACGTTTCAGGCCGTTTTCAGGCCACGAGCCCCCATAATACTTGAACTGGGGACCCCCTAACACGCTAACAAACACTTGGAATTGTAGGCATTACATTTACCGGTAGTTTGACTCGGTTCCACAGATACATATTGTGAAAATAGCCAGACTACAAGCTCACAATGCCTCACACTGCGAGGCGCTGTGAGCTTGTAGATCAGCTATTTTCACAATGTTTGCCTCTTTCTTACGTAATATTTGACAATTTGACCAATTTGGTATTAAAAAGGTCTTAAAAGTCATCAAATTGCAACTTTAGAAATGTGCAGATACCCTGTATACACTTATACTGTATATTGGTTTGTTTACAGTTGAGAGATAAAACAATGTTGCACATTAAGCTAATCATCTGGGGACCCCAACCCCACAAAAATAATAATAATTTGGGGACCCCCAGTTTGGGAACCACTGAAGTACTGCACAGACCTTTTGACCCGTTTTGAGACAAACCCTTTGTTTTACAGTTGACAATTGTGATTGCGCTCGTTAGCTCGTCCTTTCAGATCACTGTTCTTTTCCCTTGATAAACAGCCTCGTGTAAATCGGTGCAAAATCAAACGCTTACACCCCTTTCTCTCCGTTTTTCTGCTTCTTTTATTTTTCATCTCCGTTCTCTCCCAGCTGAGGACTATCAAGCGAAGGAAAAGCAGAATACACAAAGAGACAATTATCTCTGAACGGGGGCCGCTCTAGGGATGGAGGGGAGGGAGGGATGGGGTAAGGCAGGACAGAAAGACAGGGAATGCAAGGAAGAGTCCTTTCCACTCCGCTGAGTTCTCTCTCCCTCTCTCGCTCTCCCTCTGTGTGTGAGCAAGAACCACCCATGAGGCTTGAGGAAGTGACAAGAGAGGGGGAACAAGAGGGAGGGAGGGAGGGATAGAGAAGGGGTAGCGAGGGAGAGCTGGAGAGCAAATGTCAAAGAGAGAGCTATAAAGAAAGGGGTAAAGGGATAGAGAAAAGAGAAAGCAAAATGGGGAGATGGGAAGAGAAGGAGGAATGGAAAAGATGTAGGAGTGAGAGAGCCAGCAATTGAGAGAGAGAGAGAGAGAGAGAGAGAGAGAGAGAGAGAGAGAGAGAGGGGTCAGGGTGACTGAGTGCAGACGTCTATTTGGCTCAGTAACTGACACTAATAAGTAGACCACAGTGATTGCTGACTAAATACTTGATCATTACTGGCCAATGCAGCTGTCTGTGCGTGTGTGTGTGTGTGTCTGTGTGTGTGTGCACGCGGGCGCATCCACATCTATATTATGGATTCTATGATGTTTTATTTAAGACTACCCTCCCCTTTCATCTTTTCTTTTCTACCAATGTTCCTCAGACTCATGTGTGTCACTGCTAACCTCTACAGTACAGAGGGTATAGAGATAAGCACCAGTTTCACTGGGAAGGCGTAGCGCGTGCGCAGAGGAACACGTTGAACAGGCTCCCCTACCAACCTGTAGGAGTCTCTAGTGCACCCAAACAGTGGGTCGCAGACCAATTTTTATGGGTCGCAAGTAAATATCCCCTATTTTCCCCCCATTTCCCACAAGAAAAAAAAAAAAAGTCTGAACTTTTCATCAATTAAAAAAAATCAAAAGTATTTCATGAATAAAATCAAAAAATCTAATAATTTTCATAAATACAATTAAATTAAAATAAATAGCAAATAGCTTGTAGCTATTTTCACTTGTTTGGGTCCAGGGCATAGTCTAATTTCTCTTTTGGTCTTGAGCTAAAAAGTTTGGGAACCAATGCTCTATAGTGCAGCGACAGAGATTGTGCCTTTGCCACACCCATGTAAAATATATAATTTTTCACCATTTCTGATATGTGTGCAAAGATTTGAACACCTTTAGGCCATCAAAAATTACATTTATTATTCCTTACATTTTTAATACGGCTTCACACTGGCCCAGTGCTCGGGCCCTAATAAACAATTTTCCAATTTCTACGAGTCGACTGTGGCAAGCGTCAAATGTCGGCCGTTGCGTCAACATATACTGTATGTAGCACTTGACCTAGCCTTGACGACCATGCAGACTTGTGCAACGGTTTAAATGCAATTGAATTTAGCATGTTATTTAGCCAGATGCGAGGTTCGTTGTTTACCTGGTAAACTATAGTTTCTATAGTTTCAATGTACAGATTATGTTTTTTTGATAGTATATTGTTTAGACTGATGCTAGGTTCTTCGTTTACCTGTGGTCCAAGTTTACTGAGGCACCTACACTGTCTCTCTGCATTTGATGTATGCGTTTACTTTGCTTATTGTCAGACACTCTGGATAAAAGGCGTCTGTTAAATGCCTAAATTGAAAATTGTAAACATATCAAACCACTAGGTCTAGGCCTTGATCTATAAGATCTCTATATATATATATAAAAAAAACATTCGTACACATGTAAAAGCAAATTTTATTTTACATGGCCACACGGTTCAACCAAAACTGATTTTTAGAATGATTTTCTTTTTTCCCAGTCTCTGCTTTAGTGACCTAAACACTGTTTTCGTGTGACTGAGAGGCCCAATCACAGAGGAAAATGTTAGTTTAGCTAAATATCCATGATATTGAGGGCAGGGCCCTACTCTCTGTGGTGGAGGGCAGGATCCAAAACTTTGTTTTTAATTTGTGTATGTTAGTGTATGTGTGTGTTCATTTATTTGCATGTGACTGTGTTGTGTGCATGTGCTTGTTTAGGTGTGTGTGTGTGTGTGTGTGTATGTGTGTGTGTGTGTGTGTGTGTGTGTGTGTGTGTGTGTGTGTGTGTGTGTGTGTGTGTGTGTTAGGGCATTCACGAATAGTGATTTTTAGTATTCGAATTATTCGACCTATAAGTATTCGAATATTCGATTAATTGATTTGATTATAAAAAATAAAATAATAAAAAAATAAAAAATAAAAAAAATAAAAAGTTTTTTTTTTTTTTTTTTTTTTCAATGACATTGATGACTGGACTCAAGGAATGCGAGTTGACGTCACACCAGAGCTCACAGCTGCGTGTCTGCTGCAGAAAAGCCACCAAAAAAAAAAAAAATCTAAAAAAAAAAGAAAAAAAAACTTTTTTTTTTTTTTTTTTTTTTTTATCGAATAATCGAATAGTGGTTTGATAGTCGAATAGTCGGTTTGATAGTCGAATATTCGAATATTCGATTATTCTGTTAATGCCCTAGTGTGTGTGTGTGTGTGTGTGTGTGTGTGTGTGTGTGTGTGTGTGTGTGTGTGTGTGTGTGTGTGTGTGTGTGTGTGTGTGTGTGTGTGTGTGTGCGCGTGCGCGTGTGACTGTGTTCATTTAATTGAGTTGGATGTGACAGTCTGTTCATTTAGGTCTATGTGACGTATCTCAGTGTGTTTGCGTGTGTGTGTGTGTGTGTGTGTGTGTGTGTGTGTGTGTGTGTGTGTGTTGCATGAGTAATCAAGCAGTGCCCTTTGCAAGCTGTAGGTCTAATTTCAGGGCAGGTAAATGTCACCGGCTGTTAGGGTTCAGTGACACATGCACAAATATTTTTTCAGATTCATTTTGAGAGGGAATAATGTTTTTTTGCCATCTGACTTGGCGAGATTTGATGCTGAGAGACTTGGAACCTGGACTAAAGTTTCAGATTTATAGACAACTTGTAATTTCTATGCTTTAACATCATGCTTTGCAAATTCACATCTAACGTATGTTTTCCACAGAACTCGGTAATCTAGTTTGAAAGGTGAGGTTTGAATTCAAAGCTTTGAAGTACAGTTTCTCAATCGATGGAACGGGTCCAATTGTGGACCATTTTCAAAACGTGGGTGCAAGTGTGAAAGCAGTTCAGTGGCAGTAATAAATCAAAGGCTTGTGAGTAACTGGTGTACTGATTAAAACATTATCGTTAACATAAGCCACAAGTCTGAATAAAAACCAATCAGTTTTAGCTGGGAATGTCGTGATGGGAAAAGCAGATACTTCACTTATAAACCTATATTTATCGTTTTTTTTGCATTAAAACAAACTGTGTTCCAAGTTTCTCTCTCACACATGCACACACACAAGACATTCATTTTCACTTTCTTAAACTGCAACAGTGAAAGCCTGCATAAGTAAGTTTAACCTCATTTTTACCATGTATCTGTGACATAACAAATGTGATTGATTGATTGATTGATGAAGGTCAATGCCAAGGCTGAGTTAGAAAGACAAGCAAATGTGACTGACATTTATGCATTCATGCATGTATGTGTTCCCAAACTTTTTAGCTCGAGACCCAAAAGAGAAATTAGACGTTTGTCGGGGACCCAAACTAGTGAAAATAGCAGATCAATAAGCTTACAACACGCCGCTTCGCTGTGTGTGTGAGCTTGTGGATCTGCTATTTTCACTACTTCTTAAACCTTTTCTTTTTTTTTCAAATTATGGAAATTAATAGATTTTTTAGATTTTGTTTATTAAATAAATGTGACTGACATTGTTTTCAATTTATGGAGATTAGATTTATTTTTATTTTATTTATGAAATACTGTTGGAATTGTTTTTAATTGATGAAAAGTTGTGACTTGTGAAGTCTTTTAAATTCATAAAATGTGTTTTTTAATGTGTTTTTAAAAGGGGATATTTACTCGTGACCGATAAAAATTGGCCCACAACCCGGGTCCCAACCCACTATTTGGGAAACAGTGGTGCACGCACGCACACGCACACGCACACACACAGTATAACCTCTTATCCGAGTAAGTATAATGTATAAATGTGGACGGGCAGTGGGCTGGACTCTCAGTCCCTATCTGTCAGTCAGTGTATTTGAAGTGTCTTGGTGCTGTTGGCTCTCTCAGAGGAGAGGACTCCCCCTCTGCCATGGCTCAGTGTCAACGTACTCTCCTGGGGTTTCAGAGCTGCTGGACTCCCGCGCTCCCTCCACGCCCCTTCCTACCACAACAGCCACACCCATGGGGATGCACGTTACATTAAACGGAAAGGGAGAGCGAGAGAGACGCGTACACACACACACACAAACTCTCTCTCTCTCTCTCTCTCTCACACACACACACACACACAAGTTCCTGCAGAGCTCCAAAGCTGCCCAGTCAGTCGTGTCGACATGTCCCCAGAGGAAGGGGGTTGACTCGGGGCTAGGCGGCACTCGGCAGGGGGTCCCTGGGGAACAGCGGAGCGTCTTGAAAGCTTGAGGACTCAGAGAAATGGCGAGCTTTTAACTCTGTGTCCGTCTGCTCTGATTCTACAAGCTAAAACCTACTGCCTTGGCTTGGCCACATGGCACCAGCAGAGATTTGAAGTGGTCTACACAAGCAAGCCCTTTTCATAATATGTGAAAGCACTACTTCTGCCAGATGACATAACCCCAACAAAAGACATGTTTTGAAACCATGTACTTTCTGAAGAGAGTGGAAGAGAGCGCATTTTAACAGATTCCAATGAGGACGAGGAGGTGCAAGCAGGAAATTGTGACACGTAATACTGTATTGACACAACCAGGCTTCATCAATCCATCTGCTGTACTTGAAGTGAGGCTGTCCCATCCACTCCCTGTGATAGCCAAGGATGGAAAACACAAATAAAAGAAGATGGGAATAATAAGGATAGTTTTTTTTTTTTTTTGAGGGGGGGGGGGGCTGTTTGGGGGACACACACTGCTGATTGATTGCGTGCTCTGCTTTTAAGAGAGAGCAGGATTACTCATTTAGTCGATAAGTGGCTGATGCGCCAAGCTCGCCACTGTCATAACAAGCCCAAGTGTTAGCATAATTGTGGCTTCGGCGCAAGCTGATGGATGAGTCTGGGAGAGAAGGATACAGGGAGGAGGAGGAGGAGACGGCACGATCTATTCAGCGTATCATAAAGGGGAAGACATAAAAGCCAAAGAAGAAGAGAAAAATCTATGTGAAGAGAGGGAATAATGCACCCTTAATTAATGACAACGCTCCATGCCGAATGACTCTGTAGTAGGAAAGGGCTAATTGTGGAGTGTTCGGCAGGGTAAAAGGTCGTCGAAATGGAGAAGGGGCCATGGAAAGGACAGGCCCCTTGTTTAAGGTAAAGTGTGTGTGTGTGTGTGTGTGGGCGGGTGCTAATGAATGACACCCGAGGGCAAGCGAATATGAGGCAACCCATAGCCGCTGTGCTCCTTCTCAACCGCTGCTTGTGTTTGGCTTGTGAATCAGGCCCAGCAGGGTTTGATTTTACATACAGCACAGCGTGCGGCCTTGTCTTCTCTCAAAGCCTGAACCGAATTGAAAGAAAATTGCCCTATTCAGTCGATTCGCGAGTCAAGAATGGAGTTGCCAGTGAATGGAAAAAAAGCTTGTCAAGCGGAGACAACCCATCAATAGCCACGTGTTGCAATGGTGGTGAAGTGTCTGTTTGTTTGCACTGTCATGTTGAAGATAATTATGTCCCGTCACCTCGTGCCACGTTGTCTTATCCATACAGAAACCATTATTCCTGTCACAGTGGTGAGACCAGGAGTGTGCAAGTGTGCGTGCGGCGGCGTGTGGACAGTTTTCATCCAAAATGCCTCATATTGATCAACGCTCATATTGATCAGCGACGGCGTTTTCAGGTTCCGGTATCCAGCCAGGTTTTCCCCTCCCTCCCTCAATAATAGTTTGGGCATAAGGCGTTATTCACAACACCTGACAATGTCGATTTACGCTGACGGCAGGGATCTCTATATACTGTATGGGCATAATCTGGGCTCACACGCACACGCACCCCCATAGGCAGGGTTGCCAGATCTGCTTATTATAATTTCCCCGCAAGATTTTATTTGAAAATAGCCGATCTACAAGCTCACAACGCGTTGCATTGCGACGCGTTGTAAAAGTCCGGGTAATCTACATTTGATTGAGCTGAAGTACAAAAGTATTGGCATCAAAATGTACTTTAAGTACCAAAAGTAAAAGTACTCCGCTCATTATGCAGAGAATGTTCCGTTTCACAAGTTATCATGTCTAACATTTATTTAAAAAAATCTTTTGAAATTAGCAGCTCTACAAGCTCGCATCGCTGAGCTTGTAGATCGGCTATTTTCAAAGTGTGTTTCCAAAGTTTAAATACGGCTGAATTGGTTAATGTATATTTTGTAATAATAATCAAAAGTAACTCGTAACTAAAGTTTTCAAATAATTGCAGTGGAGTAAAAGTACAATATTTTCCTCTGAGATGTAGTGGGGTAGAAGTAAAAGTATTGAAAATTGTAAATACTTAAGTAAATCACAAAATTGTACTGAAGTACAGTACTTGAGTACATGTCAGACACACACACACACACACACACACACACACACACACACACACACACACACACACACACACACACACACACACACACACACACACACACACACACACACACACACACACACACACACACACACACACACACACACACACACAGTAGTGGGAGGTGGAAAAGGAAATGCAGTTGTGTCAGGGAGTAAATTGTCCTTTTTATTATAGTGCGCTGATGAGATAATGGGTTGAAGAGGGACCTCTCCCCCTCCCATTGTCTGTTTAATCTCTCACTCTTCGTTCATCCCTCCCCACCTATTTATTTCTTCCCTGTTTCCGTCAATCTTCTCTCATTCATTCTCTCATCCTCTAGCCCCCCTACCCCCCCCCCCCCACCCCACACCCATCTCACTTTCTCTGACAGTTTCTATGGACTAACATGCAGGGGTACATGCATGGAATACTGATCAGAGAGAGAGAGAGAGAGATAGACGGAGAGAGTCTCCCTGTGGGGAGAACAAGAGAGAACAGAGACGTGCAAAATAGAGAAATATCCGATCATGGCGCCTCCGGGGTCTGTGGTGTCCTGTCCTGTCCTGTCCCAACCCAGCACTACTACCAGGCTACACAGAGACAGAAACAAAACACCAAAGCACAAACACTGAATGACCGAAAAATAAAAAGGACAACGAATCAGTTGTTTGAGCTTATAGATCTGCTATTTCTGCGGAATCTTTTGCCTATTATGACATACATTAAGTCGTTATTAAGTAATTCAAGTTGTTTTGGAGCCAAACGAAGACCAATTAAAAGTCAGTGCACAGCTTCAAATCAGCGATATTAAAAAGCACAACCCACACCAGGAAACTTGGTGTAGTCATGAACTACAGACCTGAATTTGTGTCAGCATACAATTACCCTAAAGGGATATTTCACTTTCAAACATGTTTGTGTTCATTTTAGCGTGTTCTTTTTTTTGTTTTTGTGTGTGTGGATTTTTTTTATTTTACAAAATAAAATAAATGCAAAAAGTAATTGAAAAAACACAGCCCCCTCACGTATTAGACGGACAATATCAGTCACCAGAACCAAGGACATGTGTTTTCAATGAATCTAACATGGAGTTTGAAGTTACAATGTGTTTGTATAGGAAGGGGGCATGTCTGATAAAAATTAACATAAAATATCTAAATATGAATCAAGCAACTTAAAAAACTGTCAGGGGTGCATGCTCACAAAAGCCTGAGTAGACGTTAACATGGCTCAATACATGTTTGAAAATGAAATATCCCTTTAAGGATATATTAAAGATTAACAGACTTATGTCTCAGCAGGATTTGGAAAAAATGTGTCCATGCTTTCATCTTCAGTAGACACGGCTATCGTAGTGGTGTCTTCTGTCTTCACAAGTCTACCCCCATAAATAGATTAGCTAGCTGCAGTTGATTCAGAATGCTGCTGCTCGAGTCCTTACTAAATAATACCAATAAGTGGAGAAGACTCCCTGGCTGTTGATTTCAAAATACAGCTCTGCTGGTCTATAAAGCAGAGCCATACAGAGCTCATCTGGGACAGGTAGGCCTGTCACAATTATTACATAATCATCTAATCGCAATTATTTGAGAAAATCACAATTATTTTGCATAATCGTCAAATGAAAATATAAAAAAGCAGAAAAGGCTATTTTAAAGGGACTACAGCATGAATTTGAACGTTTCCTTCCGTGTTTTTGGTCTCCCCTACCTCTCTTCTACAGGTCAGCATTATGTCACCAGAACTAAAACTAAATGTGGAGAAGCAGTGTTACGGTTGAACCATATTGAACTGTTCGGTACAAAACCTTTGCTTCATTATGCATTACAAACGCAACACTTTTTTTTCCGCCCTCAACTTCGAACGATGCGCTCTGTGCAACCCAGATGACATAACCACAGGCAAGTTGCAATTTGCTGTCTGCCCCGCCCCCCTCCCGTCCCCAAACTAAAATACTCAGCCCTTCTCAACTAAAGTGAGAGGCACACTGATGTCTGGCGTCTCCCTATCAATAGAGTGGTGGATAAAAAGACAACGGTATGTTGCATCTGTTACTGGATTCATCATAAGCACCATCCATCAAAGCAGACGTTCAGACCACTGGATGGAAACCCACAGTGGACTACATAGTGCTTTTGGTCTCTTAAGTCTGAAATTCTCTGAAAAGGAGGAAAAAGAGGTGTACTGTAGACACACAGCCCCATGGGTCACTTGGCTTCTCCTCTCCTCTGGTTCGGCCTCTGTGTACCAGCTATCCTCCCCTTACACACTCTCTCTCTCCTCTCCCTCCGTCACAGTCTGCTGTACACTGGAGAGGCCAGTGCCCAGGGGGATCGTGGGATATCCACAAAGCCACAGCAGCGTGCACGCATGAGCGTGTGGACATACAGTATGAGAACCTTGTGTCTTTGGGTGTAATCTCCTCCATATCGATGCAAAGACCTCCCACTTCATCTTTCATTTGTTTGTGTGTTGCGTGAAGTCATGTCTGCCTCGTGCGGGTGTGTGACGTTTGCATCTGTGCTGTACTTGCAGTGTGCGTGTCTGTGTCTGTGTCTGTGTGTGTGTGTGTGTGTGTGTGTGTGTGTGAGCGTGCAAGTGGAGCTGTTAGAGCCAATTAAAGGCAGTAGTATAGGAGATGGCAGGCTAATGGATTCAGATTCCTGATGGCGTCTTTTATGGAGCTCTGCTATTCCATGCGGCTTAATTAATAAAGGCAATATTTGATGTGTGCAAGTTTGTGTGTGTGTGTGTGTGTGTGTGTGTGTGTGTGTGTGTGTGTGTGTGTGTGTGTGTGTGTGTGTGTGTGTGTGTGTGTGTGTGTGTGTGTGTGTGTGTGTGTGTGTCTGAGTACTGCATATATGTGAAAGATTGCAAGACGCTATTCTGATTCCATCCTGTGTGCGCACACACACACACACACACTATTTCAGAGGGGAAAAAATACAATAACACTGTTACATGCCTTTGTGTGTGTGTGTGTGTGTGTGTGTGTGTGTGCACAGTGCACGCACCCAAACGGAAAGATAAACGTTGCTTTATGTGTGTGCAACCCCTTTGGGCCTCGTGATAAATGTGCAGGCTGGCTATAGGCCATTGATCTCTGATATGGGCTGTTCCTGATCCCAGTCGGCTCATTTTCACTGGAACTGCCAGGCAATTTAGTAGCCTTCTATAAAAGTAGCCCTGAAAAATCACTGCGATGAGCGCCCGGGATAAACTCACAACACAGAACAGCTCAAACACAGTCGGGGCATTTACAGTAACGTAGTTCAGAGGCTGACGTCGATAATTTAACAACCCTGTTGATGTAGACTTGAAAACCACTGACAGAAAAACGGTGCAAAAAGGTACTTGTTATCGTTATCTGTGTTATTCTTTGATAACTGTGTTCTTATTCTTTGATCACCTTTCACTTTGTAATACTCTGGATAAGAACATCCACAGACGCCTTAATAGCCAGGGAACCACAGCTACGGTGCTGAACCACAGCAACACATTCAGGAGAGCAGAGGAGGCGATGAAAAGAGAGGAGAGGAAAGGACAGGAGAGGAGGGAAGTGGCCTCTGATAACTAGTTATTAACCAATTAAGACCGGGAAAGCATCTGTGTCATTTTAGATTTCTTTGGGCTATTCAAAAATAGCAGATAAACGAGCTTGTAGATCTGCTATTTCTTTGAAAAAAAATCATGGAAATGTGTGCAAATCTTTTATATGTGTACATTTGTAAGTCAAATCTTTGCTTCTGGGGGTCCCTGGAACAAAATATTTTCAGATGGGCGTCCGCGGCCAAATACATATCGTTTTGGGGGGTCCTTGACATGGAAAAGTTGAGCATCACTGATATTAAAGCAACATACGTTGCTACAAGACATTTGTAGAATCCCCAGAAGCAATAAGATTTGAGTTACAAATGTTATTTGCACAAAAAACGATACGATTTAAAAAAAAAAAACATATCTACAAGCTCATAGCGTGGTACATGAGCTTGTATATCTGCTATTTTTGAATAGCCAAAGAAATCTAAAACATTACACAGATGTGTTCCCGGTCTTAATGGGTTAAGGATGGAGAAGAGAGAGACAGTGAGTGGAGGCAGTGGTGTGTTCTAGTTTTTTTGGAGGGTAATACCATAATTATTCCCTCCCACACGCACGGCACACGCACATGCACCCGTACATGCGCGCGCGTGGTCACCAAATGAAATAACCGCTCTAACAGTGTTGTTCTTGCACTCTTGATGATGTACGTGCAGTTTGAATACTAATTACAGTAAGTGTGCCATCTATTGTTAAGTTAATGTGTGAATTACTGATAATGGCCGCTATGGCCAGTGGCCATTATCACCTCAAGACAATGGCCACACATAAGCCTTAAAGGGGTAGTTCAGCCAAATAAAAATCTTATTTTCTATCAATTACACACCCCATTTTTTTGTTTTTGTAGCATTCGTAAGCCAATAATTTGATGACCGGCAGAGTGGAGACTCTTTGAATCGCCATGAATTCAAGGCTTCATGGGGTGTGTAATTGATAGAAAATAAGTATTTTTTGGGTGAACTACCCCTTTAACCTCAGACGCCACATTATCACAAAAAGGCTATTTGAAGTCTAAATTCTTGCTGCCTCCGGCCCCTCCTCCGGTGTATCAGATACGCTTCCTTGGATGGTTATTGGACGGTATAAGTTTTTTTCCTAATTTTCTTGGACCGTATCCTAAGTATATAGCGTAACACGGTAGAACACACTGAGCGGAGGTGAAGATAGGGTGACATGAAACCAGGAACTACAGTTGTTCCGATACCAGAAAAATCGGAAAAAGCTGCCGATACTGCCTAAAATGCTAGTATCGGTATCAGCGAGTATGCCAGTCTATGCCATTCTGATACCACGTAATTTATCACATGATATTTCATTTACAGTCATATTTTGATTGCTTCAGTTGAACTGTTTTATACTCTTACTGTACTATTTACATAATATTACTAACTAACTAACTAACCAAATGGACCCTTACGGGTCCATTTGGTTCGCAATCGGAATCGGTATCGGGAAGGAACAAATTGTATCGATACATCTCTACCAGGAACATGTAAATAGAGAGAGGGAGAGACAGAGAATGTATGTGAACAGAGCCTGGGCGTTAAGAGAAGAAAGAGAGAACGGGAGAGAGATAATAGAAATGTATTGTTGTTCTTTAATGAGCAATGTGATAGATAGGGTGCAGGGGCCCGTTACTGGGTCTGCCTGCACCCGCTTGTGTCTCGCTATGGCTGCAGGCCTTTACCAGGATATGCCCCTGCCTTCTCCAAAGTCCACATAATGAGAAGGGATGGGATACACGCAGACTAAAAAGGAACAATCCACACATCTATAGAAACTCACACACGCAAGCAAATGTGTAAGGAAGGGCAAGCACCTGTATTTACTCATTCTAATTGCGCTAGCGTGAGTATGTGCACAGTGCGCACACACACACGTTTGGCTGACATGCTTGCACTTTAGTGACGCATGGATCATTTCTGATGCCACTGGAACCCGATAGTGACAGGCTATAATGAACCTATAGGAGAACATACACACACACACACACACACACACACACACACACACACACACACACACACACACACACACACACACACACACACACACACACACACACACACACACACACACACACACACACACACACACACACACACACACACACACACATATATGTATATATATACACATATGTATATATACACATATGTATATATACATATATGTGTGTATATATATATATATATATATATGCAGATTGATGGAAATCACAAGAATCGTTTTTTTGTTGTACTAACCATGCAGCTGCAGTGTGTATTCCGTGGTGCATAATAGAATGAAAATGAATGTGTCTGATCTACACCTGAAATGTACAAAGACATAGGTTGTAGAACTCTGAATTATTGCACAATTGAAACAGCAGAAGAAATGGAAAAGGTGTCTGCCTGCATAGCCTATGGCTGAACAAAATGTTATTGCTTGCATAGAGCAAAGCTTGGAGTGTTGACAGGCATGCACACACCTGTGATTAAAGGAAACATTTAAATGTGCTCATTTGATGCTAATTGAGGCTAAATGGAGCATCTAAGTAGCATTCAGAAGCAGTGATGATGTGCCCGTCCATAATGAGCCAGCTGGATAGACAATTGTTGCACCGAAATTGATAACCAAGCAAATCTTGTGACTGTAGGGGCCCATTTTGCATGTCTTACTTTAAGTACCAGTTCTTAAGTTAGGCCTGGTACTTAAGACGCGCGAAATAGGGCCCTAGGTGTGTACGTTTGGAAGTTTCGTTAGTTCAGGTGCATACAGGGCTACTGCATAAACTCTGACGTAAGGCAATACCCTGCAATTAAAACATTTCAATATGTAATATTGTAATTTGTATGCAGAGTCTCTAATTTGTGTTATGTTTCATGTCAGTTTTGGTACAAGCTTTATAATTACCTTGCCAATGTACAATAATGGTAGACTTCACTTGGTTAAGTATGGTTCTTCTTAAGTCTCCTATTTACTTTGTGTGGGCAATTGCCTGAGAGCAGTGTGAACGAAAAGTAGCTAATAAAACAAGGCAGCTTTAATTCCAGAATGTGAATTTATTTTTTCATCTGTTCATCCCCTCATGATTTTATCCTGACCTGGGCTACTTACGTTTGGCATGTGTACACATGACAGGACAAAGCTGAAATTAGGACTTTTGCTGCTTCTTATTTTTTTTTATAAATAAATAACATAAATTTGCCAATGAGCTCCAACACACATCTTCACCCGATCTCCGCAGGCCCCCTATGTGTGTCTGCATCTGTTAGCCATTAATGCATGACAGCAACTATGTGTAACCTCGCCATGCAATCAGCAGAATAAAGGCAACAGCATCTACCCAAGCAGAAATGGCTGGGAGAGAGAAAATGATGACATATGCGAGTAGAAAGACTTAAAGCTGCAGGCAGGGTTCATAAAAGCTTGGAGAAAGCTTACCGAGACGGACACTTGGCTAATGTAGCTGGCCATGTTGTGCAGTGGCATGCGTTGTTAGTTGACCACTTCATCTAACCCATTCAGACCTGAGGCAGATTTTACAAAATGTCTTCTAACAGTTTTCTGAAAAACGTATGTCGCTATATCAGTGGTGTTCAAACCTTTTTCATGTCAAGGCCCCCCAAAATTGCCAGGGAGAGTTAAAAATGCTATATTTTCAAAAATAACAGATCTACAAGCTCATAGCGCGGCACGAAGTGACGCGGTACACAAAAAAAAAATGGAAGTACAATCATGCACTAATTGCACAATAGCTTACATTGACACTTTTGTATCCTGTCCTTCCTAAATAAAAAAATATATAAAAAAACAAAGGAAAGGTATTGCAGGGCAATCCATAGTCCCTAACCCGATGTAGCAGTGATTGTGATTGGGTTTGACTTTTTGGGGGCACACACAGGGGACTTACTTTTGGTCCCAAGTTTGATAATTTAATACCTTCTTGTGCAGGAGATATGCTGGCGGACAAGATCGCTGACATCTGGGTTGAGAGAGTGCAAACCTATCAGCCCAAGCAGAGCCTTTGGCCGGCAGTGGGACTAACAACAAGCCACGGCTGGACTGAGAAAAGGACAATTTTGTAATTTTTCAAAGACAATGGTCTTGATATGGAGCATCTGTGCATGCGTCTAACACAGGGATCTTCAACACGGGGTCCAGGACCCCTAGGGGGTCCTCAAGAGTTACTACAGGGGGGCCGCCAAATCTTTGTGTGATAGGAACTTTCTTCTCTTTCTTTTTTTTACATTAACCACATAGCTACCCTATTCTGAGTGGAACATTAGCCAAAAATGGCAGATCTACAAGCACACAACACCTAGCACTGTTGTGTGCTTGTAGATCTGCTATTTTCGGCAGGGAGGTTTGGTGTAGCGGGAAAAAGAGCAAACCAAGTAAAGCCAACGGTCAAGTTTACAAAGTTACTGAGACTTTAAGTAGTAAAATGTCTGAAAATACACGTGAGCATCAATCCAACTTAATAATAGAAAAGATAATGTGTAAATAAACAAACAAAAATACAGTAATTAACACAACACTGATGATAGTGCCACATGATAGTATAAAACAATTTTTTAATACAATTTGCAGTGGGGGTCCCTCAGCGAGGGGGTCCTTGGGCTGAGAAATGTTGAAGACCACTGGTCTAACGGATGAAGCACCTTTGTTGCACCGCCAATGACACAGCATTGTGCATCAGACGGCGTTGTGCGCAAAACTAGGTGGAAAGCTGAGAATGAACAATGATGTGTGATAGTTATAATTAATTTCATCAAGCTTCCAGCATGGTTTATTCTGAGAGGTCTGCTGAGCATCACAATCTGCTTTTGCAAAATGAGGTCACAACTTTCCGCAGCAAACGGCAAACATCTGCTGTCATTCCAACACGCAAATGACCTAAAATTTGGGATTACAGCGCTGAGACAACACCGTCGTTGATTTTCAGACGTGCACATTCCCAGTCAAAACTGGGTAATTTCATGACTGACTTGAGCACAGGCAATTTTTGTGCTCGGCATGCTTGGATCAACATACACATGCGAATCAAGCTTTTCACACATGAACACAATAAAAAGCAACTCTCCATGATGCTTTTTTATTTTAGCTAGGTTTCGCGGCTGCCCCCCCCCCAAACCTTTTTTTTATTGGAGATCTGCACGCTGCTTTGCACCCGTTTGTGGAATAAAGCTATTTTGGTTGTCAGAAGTTTTAACACGTAGCCTCTCTAGCTCGCATTGCTCCTGATGCACTTCATATTTATATTTCAGGGTTGTTCCCGGTACATTAAGACCCTCGTTACCTCATATTTATAGCCCATTTCATTATAGTTCAAACCGTCATCAAATGGTACAGTGAGACCCTCATTACTTCATATTTATATCACAGGATGGTTCAAACAGTGAAACGCTGTAGATAGCGTGCTGCGTTGCAGTTTTCTTTCCTCTCATTAGTTATTCATTCGTTAATTTTGGATTGGTTCAGGCTATGTCACTACGCCATGGCCGATGCTCCATATCAGGACTGTTTCTTGCGCTATAACATATCGCCCGCTCGCTGGCAGTCAGGATTTTTTAAATATTCCATACCAATTGGCTTCCAAAGTTTGTGAAAGGAGCCTATTTACAAAAGAAATGCCTAAAACTATGAACACATCATCCGATCCACCCCAAATGTTGAATTACATATTGAGGGGCCTCTACATAACGCAAAGCCAAAGCAATTATTTTTAACAGACATGAGTAGGTATTGTCAAGTAAAGACGTTTACATTGAGTACAGACCGTAATTACTTAAACTACCGCTTTAAAACATCAGGGCTTTAATGCAAATTCCAAACTTGATGGTGGCAGTTAACTCATTCACTGCCTGAATTATTTCTGGCCGCGTTTGCCCACTGCCAAGATTTTTCATTGAAAAAAAAAAGTACTCAGGAGCCGAGATACAGAATTTTTAAGTTTAAAGTTAACAAGGAAGTGGATGGGAGTCTAGATCTTCGAAAAATCATATCTCCTTGGTCTTTGGGTAGGGTTTTTTTTTTTTTTTTCAAAAAGTCGTTTTAGTCGTTCTAGGCAGGCATGGCTTATGGGACAGAAGTCGTTTTAGTCGTTCTAGGCAGGGAATGAGTTAATAGTAATTATTAGTAGTAATAATTAATCATTATTTCTATTAATGCTGCTGAATTGATTTTCAAAAACCCAAATCGGTCCCATCCCTACAGTAGTAAGTACTCTCTGCCCTCGCTTCTTCCTGCTTTGTGGACGATAGCGCCTTGCAAAGTGCTGAGTCGGATGAGACACGCAGACATGCATAAACATATGCACAGCCGCACACACACACTTCCTAAATGGGAAGCTAATTGGTTGCTAATGATACGGCTACTTGTGGCTGTGCTGGGCTTAATAGTTTCAGATTGTTCTCTACCCTACTGCTCTCAGTCCAAGCATGTTGAGCAATGGTGTACATTACAAAGTACTCAACCTCGGAACTTGAGTTAGTATAGATACTCCTGTTCAAATAAGTCAGCTACATGTGAGTTGCTCAGTCAAATTTGTACTTGAGTTAGAAAGTAATGGTGTACTTGCTTCTGAAAATAAAAGCACTCTGCCATTTAAAATACTTATACTTAAGTATTCAAAAGTAGAAAGTTGATTGGTTATTTCCACTGTATTACCATACAATAATTAAATATGCCATATTTTGGCCATAGTAACATCTATTGCATTTAATCGTGTTATAGAATTAGGCATTATATATGTAGATTATTACTTTTTATGTACTTTGAAACAGAGGCCTCTGGCTCCGGGTGACAGAGGTCAAGGCCTCTGGGCCTTGCAACAGAGACTCGGCTCGAGTCATGGGACTGGCTCTTAAAGGTCAGGGAGCAGGTCTTCTGTGCGGTCAGCACTATCTCCGGCAGTATGATTGCTGCATCTCGGAGGTGTTGCTGGGCAAACAGAAACCTAAACCCACAGGTTGCTTCACACCTGGCAATCAGTGTATGCGACTGGGCAAAGCAGGTATTCTTACTGGTCAGTTGATGTGTTATAAATAGCTCTGTATAAGCGCTAAGGTGAAAGGGCGAACTTCTCATCTGTCTCCAATGTTGGGAAATAAATGATACTGTGACCTTTCAGTTTGCTATAAAAGAAAGTCCCAGCGACCAGTGGGACTTTATGCATTTAGCTAAAGAACATGTTCTTCAGTTCGCTATAACCATGCTTGATACCGTGTGATATCGTCTTCAATAAACAACCAGATCTCCTCTCTCCAAAGTCGTTGCCTGTGCATTCTTGCACTCACCAAGAATAATCAACAATCGCAATGAAGTGAATGACAATTAATTGTCAAGTAAACTGTCATCATCGTGACAGTCCTAGGAGGGTTGGTTTACAATCATATGTCACGCCACCATGGCAACCAGGCGGACTTGTTCCAAGTCTCGCGAAGTGAAAGTTAAAGAGAGTACAGAAATGTCTCAGACTCAGACCATAGCTTAGAACAAGGGTTCCCAAACTTTTCAGGCTGTGACCCCCCAAAATAATCATATTTGCACAATGCACTGCGAGGTGTTGTGAGCTTGCAGATTGGCTAGTTTCACAATGTTTGCCTCTTTCTTGCTTAGGGTCTTAAAGGTCTTAGAAAGTCATACATTTTTTACTTTAGAAATGTGCAGATATCCAGTATACACTTACAGTATACTGTATGTTGGTTTGTTGTTTACCGTTGAGTGAGAAGACAATGCTGCACATTAAGTTAATCATCTGCCCCCCCCCCCCAAATAATCTGGGCCCCCCTGTTTGGGAACCACTGGCTTAGAGGTGGAACATTTGT
This sequence comes from Gymnoscopelus microlampas, assembly GCF_963454915.1. NCBI lineage: Eukaryota > Metazoa > Chordata > Actinopteri > Myctophiformes > Myctophidae > Gymnoscopelus > Gymnoscopelus microlampas. The sequence continues at coordinate 27,883,925 of NC_139959.1, forward strand.
CTCCCCCAACTTCTCTCATAAATGGATCCGTTCTCACCTGACAACAGACTAGAGTAAACTCCTCAAAGATCCACCCACGACAAGAGAGAAGCTGAAATGGAGGATAAACAAATTGCAAGAGGGAGGTGGGGTGTGTGTGTGGGGGGGCCGGGGGGTGGCACAGAGAGAGCGGATAGGATGAATAAAAGATTTGTCAGTGTTGGAGGAGAGGCAGTGAGCGAGATCGGCGTATGTTAATGCGTTATGAGCGCGTCGTGGCCACTCACGCCTGTCAGTCCATTAGGAAGCACAACTCTGCTCTCTCTCAGCGTAACAAGCTGTCCCATAATATATGAATGACAGGTAAACTCTCTCTCACACTCACAAACACACGCACATGGTGCCTTTACATGCAGGAAAAAACAACAACAACAGAAAGGCATACTTGACTAATGGCAATAGGAGAGGCACCAATCGCCTATTTGTAGCTGGTTTTCCCACGAAAAAAATAAACCTTCACAGGCTTGCTAACTTTGTGGAAAAAGGTTATGAAAGAGAGAGGCAGAGATGCAGAGAGAGAAACGGAGAAGTGAGCTAGAAAGGGAGACAGAGATAGAAACAAAGTCGAAAGTCAAACAATAGGCATCTATAGAGAGATTCAACCCTGCTCTGATAAGCAGGGTTAGAATGAGTATTTCCACAATCAAATTACTTTACTCCAAGATAGACCTGTCACAATTATTACATAATCGCCTAATCGCGATTATTTGAGATAATCACAATTATTTTTGCATGATCGTCATAATCGTTTCCATGTTGAAAAATGTTCATACATTTTCAAACATTTAAAAAAATAGTGGAAATAGCAGATCTACAGTACAAGCTTTGTATATTAAGGTTATTTGCCCTGTGCAACTTCAAATACAAAACATTTTTTTATTCATGTGTTCCAGTGTTCAACGACAGAAACACAATTGAATCGTTAATCGCAATTATTTGTGTGGCAATTAATAGTCATGTAAAATTTCATAATCGTGACAGCCCTAAAGAGTCAGTCTGCCTGTCTGTCTGCAAAGCCACTGAAGAGTAGAGAGAACAAATCTCTAGCAAGGAAACACTGCTCCCGATCTCATTTCATGTAACGCTGGGTCAGGAGTGTGCACTGGTGAACAGACCACACACACACACACACAGCTGACAGCACCAACCATATGCCTATTGTGACAACGCGACTAGACAAATGACATCCGAATACCAAGAATCACTGAATGGCTCAGAGATATTCATACCGTTATCACTTATAGACACAAAGTCACTGCCACGGTTTTTGACGCTTTTACACAGCTGCCCAACACAGTGTTTCTCAAACAGTGGGTCTGGGCTCTGGGCCCAAAAAGTGGTTTTCGGGATGCTCCATAAATAACATTTGTTATACACGTTGTAAAAGAATACTGTGTCATTTATATTGGTTGACTTCAAAGTGAAGCCAGTTGACAACTAGCAGTGTAACTAAAAAATACAAGGAAACATTGTAATAACATAATGTTACAACGTGACTTATTTGTAAATAAGTCATGTTGTAACATCAAAAGTCAATAATAGTGGAAAGTATCTTATCTGGAGACAAAAACAGCTGTTCTTCCTCTTCACTGAAACAGAGCACTTATGTATCTATGTCTATTCGAGACAATGACCATTTTTGCTATGAAACTAGACTATGTACCCTTACTGACCAAAAGCATCTTAGATTATGGCCCGTAAAGAGCACTTACATTGACTCAATACGGCAAGTCAGATGATGCTGAGACATGAGGGTGCATTGCTCTATATGACCCTACAGCACTGTGTTTGCATCTAGAGTTTGATACCCAAAAACACAAAGGAGGGGATGAAAACTTTCCAATGAGGTGAAGGACAACTTGTCAGGTGTGAGAGAGAAGGTGTAAAACCACAAAGGAGGATCTCTCTGGGATTAACATGTTAACACCTGCCTGATGGAAGACAGCTAACGCACGTGCACGTGCACACGCACGCGCACACGTTTCTCCAAATTAACTGCATTTTGCGTGCATGAAACTTTAAAGTCACAACTGAAACATCTTAATCTCCAAAGCATCTGTTCTTTTTTGTCTGTAAACTCATGTTCCTTCTACGGTGCATTTCATTTCCTGTGTCCCTCAAACTATAGAGCTATCCATGTTCACATTTTCCGGAGCAGAGCACCATTTTCCCCTTTAACAACTAAAGCCCCAGCATCCGTATTGTGGGGAAAGCTTTCGCAGAAAATAGCAAATCGACAAGCTCACAATGCGCTGCAGCGCAATGCATTTAGAGAATTTGACTCTTATCATGGCTGCTACTTGGATACTTCTGGGTCATTTTAAGAAACTCGAATTTGGAGACTGCCATGAATATAATAATACAATTAATATTGACAAATCTTTGAATATACATATTTTTTAAAGCGAACACTTAACTAAAATCTTTGCTTTTGGGGGTCCCTGGAGCAAAATATTTTGAGATGGGGTCAGCGACCAAATACATATCAATTTTGGGGGTCCTTGACGTGAAAAAGTTTGAGCACCACTGATATAGAAACACAGAAAACTGTTAGGATTTAGAAGACATTTTTAGAAGTTGCCTCAGGTCTTAATGGGTTAATGCCTAAATTGTTGATTGCTAATTGTTGCTAAAGTGTGTGTGTGTGTGTGTGTGTGTGTGTGTGTGTGTGTGTGTGTGTGTGTGTGTGTGTGTGTGTGGTTGTCCAGGTCTGTAGGCCAGTGGGCCTGTGTGGACGGTGATTCATCATAACAGTGTGTCCGCTATTGGCAGGCAGTGATCAGCATCAAAGCAAACAGCCAGCGTATTGAGCTGCTGGCAGAGCGCTCCATCATCCCAGCTAGACAGCTGCTGAGGAGGCACAAAGGTGACGGCTAGATCGTTTGAGCGACCCTGTCAATTTTCGAAATTAAACCATTGAGACCTGAGGCCTATTCTACAAACGCCTTCTACAATCAGTCGTTCGCACACTTTCAAGATTTTTCAAAAATGTTCAGCAGATGCACAAGCTCGCAGCGCGGCACGAAGTGACATGCTGTGAGCTTGTATATCTGCTATTTTTGAATAGCCAACGAAAAATCTAAAATGACACGATGCTTTCCCGGTTTTAATGGGTTAAAAAAAAAAGACTGCGAATTGGTTCCCCTCAACATTCAATGGATAATAGCAAGTGATGACTTTGCCAAAGGGAAATTAGCCAGCCCTCCTCACGAAGAAAGAACAACCAAACTGCTGGTTGGAAACGGTTGGAAGAATATATTGGAAAACACATAAGCGTTATGATAAACAATTTAACAAATGATACAGAAACACCCTGTAGAGATAACCTAATGTCAGAAAACGTGTCCCCAAGCAATTGCGGAAATAAATAAATAAAGGCTGTGGCAGCATTAACCCATTAAGACCTGAGGCAGATTCTATAAATGCCTTCTAAAGCAGTGTTTTTTTGGTTTGGGATAACTAAAAATGGGGAAATATTCCAGCAGGGTTCAGCACCAAACACACAAGGCAGGAACACCCCCCTACATTTCTTTGCAGCAAGACAAAAGAGAATAATTTCAAGACAAGACTAATTTGCACACACAGACATAGATCAGACATACACACACACACAAATTGTCAAGACATCCTCAGAGTTACACTCATACAGTACACAAAACCCCCAAAAAATATTGATAAGACATGCATTGCTCACAGCCACAGTCATGCACGCACACTCACATATATACACACGGATCAGTTCCAGAGCGTGCCCCCGCAGCTCTCTAGCAGTTTTAAAGCATTCAAACAGGCGGATTTACAGCATCTCTTTCTGCTGGGAACAGACAGCTAGAGAAATAAAAAATGGATACCACTTTCTACAGCCCTGCAACGCTCCTTCACTCACACACACACACACACACACACACACACACACACACACACACACACACACACACACACACACACACACACACACACACACACACACACACACACACACACACACACACACACACACACACACACACACACACACACCTCTACTGTTTCATAGTATCATGTTCCAATCTTGATTCTTCACTAGAGGAAATATATTCTGCTTTTTGGTGACAGAGTACAGTGGAAAGTTACAGTAAGGAGATGACCAATATGGGGAAAGACATGACACCTGCCTCATGCTCAACTTGAACCTGGTGATATATGTAGTCAGCATGTCAAAGAGTCTCCTACAGAACAGCCACCCCGTCAGCAAAATATTGTCTCAGGAATGCGTCAAAAACTAAAGAATGTCCATGAATTCAAGGCTCCATGGTGTGTGTAATTGATGGAAAATAAGTCTATTTTTTGGGTGAATTACTCACTTAACTCATTGAGTGCTATTCCTGTGTTTCACGTGTTTTACCGCTATGGTGCAACGTGCCAATCACATGTTTCACGTGTTTTTGAGGGTTTTTTATTTAATTTCAGAACCCAAGATATCATTATCTGAAGATTTGCAGCTCCATCCACTCCTTGTTTAACTTATAACTGAAAAAGGCTGTATCTCACTTCCTAAGCACTTTTTTTTTACTTTGGAAAAATCTCTGGCACTGGGACAACATAGCCAGAAATAATTCTGGCACTCAGTGAGTTAAGCAGCAGGAAGCAAATTTCTTATAAAACCTTAAGTCAGTCGTTATAAGGTGTATTGCTCACCATTGTTCATCAACCTTGACAAAGACACAGGGAGAGCCGGAATTGGTTGTGTTTGAGAGAGGGGCAGGGGTAATGACACATGGCGTGTGAGTATTCACACTCCCAGGAGAACACAGAGAGAAATGTACAAGGAGATAATTGGCGAAAACTCTTCTAGAGAAACACGCAATATGAAAGGAGCAGTGATGGCAATGATTAGATAAACATAAAAGATACACATCATACCTTGACCTTTGCATGATTGACTTTGCTGCAATTGCAACCCAACAAGCTGTCTGAGTGCATGCAGCCTTATCTTAAACATTGAACCTATTCCCACTGGTTCGAAACAGTGAACCGTCGCATCTCTAATATATCGTTGGTGTCAGGTGGAAAGCTCATATGTCAGAATTCAAATTCAAAAATAGACGATCTAGAAGCTCAAAAGAGGTTTCTGGACGACAGCAATGATATGTTTGGTACAATCCCAAAAGTCTCTCCAGACAAGTTTCGGGTGAACGTGTTTTGGTGCTCAACAGTAAAAGGACAGTAACTTAGTAGCAAAAAGGTTTTACCTGGGCACTTCAAATAGACTACCCAGAGAACATCGAAGCACTCATTTGGTCTGTATGTTTTTGTTTGTTAAATGCATTTGTTTGCCTACATGTCTGCAGATGCCGTGTTGCTGGAGGAGTCGGTCACTTACTATTTGTATGTCTCCGAGCGGACGTACTCGAAGACGTGCGAAACGCCCAGCTGGAACTGGTCGGCGATAGGGGTGACCCACGGGTTGTTCTCCGCCTTGAAGACCTGCTTAGGCCCGGTCAGGTCCAAATTACCTGATGGGGGGGGGGGGGGGGGGGGGCAAGCGAAACCAGGAGGAAGTAAGAGGGCGAAGGGAGGAGACAGATATAGGGAGGGATAGAGAGAAAGGGGGGAAAGGAGGAGAGAAGGATGCAATTAGCAAGGAGAGAGAGATGGGGGGCATAGTGGATGGAAAAGGGATGGAGGAGAGTGAGAGAGAAGGGGGCAAAGAAACGGAGGGAGAGCGAGACCGGGGGAAAGATATAGGGAGACAATGAAAGAAAAGGAGGTCAGGAGGGAACGTAAGAGTGAAGCCAAAATCAAGGGAAAGGGGGAGAGGGGGATAGAGAAAAGGAAACAGAGTGATCAACCGAGACAAAAATGCTTTAGGCAACTGAAAGAATGTATACACCTCAAAGCAAAGGTATCCGTTTGATATGCTTCTGAGAGACAGCATATGACAGACACACACACACACCCCAGTGGTGGAAAGTAACTAAGTACATTTACTTAAGTACTGTACTTAAGTACAATTTTGAGGTATTTGTACTTTACTTGAGTAAAGTACATCTTCTATTTTTTATCAAACATTTCCATTAAACACATACAGTAACATTCCTACTGCATTTTGTATTAAAAAAAGGGAAGGATCGGGAGGACCGAGCGAGAGAGGATTAAAACTTTAGAGAGAGTTGAAACAAAAAAAACTAAAAAGAATTGAGTTGCGTCATCGACCTAAAGGCAGGCGGGGAGGAGAGGAGCGAGAAGGATGTCACTGGGTCGGAGAGGGAAGGAGGGCGCCCCATGTGGCTGTCGGTACTGACAGGTTAGAAACGCGGGTCGGTGTTGCTAATGTGATGAATGTGGGCACCACGGGACTAATTATCTAGCCTTTGATTAGCCCAGCGATGAAGGGCTTTCTCAGTAACAGAGAGAGATAGAGAGAGAGAGAAAGAGAGAGAACAGAAATAAAAGTGTAAAAAAGTGCATAGATAAAGAGAGAAAGGAAAGGAACAAGCGAGAGACAAACTGAAACAAAGAGATAGGGGCCAACAGAAAGAGAAGGAAATAACAGACGGATATGATTAAAAATAAAAGAGAAAGAGGAAATGGTGACAGACATGTGTGCACAGATACGAGACGAGACAAGACACACACACACACACACACACACACACACACACACACACACACACACACACACACACACACACACACACACACACACACACACACACACACACACACACACACACACACACACACACACACACACACACACACACACACACACACACAGTATTGGCGGGCTAAATATGAAATATCCCCTGGCTTCTCACTAAATCCTGGAACAGCCCACAATGAAATGCTGGCTCATGACTAACTGGCTTTAAATGCTTTGAATCGTCAGACGGAAGGTGTTAACACTTACATTCTGAAAACTGACTGACACGACGACGGGGGAATTGTGTGGCAGATAAGCGAGTTTCTGTGCAGCCAACATAGGGCTTTTTCGTGTAATCTCTCTCGCGGTTGGTCATAATGAGAGAAATGTGAAAGGAGCTTATGCACAAGCTATGTGTACAAGGCAACATCTTCAAGAATCTGTAAAATATGCATGCTTGCAACTAGGGCTTGACCGATACATCGGTCCGCCGATAAAATCGGCCATAGTCATTATGACCAGTGATGGAAGAAGTACTCACATTTTTCACTTAAGCAAAGTACAAGTTTGGTATTAAAAATGTACTTGAGTAAAAGTACAAAAGTATTGGCATCCAAATGCACTTGAAAAACGTATGTTTCTATATCAGTGGTGCTCAAACCTTTTCATGTCAAGGATCCCTAAATATGTATTTGGCCGCGGACTCCCATCTCAAATTATTTTGTTCCAGAGACCCCCAGGAGCAATTTTTTTGTAAAAAATGTTTGCTTCAAGAAATATATACTGTATATTCAAAGATTTGCACAACTTTTCACAATTTAAAAAAAAATAGCAGATCTACAAGCTCATAGTGCGGCACGAAGTGAGGCGATGTGAGCTTGTACATCTACTATTTTTGAATAACCATCGCTAAAATCAGATGCTTTCCCTGTTTTAATGGGTTAATGCAGGACTCCCAACACTCTCGTGACGGGCAGCATTGACAGGAGAGTGTGTGGAGAATTTAACATGTAAGTGTTGGCACATATCGTAGAGATAAATGAAATCCGTCAGCATATGTCTCATGGAGGTGAAACCGCTAGCAGTACCATGTGCGCCACAAAGGACGGCCGTCAAAAAGCTTATTTTGTGGCCAAAAAGTCCGTCTTCCATTGAATAAACCTAACAAACTGCACCAAACAAGCATTGTTGCGGATAAATCACACGTAATCTCTCTCCCCTCTCCCTGGCTTTCTCCTCCCTTTACCCATGCCTCTCTCCTCCTCTCTCTCTCTCTCTCCCTCCCACCTTCTCTCGTTCTCTCTCCCTAACAAGGCTGGAGAGGAGGCAAAGGGCTTAGGGAGCCGTGACAGAAGGATTCTAATAAGCCCCTGCTGTTCTTTTCCTCTGCTCTTTTTTTTTTTCATACTATCAATTCTTTTCTCTCACTCTCTCCGTCCCTCTCGGCCAACCCTTTCCCGTTCATTTCTCTCCGCTTCTCCAATACCCTGCCGATACACATCCACCTTGCTCATGTCAACAAGACAGACAAATGGAAGGAAACAGAAAAAAGAGAAAATAAAGAAAAGGGCATGCATGTACACATGCATGTCTACTAAGGTTTGTGTGTGTGTGTGTGTGTGTGTGTGTGTGTGTGTGTGTGTGTGTGTGTGTGTGTGTGTGTGTGTGTGTGTGTGTGTGTGTGTGTGTGTGTGTGTGTGTGTGTGTGTGTGTGTGTGTGTGTGTGTGTGTGTGTGTGTGTGTGTGTGTGTGTGCGCGGACAGGCTGTCAGTGAGTGCTAGGAGTCCTGGTGACCTCGGTGGGGGTGGATGTGGCTCTGTGAAGCGTTCAGTCTGGGTCATCCATTCTGTCTGTCTGTCTGTCCGTCCATCTGTCTGTGTCTGTCTCTCTCAGACTGCCTCCTCACAGGCTACCATGTAACTGTAGGAAAAACCAATACTTTCTCACAGCGACAGCAGCTCTGCCAGGCTGCCTACCTACTTGCATGTATGCCTGCTGTGTGAGAGTGTGTGTGAGTGTGAGTGTGTATGTGTGTGTGTGTTATATACACACACACACACACACACACACACACGCATGCTGGAAAGTGTTCGGCTTCCTCTGTGAAGAGCAGCATACAGTATGTATGACCTGAACGTACACACCTCCAGGTAACAAAAGATTCACAATCAACTTCTGCTGATGAGCAGGCATCTGTGCGTGTGTGTGTGTGTGCGCGCGCGCGCGCGCGCGTGCGTGCGTGCGCGCGCGCGTGCGTGCGTGCGTGCGTGCGTGCGTGCGTGCGTGCGTGCGTGCGTGCGTGCGTGCGTGAGTGCGTGCGTGCGTGCGTGCGTGCGTGCGTGCGTGCGTGCGTGCGTGCGTGCGTGCGTGCGTGCGTGCGTGCGTGCGTGCGTGCGTGTGTGTGTGTGCTTACCTAGTTCAGGGGGCAGGACGGTCAGCCTGTTGCCTTGGATGTGGAGCTCTTTGAGCTGGGCAAGGTCTCCAATCTCCTTGGGCAATGAGATCAAATCATTGTCCCTCAGACTCAGCTAGAGCGGGAGAGAGAAAAGGGTGAGCGTGGGGGGTGGTGGGCAGGGAGAAAAATAGACAATTAAAAACATCCTTGCTGACATGTACAGACACAGAGTAATACACTCAGATAACTCCAGAATAAACGATCCCATCTAAAAAAGTCTAGGCAGCGAAAAAGCTTACTCCACTGAAGCAAGATGGGATATGGCAGAGAGAGAGAAAGAGACAGAGACAGAGAGAGGTGGAGAAAGAGAGACAGGTATAGAGAAGGAGAGGGAACGCCAGAGAGAGACACCGATTTACTGTGCTTGTACAGTATACAGATGAATTACTTACTATCTGTAACTTGGCTAGTTTGCCAATGTCAGGTGGCAACATCTCAAAGTCGTTGTCACTGAGATACAGGGCACGCAGAGTAGCTGTAACACACACACACACACACACACACACACACACACACACACACACACACACACACACACACACACACACACACACACACACACACACACACACACACACACACACACACACACACACACACACACACACACACACACACACACACACACACACACACACACACAGATGACTCTGTAAGACTTGATTGCGAGTTAGAGAGAATATACTGTGTGTGTGAGAGAGGGTGGGTGAAAGTGTGTGTGTGTGTGTGTGTGTGTGTGTGTGTGTGTGTGTGTGTGTGTGTATGTGTGTGGGAGAGGGTGGGCAAAAGTGTGTGTGCTTGTGCATATCTGTAAGAAAGAGTGAGTTGAAACACAGGGCAGGCCACAGTCTGATCAATAGGAGTGGTCAAGGCTGATTAACAACGCCCTGCAAACTGGACTGAGGAGCAGCTGACGCACGCACGCACGCACACACACAAGCTTTTCTAGCCAAGAGATGTCAAAATAGCGGACATACACATATGCACACCACGTGTGTCACAGACACAATTAACCAATCAAAACCGGGAAAGAGTCTGTGTCATGTGTTACATTTTAAACAACTTAACCATCATTTTATACTATTAAAAAATATCAGATATAAAAGCTCATAGCGCGGTCACTTCGTTTTTTCAGAAAACGGTTAGGATTTAGAAGCCATTTGTAGAGTCGGGCTCAGGTCTTAACACATCAACCGCCAAGAACGTAGTCCTACGGTCCGTTAAATCCAACTGTTAAGCGCCGAGACCGTAGTGCTACGGTCCGGGTGCTTTTTCCTTTTTTTCGATTTTTTTTTTTAATTTTCTAGGGGGACCATTTTCAGTGTAACACCACCGGAAGTCGACCGGAAGTGCGATCCTGTTTTTTGTTTCCCGTCGGCCTCCATTCTAAGTAGCACACTAAAACCCTTCTAAAACCTGTGTAGTTTTTCCTCCTCGCATTTCCCATGTTAACATAAACGGTCAGAACTCAAACATGGCGGCTCCGTTTGACACGTGGTCTGGACTAATAGACGCAGGGACATGTGCACGTTGTTTACAAACAGTCCATCGCGCATTCTAAAGGATTTTAACGGGGCCTATGGCGACTTAAAAAAAACAAAAAACAACAATAAAACCTTGGCACTGGTGAGTACATTATGAGATTAGCCCTTGGCGGTGGATGTGTTAATGGGTTGGCTGTTGAATGTGCTGAGGGAGTTCAAACAGACAGACTCAGACAGTCACACAGCCACTGCTATGCTGCTATGCAAGGACATACTATTCTTATTAAATGCTGAACAAAACAGCAAACACAATGAGAAAAATGGGGGGGCAAAGTTACATAGGTGGTTTAAAATGGAGGCCAAGGATGAGGCCAACAACCTGTTGTACTGCTTCACATACAATCAATATGACACTGTATCAAAATGATAAAAATTAGATTATGTACACAGCATTCGATATATGGTACTTCTAAGCTGTCAAAATGGCCTTGTTTAAACCTGGCATCCTCTTGCGTCTGGTCACCTGCATTTACACGTTTAAGGCTGAAATAAAGAAAGGCTATAGTCACATACACCCGTCCTTCCAAGCAGCCCCCTCTGCACTAGCTCTGTAATTAATCAATTAGAATAGCTGATTAATGGTTGAATAAACTGAGCACACGATTAGGCCACTCGCACGCTAACGCAGCATTAATAATAGTACAGGGGTTAAGAAGTGGGTGTGTGTGTGTATGTGTGTGCACACTCACTGAGGTAGAAGAAGTTCCCGGGTAGTGAGCTCTGGTTCAGGTTGTTGTAGGTGAGGTCCAACACCTCCAGGGCGGGCAGCGAACCGAAGCCCCTCGGCAACCCGCTAAGACGATTCATACTGTGGAGATACACACACGCACACACACACACACACACACACACACACACACACACACACACACACACACACACACACACACACACACACACACACACACACACACACACACACACACACACACACACACACACACACACACACACACACACACACAGTTAAACTTTAAACATTCTCTGTCTAAACAATCGTACTTTTCTTACAAGCTGTCACTGCTTTCTCAGATAAAGTAAGCATATTAGCATTAATCATAAATTGATGATATTCATCAATACAGCGGCCATTTTGCTCTTACATCATACTCGGGGGTGGAAAGCCACCTCAAGAGTATAATGTACTGTAAAAGCAATATGGTCGCCATGTGAACACGATCAATTTGATCATCAACGTTGCATATCTTATAGGCCTAGTCCTCACAGAGGCTACTCAATGGACTCGTTCCCACAACCTCAATTGTGCGTTCTCAAGTTGGTTTTCTTCCAGAATTTCGGAGGCAAACAGGATAAATGAATCAACTTCGATTTTGTGTAAGGGGACCACAGTGTAAATACGTCTATTTTTTATCCTCGATTGTCTTTCAACCTTCTAGGTATGACGGTTGCAAGCATTAAAATGAAATCATCAACAACAAGATGTGAAAAACTGAAAATACGGAAAATGATGGGTGAACAAGGCTGGCCATGTTTGCATTAATCGGGCCCTGTTTTAGCCTCGTTTGGCAATGGGATGGAACGAAGGCTATTGACTCCTGCTCCAACCGCCAGTCTATGTCTGCCTGTTGCTGCACGTTTGCATAAATGTTTGTCTATCTGTTTGTCTGTCTTCGTACCTCAAATGTCCTTGGGGAATATTCCATTATCAATACGCAAACAAGCACGAAAGCTCTTCAAAGACACAAAGTTACCTACAGGGGAAGGATTGGATGAGCAGCAGAGGCAAATTGATTGAGCGACGTTGTTTATGTGTGTGCACTGTGCGTGCATGTGCCTGTCTGTTTACAGAGGCAATTTCCAGGTCAGAGGGACGGATTGTTTTTGACAAATGAGATCAAGTGCTTTATAAAGCTTGCGCACAGAGACAGGTATACCCAAGCCACACACGCACAAACACATACGGGAGAATAAACAATTACACGATCAAAAAAAAAAAGAATACACCCACACAGCATGCGGTGTGGAATACTAGTGTGCGGCTTACACTATCCAGATAATGTGAGTGTGTGTCTATCAGTGAGTCAATACCAACCACATAATGGCAAGGCCAGCCCCCTCCTAATCCTACATGACATTGACAGGATGCCGACAACCCTCTGCACACGCACACTTTTAGGCACAGGTAGAGACTGATAGGGCTGTCACAATGGTGAAATTTTACTCGACGATTAATTGTCGCTCAAAAAAATGTGCGATTAGCGATTGAATTGTGTTTCTGTCATTGAACATTGTAACGTTATGAATAAAAATAAACATTTCTGTTTCGATTATACGCTTCGTAAACAAAAAGGTGCGCAGGCCAGATATGACAAATAACTTACATAATTAAACTTAATATAAACTTTATATGAATAGTGGAAACAGCAGATCTACAAGCTCAAAATACGTCACTATGCAACACGTTTTGAGCTTATAGATCTGCTATTTCCACTATTTTTTTAATGTTTCAAAATATATTTTTAAGAAATCAACATCATCGTCAACAAATTATGACGATTATGCAAAACATCATTGCGATTATCTCAAATAATTGCAATTAGGCGATTATGTAATCATTGTGACAGGCCTAGAGACTGCACCCTGTGTCTAAATTCAAGACTATATCAAAATAATATATTAAAGGGATATTTTAGTTTCAAACATGTTTGGGATCATTTTAATGTCTAATCGTGGTCCTTTTGTGAGCACCCACCCCAGACCGTTTTTAAGTTGCTTGATTCAGTATTTAGATATTCATTTTAACAGACACGCCCCTTCCTATACAAATGCATTGTAACTTCAGACTTCATTTTAACCATGTTAGATTAACTGTATGCACAGCTACACAAAAACCCAGAAGGGGTGAGTTCCAAAAGCGGCACCGGCTTTCTGCCGCGGGAAGCTGATTACTGTGAACTTTTTACACAATGAAACAACAACGAATCCCTGATAGCCTTGTGTTCAGAGAACACAATAAAAGTCTTTTGCCAGGAGAGGGACTGCTATCCCCCTACCAGTTTCAGTGGTCAGGAGAACAAAATCTTAGCCTTAAGTGCACACAGTGGGGGCTAAATGAACATAACATAGACTCCAGATATAACCCAAAGTGGCTTGTCATACCCTAACACCAACACAGCGTGCACCAGACAATGGGAACAATGTCCAAAACACAGCCTTCAGTTCTTTACTTTAGGCTCACAAGGGATGTGTAAAGGTTATAAACCAGCTTTTGGGGGTGTTTCAGCTTTTAATGGATAGTAGAGACAGGAAAAGTACAGGGAGGGTGAGAGAACGAAAGAGAGAGAAAGAAAGAGTAAGATGACTTGCCATGGGCTTGAGTCAGACTTGACGTCACAAGGTTGTTGTGAGTACACAGTACCGACTGCGCATTAGAGCTGGATTCAAACAGGAATATAACTATTTGAATATTTGCGTTTCATAAAAAAATGACTTTGTGTGTTACTAATGCAGCGCGACATGTTGAGAGCTTGTAGATCTGCTTCCCTCCAATGCAATGATGATACGTTGTTGTTTTTTCTCGGACCCCTTGTTACATCCCATGGTATCTGCTGTGTGTAATGTGTCCTGTGCTATGCATAATTAATGTGCCACTCCCGACAAATGACTGTGTCCTGTCCTATGCAAATTTAGTGTGCCAGCCTCAACAAAAACTAGCCGAAACCAATTTAACAATAGCGTCCGCGGAGCAGACAAAACCACGGAAAGATATTCACATTTGAACTTACTCTTTCATCATAGAAACAAGTGGGCTTATAACCAAAACGATCCATGTTCTCTGGGAGAAGTGGTGTTAGTGTTCCGTGTAGAAATGTTATCTAGTCGGAATGAAAACGCAAGCTCACCACCGGAAGTGGAGCGGTGAAGGCAGACTTAAACCCCGTTTCCTTGCGCACATGTGCTGCGTCGGCATTGTCCCAGAGTCACACTGAGGAGGAACGAACAGCAGAGGTCGCTGTTGTGTTTTTCCTTTTCAGTGTGTCTGTGGGTTCCGAGATTGCTTTCTGTCAGACCCATGTTTGACCTTTGCGACGAGGGTAGGCAAGGTAAGCTTGGGGAGGCTACATATTGCACACATGTAGGGTAACTATATTGTCTAGACACATTAGGTAAGAGGGTATGTGCCAATGATGTATTTGTATGTGTTCTGCATCAAATAGAACTACACCTATTCTAATTCCAATCAAAGCCAAGAATTTTTACGCAACCCTCTCTGGTATTATAAAATGTTTTGTTTGAGCTGTTGGAAATTATAGGCTACACTTGGTTGTTAAAGTCCAGATGAAAACAATATGACTGAAATCATTTAGATAAAACTGTTTGGGAATAATTTTTTATGACAATAGTTTTTTTTAAATCGATTCTTCTCTTGATTTATTTTTTTAATCAAATTGTGACCCCAAGAATCGGAATCGAATTGAGAAACGTGAGATTCACAAGATCCACAGCCCTAGAGACAACGTACACAGACAGACACAGAGGTTTTGTGAATACATAGATATTTGAAGCACAATAATGTATATACACAGTATACACACACAGTACAACATTGTCCCAAACAGCTCTTGTGCTCTTACATGTTTGTTTCCTGCCTGTTTTTATTTGGTCCAAATCAGGGCGGAGTAAAAATCGAATTGCCTTAGTGGATTGATAAAGTTGTATTGAATTGAACAGAATGAATGCGTATGCACTGTTTCCTGTGCTGGCCTTGTAAAACTGAATTTTTGAGCAAGGGAGGCGATATTTGTAGCTACGTGAGCAACTCCTATGAGCTGGGGCAGTGCTTGAATGGTAAGAGTAGGACAGAGGCGCTACGTCCTCCCAGTGGCAGCTCCTCACTGGAAGGTGAGCATGTATGAGGTTTAGTTGGACAACAACTAAATTGGGAGAAAAACGGGGGGGAGGGGAGAATAATTGGCTACTCTAAATAAATACAACATTTAATTTAAAAAAAGGGTGGCAGCTTTTTGTTTTAACCACTCAGCCTGGCAACCCTATTTTTGACATGTCGTTATTTTTCAAAACACACACACACACACACACACACACACACACACACACACACACACACACACACACACACACACACACACACACACACACACACACACACACACACACACACACACACACACACACACACACAGTGATGCCCACCCGAGGTTGAGGTGTTTGAGTTTCTGCAGACTGCTGATTTGGGTGGGGAGCTCCTCTATCTGGTTGTTGAACATGTTGAGAACCTCCAGGTTCTTCAGGTCAGAGACGTTTGCAGGGACCGCTGGAAGACAGAGAGAGAAGGACAACAGAATGAGGGGTCATACGATGCCGCCGTTTTGTTTTCCTTTTTCTCCTCTGTAAATTATTTGAATTCGTTGCTGACATGTATTAAAAGATCTTCTAATCTACACCATGAATTAAAAAAATAATAATAATATTTAATATCATATTGTTTATGTCCCTCAAACGTTTTTCAAAAGGTTTGAGCCTAAATCAAGCCTCAGATATACTCATTCCAACTAACTTCTCTCTGGCTTATAAAGCACTTTCACCTGCAATACCACATTGTCCTGTTTGACACGGGGCACTATTGAGCCAGTTTGTATGCATGTTATCTCCTGGTTCTGTGTGGAAAATGTTTTTTTTGTTTTTTGTTTTTTTTACTGAAAAAACGGGAGGGATTGTACCGAACGTGACGTCACCTTCGGGTGAAAATCAGTTTGGTCTGTTTTGAGACCAATTTACAGAAAACCCCAGATATGCTGTGAAAGCCTGAGTGTTCAAACTGGGGTATTTTTTGGGATAGAAGAGAGGTAGGGGAGACCAAAAATACACAAATAAGAAGGAAAAGTAAAAATTCATGGTGTAGTCCCTTTAACGTGTTAATGTTCTATGGCCTGGTGATGAATTGAACACATAGGACCACAATGGAAACAAGTCCCCAGGACTTTTTTAATGTTATCATTTTAGACATTTTTTGAGTATTCAATCAAATGAGGGACAGCTTCAGAGGAAAGTTGAGAGGGAAAGACACAATGAGGGAGGACAGGGGTAGCAAGAAGGAAAGACAGAGAGACAGAGAGACAGAGAGACAGAGAGAGAGAGAGAGAGAGAGAGATTCAGACAAGCATGACATATGAGATCTCCATACATGGGCATAAAAGGGTCACAGACAGACAGACGGTACAAACGCGTACTCTGAAAACAGGTACAATGGGTATTACATAACCCAAGGGGTATTCATTCCCAATGGGCATCGTTCCCAAATGGCATTGGCCTAGTATAAAAAATGACTAAAACAAAAATGTGCAGTTATATGTACATGTACAGTATATCTGGCAATGCTTTCTATAGTAGTTTGGTATGATTCCCAAACACATCATTAACTGTATATCAGATTTTTCGTGGTCTACATACTCTAGAACTGTCTCAAGTTTCCCCGATCGGGACTTGACAATACAAGGAAACAATACAACGAACGACACAGTCAAAGGACAACATAATAGACTCCGCAACATTTAAAAAATGTAATTCCCTGTGGAGAATTGGTTTAAAAAAATGAGGTAAAGGATTCATTAAGGTAATGTCATTTGGGATAAAAGATCTCTTTGCTACATTCTTTGAGATTCTAGACATTCTATAGCTCCTTCCGGAGGAACCAAATTAATCAAATGAATTTAAAGTCAAGTTGCGTTTTCAGAGCCCTTTCTTCTTAACACTAATTACATCTCAGACAGTTATTTCTGGTTGTGCTTTGTTCGTTCACCACTTCTCTCTCTGAACGACAAGCAACATAGGGATTGTGTCTCGTACAGGTTCTCTGTGACCCTTTCATCCGAAGGTACCCTGAAAACCCACCCTCACTGTCCCCACTGCTCTCATGTCCTCATAACGAGCTAATCATCTTCAGTGTCTTCCCTTTTGATGGCTCAGTTAGACGCTCTGACATATACGGCACGCCGCAGTCACTTGGCAGGAACAGACTTTTGTTTCTCACACCTTAACCTCCATCTATCCATCCATCCTTCCTTCCTTCCATTCCTTCATCAGCGCCCCCCCCCCCCCCCCCCTCTCCCAAGACTCTGGCTGGAGAGGCGGACAGAGATCGATGGGGTGATAACAGAGAGGAAGATGTTTCTATCAGATTATGCCACTGATCAATGGGAGGGAGGGAGAGGGGGAGGATGGCCGGATGGATGGCTGGACGCAGAGGGAGAGAGGGATGAAGGGAGAGTGTACACAAACAGGCCCTGATGTGAATGCCGCTGGGCGGATGAGCACTCGGGAGGTGAGGCCCCGGCATACTGATACTGCATTGGGGGGGGAGGGTACCATTCTACAGAAGGCGTGTGTGTGTGTGTGTGTGTGTGTGTGTGTGTGTGTGTGTGTGTGTGTGTGTGTGTGTGTGTGTGTGTGTGTGTGTGTGTGTGTGTGTGTGTGTGTGTGTGTGTGTGTGTGGTCACGACATTGTATCCAACGCACAGTGCAACGCTGAGAAACCGGAACTGAAAACTTTCCTTCAGGGGGACTCAAAGTTTAGACTAAACGGCTAGTAAAAATCGATAACTCTCTCGCCGCAGTCAGTCAGCGCACGTCGAAAGCAGCACAAATCAAGACGTTAGGTAAGAGAAATTACATGGGCTACGCGTGAAAAGGAAATGAAACACTCATTCTGTGACAGCGGTCTTTTGCCTAGCAAGGCTTGCAAGGCAAAAAGGGAGTTCTTTGTAACTGAATAAAAGCATGCGAAATAGAAATATTCAAAAGAGGTCCATGATTGCATTCAGATTCCTCGCTATACGCACCTTCGCCACCTCCTCCAGACCATCCAGGCCAGGGTAGCCTCAACCACAGAACCAGCTATCCTGACCAGCCTGTTCAGGTTGCATTAATGTGACCCCCCCACCCCCCCCCCAGCAAGCAATCACAAATCGCGTTAAATTTAGATCGCGATGTAACGTTACCAGCACAGACAGACAGACAACCAGACCAGTAACCAACAGCAGCCACGGTCAATGGCCAAAGATAAGGACCTGAGCCTCCTCAGAAAGAACAGTCTACTCCGGCCCTTGCAATAGACGGCATCAGAGTTGACAGCCCAGTCCTATAACTGTATGATCGTGAACCTAGAGTTTACTACCCATCAAGGTGCTGCTAACCCGAGCAAGTATCCACTGGTTTAAGATGACTTTCTCTCTGGGTCCTTGTGGTTCACCTAGGACGTCAAAAAAATCAATTCCATTTAGCTGGCCCCCTCTCTCTCTCAGCGGACCAGTGAATGGTACTGAATCGATAAAGATGGAGTGTCTGATGAGTTTGGACAGCAACTCACGTGACCTGGTATGTAGGTAGAGTAGACCAAGAGGGCCCTCTGTACAATATGGTCTATTGATTTCCATATGGGCTACTCTATCTGGCTATCTGTGTATATGACCTGACCGGGGTCACCAGTTGACAGCGAGTATATGTCTGTCTGTATAAAAGAAATGTGTATGTAACACACTAAGGACAGGACTATATAGAAAGTGACCGTGTATACTGTACATTTGTAACACACTAAGGACATAGGACCTGTGCAAATGTGCTTGCTTGCTTGCATGCGTGCATGTGTCTGTGCTAGGGCATTCACGAATAGTGATTTTTAGTATTCGAATTATTCGACCTATAAGTATTCGAATATTCGATTAATCGATTTGATTATAAAAAATAAAATAATAAAAAAATAAAAAATAAAAAAAATAAAAAGTTTTTTTTTTTTTTTTTTTTTCAATGGCATTGATGACTGGACTCAAGGAATGCGAGTTGACGTCACACCAGAGCTCACAGCTGCGTGTCTGCTGCAGAAAAGCCACTAAAAAAAAAAAAATCTAAAAAAATCTAAAAAAAAAAACTTAAAAAAAAAAAAAAAAATGTATCGAATAATCGAATAGTGGTTTGATAGTCGAATAGTCGGTTTGATAGTCGAATATTCGAATATTCGATTATTCTGTTAATGCCCTAGTCTGTGCCAGATCGAGCTAAGAGCAAATCCACATGTACCACATGAGGGCACACTGCACAATTCTGGCAATATTCAAGGTGGAAACTTTCCATGGGAATTAATAGGAATTTATGGGAAATAATGGGAATAATCTTATCTGTACTGCACCAAGTGCACAGTTTTAACCAAATAAACGCCATGATAGCTAATATTTCTTGTTTGTGTGCATTTTCCCCCAAATAAGTTCACCATTACATTTAAATTAGGATTTTCAAAATTCCTAAGCTTAACTTCCCATGGATTTTTTTTTATTGAATACTTTATTAGTCAGGAATGTAAACAGCACTTGGTACAGTCAGACATTAAGGCTAATAGGATAACAGGATGGAATTTTTCTAACCCTATGCAATCCTACGGGTGACAATTTTGTGCTGGCCATGTGTGTTGAGACTCGGCCCATATGGCACTCCCTGGCTGATAAGGGTCTGCTGGATTGATGGTAATGGACCAGAGTGGAGTCATGTTAAAGCAGGGTGGCAGCGAAAAGGAACTCAACCTTTTACTTGTGCAGTGCTCTCTCTCTCCCTCCGTTTCTCCATCTCTCGGCCAGACCACCCTCTCTTTTCTCTCCTGTGCAGCTCTAATGAAAGACTTTCCAAATGTCAAAGTAATTCCTGACTACCTCCCAAAGTTCACAAGCCAGCGACGCTACCTCTACCTTCATCACCGCTTTTTTTTTTTCCCCCTTCTTTTTTCCTAAGCATGAAGCATCAGAGCAAGATCACAGACCCGACAAGAAAAAGACTGGGAGTTGAGCTAGGATAAACAGGATAAAAAGCTATACCAAACAATGTTGCCGGAGTCAAAAAAGAAAACACGCCCAAAAGAAGCGACTTGGCTATATGAGCACTTTAAACTTTTCATCATTCATAACGATGCAACACGTTATGAGCTTGTAGATCTGCTATTTTCAAAGCAAATCTTGAAAGAAAATGTGAAAACAATTGAAATGTGGAACAATTTAAATACACACATTTTGTATGGGGGTCCCTGGCGCAAAAATATTTTCAGATGGGCATATTAATTTGGGGGTCCTTGACTTGAAAATGTTTGAGAACCACTGGTTTAAATCAACATTAGGAAACAAGCCCAAATAAGCAACTACATTTTAGAAACAAGCCCAAAAAAAACACAACCACAAAGATTTACACGCTACTTTACAGAAAAACTATCTCAAAGTCAAGTCGATTATATTAAGCCGACATGGCAATACTGACACCAAGCCCCCCGTCATGTATTAAGGCAACTGCCTGAGTAAACAACGTAGATGTGTGTGTACAGTGTGTATTGGGGTGGCGGGGTTGCATGGGTCAAATCCATACAGAAGGTATAATATTTGGGAGCAATAGACAAGGAATGAATGCGCCTGAGGTGCCTGAGGTGTGCCCCTGCAGGTGGGGTACACAACACTAATGAGATCCTCCCTGTGATCTTTGATCTCGACTGTTAATAGAAAAGGACAGTGAGAAATACAGAGATGGAGATATGAGTGTAATCGCTCCAAAGATCGCCACGTCTCAGCAAATTAGGGAGTATAATGTCATCCAGACAGCAGGTCAAAATTGGAGCCCAAGCACCAAGTATCTTCTCTACTATAATTGAAGCCCGGCCCCATCCAGCCTGTATGTATGCGGACTACAAACTCATAGAAAAGCAGTTGTCCAATTCTCTTTCCACAAAAATGGCTCATGGCTCTAGTCTGGCATGACAACCATTTACTTTTCTACCTATACATATGTCTCCACTTGTAATGGCTATTTCAGAATGCCAACCTGTTCCTCTATATTTCTGTACTATCTGGTGTACGGAATATTATTATTCTATTACACACTTCAAAAGATTTGTGAATAACTCACGTAAAAATGCACACAACACCCGGTGCTCATTTGATTACTTCAGCATTGCATCGCTCTTGCTATACCAGGACCTGGATATACACGAAAATAACACAGACCCCCCCCCCCTTTTTTCAAAAATAGCCCAAAGAAATCTTAAAATGAGACGCAGATGCGTCCCCGGTCTTAATGGGTTAAGAGAGACAATGTTCAGTCCAAGTTATTGTCCCCAAGATCGGAAAAACTAAACACGGTAGTCATACATCTCAAAATAAGCTCAAGACATGTGCTGCTCTAAAATGCGAGGAGCAATTGCTAACTTTGCGTAATTAAAGGAGTAGTTCACCCAAAAAATGATTTATTTTCTATCAATTACACACCCCATTTTTTGGGTGAACTACTCCTGTAAAGAATGATCAGTTGGCGTGATATAGATAGTGTATTACTAATTGGTATAACAAAATATTTTTTATCCTAAAGGCCCAAATCCACTGTGTGTGTGTGTGTCACGACAGAGTGATGTGAAGTAAAGGGTGATGTACTTAAATTTTACCTTGTAAGCTTGGCTATTGTTTACCCATGTTGTCATAGCCTGCATTTATGATACTAGGTCATTACACTAATTTGTGAAGATGGGGCCAATAACTTTAAAAAAAATAAAATTAAAATTTTGCATTCCAGCCATGGTACTAGTTTTGTGTGGTATAGTGGATTCATTTATTAGGATTTAGAGTTGTATATTTAAAGAAATGATGTTAAAGGGGCTACACCATGAATTTCATTTTTTTTTAGGTTTTTAGTATTTTTTGGGCTCCCCAGTGTCTCTTGTACCCAAAAAAATATATTTTTTTAACATTCAGTCATTCATGCTCATTTCATGGATTTCCTGAATGGGCGTGTCTGAACAGGCCATTTCAGAATGGCTGTGCAAGTGATGTCACTTGCACAGATTTTGCATTGACGATGGCCAGACAGAGTTGCTCAGTAGCTCCCCCCTGCCCAATAGGACGTTTTGGTATTGCAGCTGAAAAAGCTTGGAATGACAGACAGTCAGATTGTGAGAAAAAATATCTGGATGTTTTTTAGGCTTACAACCTGTTTAAAACGTATTAGGGGGCAATATTTATATATAATATATATTTTTTAAATTCATGGTGTAGCCCCTTTAAGATTATGTAGAGTGCATATTGTGATCATAATGCCTGCCTGTTGTTGTAATGAAACTACTGTAAGTTGCTACAGTGTGTGAATTTACACAACACTGCATGCATGAGGTCTTATCCTACTATAATTCTAGTAATCTCTGTCTGTCTGTAGTGGTGAGTGAGTGAGTAGGTGAAGCTACCCGGTTCTCCTCAGTGGCTGGACCAATTGCTCTGATTTTGCACACAGCCATTGACCATTACCATCTGAACTTAACTGTGAAGCCCGTTTTTCAATTTCATCAAATCTCAGCTTCTTATTAGCGTTTTTGTTTCAAACACTGTCGCCATGGTTACGGGGCTGCCCAGCTATGGGACGAACTGCCTCCCGGGTTGCCAGATCATGTGCGCATATGCCCCCACGGATGCGTCGACCGGGTATGGTCTAGTTATGTTAACTCACTGAGTGCCAGAATTATTTCTGGCTATGTTGTCCCAGTGCCAGAGATTAGTAAAAAAAAAGTGCTTAGGAAGCGAGATACAGCCTTTTTCAGTTATAAGTTAAACAAGGAGTGGATGGAGCTGCAAATCTTCAGATAATGATATATTTGGGTTCTGAACTTTTTTTTTTTTGCCAATCACGTGTTTCAACACATGAAACACGTGATTGGCACGTTGCACCATAGCGGTAAAACACGTGAAACACCTGAATAGCACTCAATGAGTTAAGTTGGTTTAAAGGGAGGTTTCACTGCGCCTCAAGCCAAAATCAGGCTGGTCCGGTGCATCTCAGGAGCACGGCACATATAGCAATTAAGAAGAAAGCGCTGGAGCAGCTCGGACAGCTGAAGCTTTTTCTTTAATGTTGCAGGGTGCAAGGCAGGAAACTTGAGGAACGACAACGTTTCGATGTTATTACATCTTCAACCTTCAACCTGACAAAGATGTAATAACATCGAAACTGCTGCTTTCTTCTTACATGCTATATGTTAGTTGGTTGTTTGAGCTCGTTGTCCATGTGGACTGTTGTGTTATTGTGTACGCCTGGTGCATCATGGCACAAAGACTGGTCAGATATGTTATATTTACACACAGTTTAGTAACTATATGGACCACCAGAATCTTTAAAGCGTTATTTCATTTTAAAACACCTTTGAGGTCATTTTTTTTACGTCTGGCTTTTGTGTGCACCTCATCCCAGACAGTTTTTGAGTTGCTTGATTCAATATTTAGATATTTGATATCCTATATCGAAGAATCAAGTTTATAGATTTACAGGTGTAAAGATCTGGGTGAAATTCTTTTTGGGCAAGCTCCATTGTTTTTGCAGTTTTCAGAAAGGGATAAGAAATTGGAGGGGCAGGGAGAGCAAGGGGGGAAAAAACTGTACAGAAACATGTCAAAGAGAACAAAAAAATCTAAGATATCTACATATATATACGTACATATCATATATGGTTAAATATAGGTGCAAAAGTGGTATAACACATCGCCATCGGTAGGTCCTCATAGCAGCAGGTATGTACATGAGATTAGTCATAAGGTGCAAAAAAAGAGAAGGAAAAAATGGTAGTCCACTCCACATAGGTCAGAAACTTTGTAGGTAAAAATCCACAATTGGCAGAGATCCACAGGGAAAGTAAAGACTGCATAGAGGAACAGATCCACATGAAGAATACCCGTCTGTTTCAAGGAAAGTGTTCCAGGTGACAGGCAGTGATCAGGCCTTGATAATACAAAACAATTCAATGAAGAAAAAGAAAAGTAAAACACAGCCCCCTCACGCATGAGAGGGACATTAGTCACCAGAACCAGGGACGTGTGTTTTCAATGAGTCTACGAATGTTGAAATGGAGTTTGAAGTTACAATGGGTTTCGGGGGAGTGTCTGATAAAACAAATATCAAATATCGAAATATCTAATCAAGCAACTTAAAGACTGTCCAGGGCCAGGTGCACACAAAAGCCAGAGTAGACGTTAAAATGACCCAGGAAGTGTTTTAAAGTGAAATACCCCTTTAATTTACCAGTAAGATATGGTGTCCCAGTCCAAACCTGACTTTGTATTCGAATATGTTTGTCCAGCTGATAGGGCTATGGTGCACTCTACTGGTTGAAAATGGCATTACATAGCTCAAAAATAAAATGTAGTATGCTTGATGAACTACAGTATGTCTGTATGTTACAAGAGCACAATTTGATTAAAAAAAACTTACTTGTGAGCTTGTTGTGGCTGAGAACCAGCTGAGTGATGTTGGACAATGTAACTGCAAGGGGGGAAAGAAGCAAAGGCAGCCTCTTATACATCACGTATACACATATACACATGTATATAAAACACGCTGTAAAGAGTATGCATTTAATCAAGCCCGGTCTTTTTTATGTACTGTATATTTATCAAATTCATTTATTATACATTTCCACTAATGGTTGTACTATTTTACTCCACTAACCACTTTACATCTCAAGTTACATTAAACTGTTACAAGTTGCATTTATGAAGATGTGTAAGATGTGAGATGAGATGAGTTTTAAACATTCAGTAAAGAATGAAGACTCAACGCAAAGTGCTAAAACAATAGAATCCTGTTTTAAATCTATATGATACAACATATTTTCACAGTACCATTTAAGAGCATCTGCTGTAGAGGGATAAAGTGATGGAGAGATAGAGAGATAAGATATATATAGCACACTGGTTGGCTATTTAAAAGTAGCAGATATACAATCTCACAGCATGTCACTTCGTTCTGCGCTGCGAGGTTGTAGATCTGCTATTTTTTTTAAATCGTCAACATCTTTGCAAATCTTTGAATCCATTTTTTTTTTTAAAGCGAACATTTTTAACTCAAATCTTTGCTTCTGGGGTCCCTGGAACAAAACATTTTTAGATTGGGGTCAGCAGCCAAGTGCATATCATTTTGATGGTCCTTGACAGGAAAAAGTTTGAGAACCACTGATACAGCAACATATGTTTTTTTTTTCTTCAGAAAACTGTTATAGTATTTAGAAAACACGTTTAGAATCGGCCTCACAAAACAGCTTACAAAGGATGCGTATATCGCATCCTCAGCACTGCTATAGACGAATCCACAGGGCGCTGCGTTGTCAAACTCCTGCTGCGGTGTGCATTCTAACACCACAGTTATGATTGCGCCAGGGGAAGAACTTTACTAGCCTAACTAGTAAAAACCACCAGCTGCATCCACTCATTTATTTGTTATTTCCTTTAAAAGTAGAACAAATGTAAGCTACTTTCTATCAATATTATAATGCACACTGAGCTGCACTGTAGGTGTGAAAGGGTGCTATGTGTGCGCGTGTGCGTGTGTGTGTGTGTGTGTGTGTGTGTGTGTGTGTGTGTGTGTGTGTGTGTGTGTGTGTGTGTGTGCGCGCTGCTCCTCCACTACTGGAAATATTTCACCCAAATAGGAGCTATAGCGGGACATGCCAAAGGTGACGTCATCAGCCCTGGTCCAGGTCTGTAAACACTTGTACAACTAACTGCACTGACTTGGCAAAATGACGATGTTATAGCGTCTAGTCTCTATACCAAGTACAAAACACTTATACTCAGTGGTGTAAAGTAACTAGTACTGTACTTACGTACAATTTTGAGGTATTTTTACTTTAGTGGAGTATTTCCAATTTTCAGTACTTTTACTTCTACTCCACTACATCTCAGAGGCAAATTTTGTACTTTTGTTCCACTACAGTTATTTGAAAACTTTAGTAACTAGTTACTTTGTAGACTTGATTATTATTACAAAACATACATTAACCACTTCAGCCTAAAATACATTTCGGCCATTTGAATACATTTGAAAACTTGTGAAATGGGACAGTCTGCATAATGAGTACTTTTACTTTTGGTACTCTAAAAAGTATATTTTTATGCAAATACTTTTGTACTTTTTTTTACTCCAGTAAATTTTGAATACCGGACTATTACTTGACTATTGACTATTACTATTTCTACATGGTGGTATTTATTGATACTTTAACTCAAGAAAAAAATGTGAGTAGGCTACTTCTTCAACCACTGTTGCTTGTGAACTTACATAGTCCTGGGACGTCCAGCATGTTGGAGATCCCTCTGTCGCACATATCCACCTCGGGGATGTTCTTATCCCGACTCTCCTCCACTATCTTCTTCAACGACTTGGACATTTTCTGTGTGCAATGGAAGAAACAACAAACAAAACGAATAAAGAGAATCCCCGCTGTGCTATCATTGATGTATTTGTCCTGCACTTCACCAATAAATCCCGCAAATGCAGAATATAATGTGCTTAACGGTTGCCCCAAATGTTAACTTGGCATTCGGAGTCTTTGTGCACTGTATTTGTCCGTATTTTTCAATAGACATGCGTTTTAATCCCGTCTGTGGCCGAAGGCCATTTCCCCCCCTCGTTTACTTCCTGTTTACATTGAGTGTAATACCGGCTTTCACCAGATGCGCCCCGTCACCACTGCCCATTGAGGAATACAGGGAATTTCCGACAGAATCCGACACAGACGGCATTAAAAACACATATATATTGAAAAACATGGACTAATACACACAAAGACTCCGAATGCCGAGTTAACATTTGGGGCAACGGGTAAGCACCTTATATTTTGCATTTGTACATGTTCGGAGAAATAAGGGATTTACTGGTGAAAGTGCAGGACATCCTGGGTGGAGGGGGGTGGGTGCAGCCCAAGACTATCGTAGATATAAAAATGACAAAAACGATCAAAATACATCTATGATAGTCTTGATCCATGGCTAATCCATGGCAACGCCATGACGATGATGCCACGACCCGTGTTGACCATAGACACGTTCCTATTTTAAACGCTTCGCTCAAACCGACACTCCGACAGAAAGAGAAGAATGGCAGTGTTGCCAGATGTTGTGAGAAATAAGCAACCAGGTCTGGGAAAACAAGCCCAAAAGAAGCAACTTTTAGGCCACATGAGCACTTTAGACTCGTTGTGAGCTTGTAGATCTGCTGTTTTCAAAAACTCTTGCCATAAAATGTGGAATATTGTTTTAATCATTCTAGCGACACAAATGCTCTCTGTCACATAGCCCTGAAACATGACTGTCACATGACAGTGATGTTTCAGGGCTATGTGACAGAGAGCATTTGTCATGGTTAGTCATGGTTCACATCAGGGCCTGATGTGAACCATGACTATCTGTCACAAAACATTTATTAAAATATTTGAGAACCACCGGTTTAAATAATGATTAAAACATTAAGGAAACAAGCCTAAATAAGTAGTTACACTTAAGAAACAAGCCCAAAAAAACGCAAACCGCAACTACCAATGTTTGCAAGCAACTTTACAGCCCAAAGTCGCTTATAATAAGCCGACATGGCAACACTGATGGAAGGTTGGAGGAAGTTATCTTGGGGTAACGGTTTTTAACGGGGATAGCGGTGTCAAAACGTCGCTTTAACGACAACGCTCCGTAGTCGCGACAGTGCTTACCGTTGTTTTACTGGAATGGAACCAAAGTGTGTTGTTGTTGATGTAAACAAAGACGTTCCTGCGGGGTTATATTTCCTAGACAGAGAGACTAACTACTAGCTACTACCGTGTACACACCCAACCGGAAGTTGATGTGCGAGCTGCCTGGAATTCTCGGCATTCCATAAAAGGGCACTTCCTGCTCCAGAATGCAGCCTCACACATTGTCCAGGATTTTGTCCAATCAGGATTCATTTGTAAGAAGGCTAAAGTTGTTCTGTCATGTAAAGAGTCGGCTCCGAAATTACTAGTATCTATCTTGTGTTTTTGTAGTTGATGTTCTTTCATTGTTTTATTTAATTGTCTCATATTTTATATATTTCTCAGTACTCCTATTTTTTTCTGGAAACTGAACTGAACATCAATCCAAGAAGAATAGGCTCTATGCACAGCAGCCATATTGGAAAGAAATTGGGGCTTGGGCCTATTCTTACTTCCTTCACAGGTGTTACCAATGATACTAATGAAGGCTCTGTTCCATTCTGGTCAGGGTGCTGATATCGTACATGTTGGCTCACTAGAAACACTCCATTTTGGTTCCCAAATGGCCCCTTAAGGTGGGTGTGTAACTCTGAGAGTGTACAAATGGAACCAAATGGACCCGTAAGGGTCCATTTGGTTCCATTTGTACACTCTCAGAGTTATGGGGGTCCTTGAAAATAAGACAACCACTGTGCTACACTAAATGGAACAGAGCCTTAATTAGTATCATTGGTAACACCTTTGAAGGAAGTAAGGAAGGGGCCCAATTCATTCCCAATATGGCTGCTGTGCATAGAGCCTATTGGATAGAGCAGGGGTCTTCTACAGAGGGTCCTGTTGAAGACCCCTTTGGACAGGGTTCCAAATCTTTGTGCGATGGATGGGATATTTTTTGTACATGAACCACTTGAACCTGCAGCATTCCTGTTCTGACGAGAACTTTAGCCAACAATAGCCGATCTACAAGCTCTTGGTTGTAGAAGGTTTGGTGTGTAGAGGGAAAAAAGCAGACCAAGTACAGAGCCAAAGGTCAAGTTTACTTAGTATTGAGGGTTTAAGTGGTTAAATGTCTGAAAATACACATTAACATGTATCCAACATACACTGATGATAATGCTATCAAACAAGTCTATGAATCTATCAATGAAATCTATGAAAAAGTTTAATCTCAGCTGGGCTGAAAAACGTTGGAAGACCCCAGGGATAGAGTAATGCCTATTACATCTATCTATAAATTCCACAAATCTCTATTAGTTGCATTTAATGTGGCTATTCGTCTATATACGAAGTAAGGTCAAATAGATCCTACGTAGAACCCTAGCTTGGCTGATAGTGGTTGAGTAGCTAATGTGGGTATGACATCAACACATAAACTGTACACCACACACTTTTACCTGTAGTCTTATCAAATGACTAAACCATAATTTACTAATATAGTCTCAGTCTCATCATCTGCAGAGATACTGTATGTGGGAGGCTTGCTCATTAGCCATTACACAGTCAAATCCCATTGTTAATTTCAATATTTATCAAAGCAAAGACGGTCTTTCTTCTCTGCCAGAGGCACTGGCTGATGTCAGCAGCTTCTGAAACTTCTGCCATTTAGACCTGACATAAGCCTTGACCACAAACTGGTCCTGGATGTTGGTATAAATCCAAGACGACCTCAAGTCAGTTTTCAGGTTTTGTATTCATGCAGGCTTATTACTCCTTCAATGTATGTATTTAAGATGATTTTTGTCTTTAAGATGGCTACTGTATGTTGGAGTACAGTACCATGTCAGGCCATAGGCTGGCGGTGAATATCAATGGCGGTACTGTAAGCTGTAAAATATTATCTGCTCAAATATGTCGATCTCTAAACTTTGCCTGATTTGTTGAGCTTCATATATACAAACCATTTTTTTTTTTAAATATATTTATTTATTTATTTATTTTTTATGTGGTACTCCACTGGCCCTGAGGAAAAGATCCTATCCAGGGTTCAAATTCTCTGCAGTGTCTCTGGCTTGGCCGGGCGTCCATATGAG
>NC_139959.1:27919153-27921653 GCF_963454915.1 Gymnoscopelus microlampas
AACCAAACTGATAGTTTAAAAAATGGCATGGATGTGGGAAGAAAAGAGTCCAACATACAGTATAACAGAACTGGTCTTTCATATTTCTCCCTAATCAATCAACCTCTGATGTGGCAGAATGGACTCTGTGTGGCGGAGGTCAGCAGATGCCTACTTCCTATTGTTCTTCTAATCACCTCTCCCAGGCTGCTGTTCCCACAGGCTTCACCTCACTGCTCATCCTGTCATCCTCACCTCATTTTCCCCCTTGGTACCAAACATTCAACTAAAGCAATAAGCCACTAGAGGTCACAGTTTACCAAGTATTTTATAATGGCTGAAGGCCTTAAAAGTGAAGAAAAGGCTCATAGCCATGATGCAGGATCATTTATTAAAGGAATACCAACGTTTTGACCTGGAAAGGTCTTCTTCAGCATAATGGCTGATGGTGCCTCCGACCCTCTAAGCCATTATAAATAAACTGAGACCTTGCATGGCTTATTGCTTTTCTAAAATGGTTGCAAATATGGTAACATGAAAATCATAGACACGTCCCAATTAAAATAGTTCTTAATAATTCACTACTAGAACAACTTCTACAAGAAAGTAGTTCCCGGCTACCAGGAAGAGCAACTTCCTGACAGAGGCTAGTGCTGGCTGTGTGCTAGATGTCAACTTTTCCCAAATAAACATATAGAGAAACGAAACTTAACTGTTAGCTCAATCTCATTGTAACTAAGATATTCAACAGAAATTCATAATTTCTTAAAGCCAGATTTAGCTACTACGTCTTTGAACGTCCCGCGTAAACTAGCTACGTAGACTTGAAGCCGAGAATCCAGCACAGATGGTTTGCAAGTGATGGGAAGCGCTTGTTTTCCTTACAAGCTCCGACCAAAACCCCTCAGTCACTCGCCGTCCTACACAGGCGGTGCTTAAAAGCCCCGCACGGCCGGGCTTGCAATGAAAACAAGCGCTCCCCTTCCCTCTCGTTCAGCTACAGATACGCTGGATCACTAGAAACATATAATGCACCTGTGATTGATACACGCTGATCTAAGGAGTACATCTATATATATATATAAATGCACCATTTGATCACGTCTACTAAACGAAAACCAGACAATCAGAATCAAGGATTGGGATCCGTTTTAGAAAAGTAACACTGAGTTTCTCAAAGCGATTAATGCAACATTTATAAATTGCTCAGTCAACAAGAATGTTGACACGGATATAATAAAGAATTTTATTAGTGCAAAATTCAAATTAACACAACTGGGTCTGCATGTCAGGAACGATGCAAGTCGTTCTATTCATACTGCTACTTCTTCTTTCGGCTATCACCCATCGGGGTCCCCACAGTGGATCATATATTTCCTGGTTCTGTTTTCTGCATCTTCCTCTGTGACTCCTGCCACCTGCATGTCGTCTCTCACCGCATCCATAAACCTCCTCTTTGGCCTTCCTCGTCTCCTCTTACCTGGCAGTTCCATCTCTCATCCCTCCTTTTCACATCCAAACCATCTCAACCGCGCCTCTCTTGCTTTATCCCCAGGCCCAGACCTATACTGGCTGAAACGTGACGTGACATGACGAAAATCCGTGAAGCCGACAGTTTGAGTTGGCAAATCAGGGATGCTGATGCATGCATGCAATCTCCCGAATACAGCGAGAATTCCATTCAAATTGCCGTTTGGCTCTGTGTGTCATATGAGACACGCACGCCAAGGTTGGGAGCGAACAGTTGGACGCTATCCGAGGTATGCCAGGGACAAACCTTGTGTGACACACACAGACACATACAGAGATTCCTTAAATTGTAGTATAAAGTTGTAATTCAACAACACTGTCGTTTAGTGTGCCCTCTTCAGCACCATGGACAGCGAGAAGCTTGGAGTTGGGAGGGACTGTTTTTAATAGTTTTATGTGTTGTCACTTGTCATTCTGTGATATTTTATCTTCAAGCTCTGTGGCTTGCAGTCTGACCGGTTTTGCAGAACAGGAAGGTAATGTCCCGTGGTCTGCTGAAGTTCCACTGAGCTGTTATGTGATAACACATTCTGTGCAATCTGAGAATCTGCTCCTTTCAATACAAGTCACACTCTCAGTTCCCCTGTCCACATGTGTGTGAGGGAATGTGTTTATTGTGGTTATTGTATTGTGAGGCTTATGTGCATGTGTGTTTTATAACGTTGTATAAAGTTTTGCTTGTTGAGCAAGTTGGTTCTGTGTTTTGTGTGCATGGCCACTTACCTGCACCTGTGCATGGTGGTGGTGGCCTTCGACTGGTCCAATGCAACACTCGGTGAGGCAGAAGGATAGAAAAGAAGGAAAGAACTTGAAATAATGGTGTGTTTATTGTAAACACACCATTTTCCTGTTAATGGCTTTCTTTCTAGATTTAGCCTTTGTTTACATGTTCTCCATTAGACAGTAAAACTTTATACCTACAGAACTTACCTGAATAGTTGAGTCAATGTCGGCTAAACATTTCACAATTAATAAGAAAAGCTCCACTCTC
>NC_139959.1:27926653-28131666 GCF_963454915.1 Gymnoscopelus microlampas
AAGACGGGCAATCTCTGCCAATGGCTGGAAGTAAAAATTCGACTGGTACTGTAGTCTACTCTAATTTCAACTGAGACAAGCCCAAGAGGGAAACACCTGTAGCCTATAGAGGAAATGTATTTACTTAAGATTTGAAGTAATGACCTACATTTTAAACCAAAGGGTTGTGGGGTGAGGAAGCTGCTGTTCAGGTATTCTTGAGCCACGGGTTAAGACTGACTCGTTGGCCTAGTAAACACTGAAGTCCCTAAAATCCAGTACAGGCTTTTGTTGCCTCCTCTTTGCAACAACACAACATTCTATGCTGTAAGAGTTAAAGCTTCATGCAGGTTTTGCAGATCCATTGATTAGTGTGAACACTGAAGGCTATACTGGACCTGGGCACTGATCAATGAACCGTGCCCAGGTCCACTTGAAACGGTTGTCTCAAGTATGGTTCATGTGTACAATTTGCTACCTTATAGGCCCTGTAAAGGTTTCAGGGCTAATGTATCCTTCACTCTATGCACCATAGTCACTTCACAAAAGTCTCTTTGCTTGGGTTTATTTTTGCAATCAATAGCTTTTGTATTGTATTGAAGCATCAAAAGGAGATATAGTACATTTCTGACTGGGCAGTGTTCACTATGCCAGATTCATCAGGTTTCAAGGTTAGACAGCCCAGTCTAAAACTTACTGTGCTCTTTTCTCTTTTTTGTTCAAGGCTTCTTTATTGGTATTTTCCAATTCACATACAGGTCAATAAGACAAAAGCATAGAAAAACTGTGTATTTTATCCCTCCCACCCCCCAAAGTTGTTGTACCATTAACAATAAAAAGACAATACAAAGAAGACACGTTTGCAATGAAAGTTGAAAGAAAATGTAAAACAAGGTTAAAACAAGTCAAAGAAGTCAAGTATACACGGTATAATATGTATCATTAAATGAAATTTAAAACTAATACAGTGGGGGTCAGTATTATGGGTCATTAATGTCAGCAGCATTCATCCTCTCTATATGTTAAAAAAAGGTGATGCGTAATATTAACCCATGATTTAAAAGTTGGTGGGAATTTTTCTTTCCATTTAAGCAGTATCAGACGCTTAGCCAAAAGGGATGCAAAGGCTATCATATTCTTTTCTTGGCGACTAAGATGTATATCTTGTGAAACAACCCCAAACACTGCAATAGAAGCAGAAGTTTTTTTGGGCACTTCTAACACTTCTGAGAAGGTTTTAAATATTGATTGCCAGAATGTGTTTAACTTTGGACAAAACCAGAATGCATGTGCAAGGGTGGCTTGATCTCATCTGCAACAGTCACATATAGGATCCATGTCAGGCACAAACTTAGCTAGTATTACTTTGGACCAGTGGAGGCGATGCATAACTTAAACTGAATGATAGTATGTCTTAGACCGATTGAAGAGGAGCATATTCTATCCAAGGCTTCCTTCCAAACAAAGTTAGTGGTTCCAAATTAAATGAGTTTAATAAAAAGTAAACCGACCCAATCACCCCTTTAGAGCATGGGTCCAGTTTTAAAATGGAATCTGGTGGTTGTGCTGGGAAATTTGTAATGGATGACATTAAAAAAATACAAAGCTGCTGCTGAGCGGGGTACATCAAATTTCAGCCGTAGTTGATCAAAAGACATAAAGCGCCTTCAGAGAAAAGTCTGAGGTGATCCCATTTCTAGTCCAAATGTCAAATGCTCAGTCTATAATTGAAGGTTTGAATCTATGATTCCTTGTTATTGGGGCAGAATTAAAGAAGTCAGTTAAGTGAGGAGCGTCTAAACTGTGACCAGATCTTAATGGAGTGCTTAATAATCAGATTTGAGGTGTCTTTGGACACAGGTTTGGTGAATGGAAGTTTGGAGCAAAGCAAGGCATGTAGCAAAGTAGGGCCACATCACAGGTTTTCCAATTGCAACCATTTGGGGACAGTGCCTTGGGACGACAGCTCCTTCCAACACATCGCCTTCATGTTAGCAGCCCAATAATAATAATAATAATATAGAAAATTAGGGAGAGAAGATAGTCTTACTGTGCTCTTTTGACATCTCAATAAGTGTCTTTGGGTACTTAAAAAAACGCTATACATTTAAGATATAATCGTTCATAAAATCCTATAGTGTGCGCATTAAAGAAAAGCATGTTATGCCTTCCTTTATTTTCTTGAACTGAAAGGTCATAATCAGTCAAAGATAGTTTGTTCTAAGCTTGTCCACCCGGCTCTCAGGACATTTCTGGGTCCAGTTTGCCTCCCAGTGCCTGATGAATCTGCCAGCTGCAATTGCCAGACCGAGGGAGTGACACATAGTGAACCCCTTCAGAAAACTTGTACATGGCGTATTGCAAAAAAAATAACAAATGTACATACGGTTAATTTGGCAGTGATTGAAGGTAGGTTACTGTAATTCGTTTTAAATAAGTATTAGATAGCTTTATATTCTAATAGTACTGCTATAGTTTGTTCAGAAACAGGAGTTTCCATGTCTCTCCTGCACTTTATTAAATGCATTTTCAGGTCAGGATACCAAATTTGATCCAATCAGGAGAGAACTAAATGGACAGATTAAACAAATGAAATTGGAAGTGATGACACAAATAAATAGTTTATAGCAATGAATACTATCACAATATAGTGCTTTAACCTTTTAACATACGAATATCACTTACCCTACCTTTAACTAGACTATGCTTAGATTTCTAGGGATCCAGAATTTTTAGTCACAAGCAGGATTAATACAAGTATAGATAATTTTAAGGTTCAGGGGCAGATAAAAGTAAAACTCCAGAAACTAACACAGCTTAAAAACTCCAGAACCACAAACTGTTTCTTTCACAGTTTTATTAAAACACTTCCAAATACAGCAGATGCTGTGCCAGGTAAAAGCCTTAAACGCAGGTTGAAGAATCTGTGGAGAGATAAGAACCATATTTATTTTGGGGCATATCATACAGTAGGTAAAAAATGGTCAAAGTTTTGAATATCAATCTACAAGTTCACAATACGTGTCGAGAGCTTGTAGATCTGCTATATTCTTTTTCTGTTTTATATAGCTTATTTAA
The DNA here is from genome assembly GCF_963454915.1 of Gymnoscopelus microlampas. Taxonomy (NCBI): domain Eukaryota; kingdom Metazoa; phylum Chordata; class Actinopteri; order Myctophiformes; family Myctophidae; genus Gymnoscopelus; species Gymnoscopelus microlampas. The sequence continues at coordinate 27,929,711 of NC_139959.1, forward strand.
AGGGTAGGCACTATAAGCTTGTGCCATTAAGTTAATTTTGTTCATATTTGTACATGGCTCATGACCGAAATAAATCTATTTACCACTGAGGTTTCAGTTTGACTTGATTGTGACAATTGTTCATTTGCATAAGAACAATTTGTCTTTGAATGTTTACTTTGTACCCACACACAGATCAGTTGTTCCACTGCTCAACTTCGTCACAAGTTTACAGATGTAAAAAAAAAATGGGCGAAATGTTTTGTACATGCTCCAAGCAGTTTCAAGAAACGTTATATAGGTAAAATGACTTTGCCTTATTGTGCAGACACTGCTCCCATTCCAGTTTTTGGCCACATCTTCACCGATGCCTATAAAGAACAAAGCATTACGTTAAATTAAGAATTCATGATGAAGACCATAATTTCATTATCTTAACATACCTTATTAAACTTGTGAAGCCGACAGAACCAGTATAAGGCTCTTGTATGTAGGATGGTTCTTGCTGGTAGCTAGGCTGTTGATTGAGGAAAGAAGTAGCCTGCTTCCATTTAGAAGGGTCATGTGTCTGCTTTTGATGGGAGCTACTTTGCCACCACTGTGTAGGATTTGAGTCATAGCTGGACTGGGGCTTGTTGCCACTTGGCTGCTGAACAGTCTGGTAAACAGGCCTCGTAGGCGGCTGTGGTTTGGACTGGTATACAGGCTTCGGAGCGGGCTGTGGTTTGGACTGGTATAAAGGCTTCGGAGCGGGCTGTGGTTTGGACTGGTATACAGGCTTCGGAGCGGGCTGTGGTTTGGACTGGTATCCAGGCCAAGGAGCGGGCTGTGGTTTGGACTGGTATACAGGCTTCGGAGCGGGCTGTGGTTTGGACTGGTATCCAGGCAAAGGAGCGGGCTGTGGTTTGGACTGGTGTACAGGCTTCGGAGCGGGCTGTGGTTTCGACTGGTATCCAGGCTTCGGAGCGGGCTGTGGTTTGGACTGGTATCCAGTCCAAGGAGCGGGCTGTGGTTTGGACTGGTATCCAGGCCAAGGAGCGGGCTGCGGTTTGGACTGGTATACAGGCCTCGGCACAGGCTGTGGTTTCGACTGGTATCCAGGCCAAGGAGCGGGCTGTGGTCTGGACTGGTGTACAGGTCTGTGAGCGGGCTGTGGTTTGGACTGGTATAAAGGTCTCGAAACGGGCTGTGGTCTGGACTGGTACGTCCTCCGAGGTGGCTGTGGTTTGGACTGGTACATTCCCCGAGGTGGCTGTGGCATGGACTGGTACGTTCCCCGAGGTGGCTGTGGCATGGACTGGTACGTTCCCCGAGGTGGCTGTGGCTTGGACTGGTACGTTTCCCGAGGTGGCTGTGGCTTGGACTGGTACGTTCCCCGAGGTGGCTGTGGCTTGGACTGGTACGTCCTCCGAGGTGGCTGTGGTTTGGACTGGTACGTCCTCCGAGGTGGCTGTGGTTTGGACTGGTACGTCCTCCGAGGTGGCTGTGGTTTGGACTGGTAAGCAGGTTCCGGAGGCGGCTGTGGTTTGGACTGGTAAGCAGGTGCCGGAGGAAACTGTGGTCTGGCCTGGTAAGCAGGTTCCGGAGGCGGCTGTGGTTTGGACTGGTAAGCAGGTGCCGGAGGTGGCTGTGGTTTGGACTGGTACGCAGGTCCCGGAGGTGGCTGTGGTTTGGCCTGGTAAGCAGGTGCCGGAGGAAACTGTGGTCTGGCCTGGTAAGCAGGTTCCGGAGGCGGCTGTGGTTTGGACTGGTAAGCAGGTTCCGGAGGCGGTTGTGGTTTGGACTGGTAAGCAGGTGCCGGAGGAAACTGTGGTCTGGCCTGGTAAGCAGGTTCCGGAGGCGGCTGTGGTTTGGACTGGTAAGCAGGTGCCGGCTGTGGTTTGGACTGGTACGCAGGTCCCGGAGGTGGCTGTGGTTTGGCCTGGTAAGCAGGTGCCGGAGGAAACTGTGGTCTGGCCTGGTAAGCAGGTTCCGGAGGCGGCTGTGGTTTGGACTGGTAAGCAGGTGCCGGAGGTGGCTGTGGTTTGGACTGGTACGTCCTCCGAGGTGGCTGTGGTTTTGACTGGTAAGCAGGTGCTGGAGGAAACTGTGGTCTGGCCTGGTAAGCAGGTTCCGGAGGCGGCTGTGGTTTGGACTGGTAAGCAGGTGCCGGAGGTGGCTGTGGTTTGGACTGGTACGCAGGTCCCGGAGGTGGCTGTGGTTTGGCCTGGTAAGCAGGTGCCGGAGGAAACTGTGGTCTGGCCTGGTAAGCAGGTTCCGGAGGCGGCTGTGGTTTGGACTGGTAAGCAGGTGCCGGAGGTGGCTGTGGTTTGGACTGGTACGTCCTCCGAGGTGGCTGTGGTTTTGACTGGTAAGCAGGTGCTGGAGGAAACTGTGGTCTGGCCTGGTAAGCAGGTTCCGGAGGCGGCTGTGGTTTGGACTGGTAAGCAGGTGCCGGAGGAAACTGTGGTCTGGCCTGGTAAGCAGGTTCCGGAGACGGCTGTGGTTTGGACTGGTAAGCAGGTGCCGGAGGTGGCTGTGGTTTGGACTGGTACGCAGGTCCCGGAGGTGGCTGTGGTTTGGCCTGGTAAGCAGGTGCCGGAGGAAACTGTGGTCTGGCCTGGTAAGCAGGTGCCGGAGGTGGCTGTGGTTTGGACTGGTAAGCAGGTGCTGGAGGCGGCTGTGGTTTGGCCTGGTAAACAGGTGCTGGAGGCTTCCAAGGTGGCTGTGGTTTGGACTGGTAACCAAGCTGTTGAGGTAGCTCAACAGCCTGTGGTTTGGACTGGTAACCAAGCTGTTGAGGTAGCTCAACAGCCTGTGGGTTGGATTGTTGTAAGGCAATATTCCACATGTCTTTCTTGGTCTGGTAAATGGGTGCAGCATCTGTAAGCTGGAAACTAGGCTCTGCATCTGTAAGCTGGAAACTAGGCTCTGTAAGCTGGAAACTAGGCTCTGCATCTGTAAGCTGGAAACTAGGCTCTGCATCTGTAAGCTGGAAACTAGGCTCTGCATCTGTAAGCTGGAAACTAGGCTCTGCATCTGTAAGCTGGAAACTAGGCTTCTGTGGCTGATTGCTGGTTTGCGGCCTTGAAGCAATATCCCACATATCTTTCTTGGTCTGGTAAACGGGTGCAGCATCTGTAAGCTGGAAACTAGGCTCTGCATCTGTAAGCTGGAAACTAGGCTCTGCATCTGTAAGCTGGAAACTAGGCTCTGCATCTGTAAGCTGGAAACTAGGCTTCTGTGGCTGATTGCTGGTTTGCGGCCTTGAAGCAATATCCCACATATCTTTCTTGGTCTGGTAAACGGGTGCAGCATCTGTAAGCTGGAAACTAGGCTCTGCATCTGTAAGCTGGAAACTAGGCTCTGCATCTGTAAGCTGGAAACTAGGCTCTGCATCTGTAAGCTGGAAACTAGGCTTCTGTGGCTGATTGCTGGTTGGCGGCCTTGAAGCAATATCCCACATATCTTTCTTGGTCTGGTAAACGGGTTCTGCATCTGTAAGCTGGAAACTAGGCTCTGCATCTGTAAGCTGGAAACTAGGCTCTGCATCTGTAAACTGGAAACGAGGGTTCTGTTGCAGATCGCTAGGATAGTTACTAGACCCATCGGGATAACTTTCATAACTAGGATAAGTAGGACTGTTGCTGAACAAGGAAACAAAACCGGCACCATCAGCAGAATCTCTTGGCGAAGTACGGGGGATTACTGTGGAGAGTTAATGGTTCAGTCATTACTATATATTTTATGGATACCCTCCATTGACAGCCCATTCATGACACAGAAAAGTCCCATCTGATTGTAATAAAGGGATATTTCACTTTAAAAAAAAACTTTGGTCATTGTATCATCTACCCAGGCCTATGTGAGCCCCCCATTAAATTTTTAAGTTGCTCGATTCAGTACTTAGATATTTGATATTCATTTTATCAGACACGCCCCCTTCCTATACAAACCCATTGTAACTTCAAACTCCATTTTAACCATGTTAGATTCATCAAAAACACCCGTCCTTGGTTCTGGTGACTCATACCGCCACCTTAATACGCGAGGGGGCCGTGTGTTTTCAATTACTCTTTATTTATTTTTGAGTGGTGCCAACCACTCCTATATCTGACTTTGTCTGTGTGTCCGTCCGTATGTATGTATGTCCAATAAACAAACATTGATGACAACATCAATACAGGGCTCATCAAAGGCACCACTCTCTTCACACAGGGTGTGATTTTTTATATTTCTTTTGGAAAATGAAAAAAAAAAAATTCAATAAAAAAATAAAATTAATGAAAAAATTAATCAAAAAAACACGGCCCCCTCACGCATTAGGAGGGCAGGGTGAGTCACCAGAACCAAGTTTGAAGTTACAATGGGTTTGAATAGGAAGGGGGCGTGTCTGATAAAATGAATATCAAATATCTAAATACTGAATCGAGCAACTTAAAAACTGTCTGGGGGGCTCACAAAGGCCTGAGTAGACGACAAAAATACCAAACGTTTTTTTGAAAGTGAAATATCCCTTTAAACGACAATAAACTCCCCAATGCACCTGTACGGACAGCTTGGGTTATCCTCTGTGTCTGTGTTTAAGTCTTTGTTTAATAAAAATCCACCATTGTCATGTTGAGCAACTTTCTGTCAAACTCTGTGCAGCGATTATTTTTTCTAGAGTTAGAGTTTGGAAGCACTCATTTTCAATTACTGAACATCCTGCTGCCTCCTCCATTTGTGCAATTTCAAATAAGTGCTTCCAAACATAATCCCAAATAATCCCAGCAGTCAATCATCCCAGAGTTGATTGACAGAAAGTTGCTCATGACATGACAACGGTGGATTTTTTAAAACAAAGACAGAGACAAAGGATAACCCAAGCTGTGTGTACAGGTGCAGTATTGGGGTAGCCTGATTATCAGCCTGAAGCTGCCACTCAGATTGGGCGGGGTCTATGGTATGGAACCAGGCTAGTATTGGGGAGTTTATCCTAGTTTAATACAATCAGATAGGACTTTTCCGTTCCATGAATGGCCTGTCAATGGAGAGCATTGCAGATAGCAGTGATAGCATCCAAGTTGCTTGCGGCTAACACAGGACTACTTACCATTTGCATGTTGTCCAAATGTTCTACATGTCAAATGTGACAGCAAAAGCACCCTGGAAAGAGCAAAAATACTAAATTAAATCAAACAGTAAAACTTTAAATTCAGTGTTCACTTCCCACTCAAAGAGAAAACTTCACCTCACACAAACCACAAGAGCCATTCTTCAGCTAGACCAAATGGCCTCAGCAATATGGCTACAAACAGCCTACAGCCTGGCTGAATAAGTGCTGCGTCGTGCATGTTGGTCCTTCAAAACTTCTCCTGACTGAGCTGTCCAATCATTCCCCTAGCTCTGATTAAATGAAAGAAATCAGCTGGGAACTGTCAGCAGAGTCCTACAGCAGGTAGCCCATCTCCATTTGATTAATTAACAGTGGTGTAAAGTATGTGTAGAGTATTTCTACATTGCAGTATTGATACTTTTACTTAAGTAAAACATTTTAGTACTTTTTCCACCACTGCATCAACCACTCAGTTGACATTATGTCTTAAGTAATGTCTTTTAACATTAATGTTTGTGTAATTCACAAAATAAACTGTGGAGGGGAGCAACACACCGTCTAGCCAGGTCAGTACCTCCTAGACGCTCAGGAAGGAAAGGTTACATACGTCGTAATGGTGTCTTGAACTGGAGCCGTACATTTGATGGAATGCATTGGAGTCAATGGGAGCTGGGTGCACAAGTGTATGAATAAACGCAATTTTAGATGTATTAAATATTATTATTTGTAGTAGTTGTCAGTGGTGTAAAGTCATTTTACTCAAGTACTGTACTTAAGTTACAATTTTGAGGTATTACTTTACTGGAGTATTTCTAATTTTCTGTACTGTTAACAGTACTGAAAATAGTAATTAGTTAGAAGTAATTACTTCTACTCCACTACATCTCAGAGGCAAATATTGTACTTTTACTCCACTCCAATTATTTGAAAACCTTAGTTACAAGTGGTTTTGTAGATTTTTATTATCTTTACAAAACATACATTAACAACTTCTTCAGCCCTATACATTTCAGCCATTTGAAAATAGCCGATACAAGCTCACAATACATCGCGATGTGACGCATTGTGAGCTTGTAGATCTGCTATTTTCAAAATATTTTTAATATACATTTAGTAGTAGTAGGCCTACTTCTACTTTTGGTTCTTTAACTGCATTACGTTTGTACTTTTACTCAAGTAACTTTTGAACACCGAACTTTACGGTCAATGACTTGTAACAGACTATTTCTACATGTCAGTATTGATACTTTTACTTAAGTAATAAAAAAGGGACATTTTCCACGACTGGTAGCAGCTAATATTAGTAACTGTCTCGTGTGTAACCTTTCCTTCTTCAATATACTCCTTTATTCGAAGGAAGAAGCGCTTAATGATCCGAAGGGGCTTCCGTAGCTGTGATCATGGCTCTCCTGCCTGTGGTTGTAACAGTATTGTGTGGGATTGTATGTACAGTGTTATTATTGTTACTGGTGCGGTTACTGATCATTGTTAAGACTGGCTCAGATTGTAAACCTGGAGCCAAGGGTCCTGTCTGTGTGCTTGTCGTCGCTGGATCAGGTAAACAATCCCTCCACACAGTCCTGTTCTGTCACTGTTAACACAGATTGCTAACTTCCTTAGCTTCAATATTGGTTTTGGCCAGTGGTGTAAAGTAACTAAGTACATTTACTCAAGTACTGTACTCATTCAAGTACACTTTTGAGGTACTTTTACTTTATGGAAGTATTTCCAACCTTCTGTACTTTTACTTCTACTCCACTACATCTCAAAGACAGATGTTGTACTTTTACTCATATAATTATTCGAAAACTTTCGTTACTAGTTACTTTGTAGATTTTTATTATTTCTACAAAACCACTTCAGACCTATATATATATATATGTGTGTGTGTGTGTGTGTGTGTGTGTGTGTGTGTGTGTGTGTGTGTGTGTATATGTATGTGTGTATATATGTATGTGTGTATATGTATATATATATATATATATATATATATATATATATATATATATATATATATATATACACATACATATATACACATACATATATACACATACATATACATATATACACACACACACACACACACTTTGGCAATTTGAAAATAGCTGATCTACAAGCTCACAACGCGTCGCTTTGCGGTCAAATGTATAATTTTACATTATGCATTTGTAAACTTGTGAAATAGGACCTTCTGCATAATGAGTACTTTTACTTTTGGTACGTTAAGTATATTGTGATGCCAATACTTTTGTACTTTTACCCAGGACTTTCACTTGTAACAGAGTATTACCGTTAATACTTTTATTAAGTAAAACATTTGAGTACTTTTTCCACCACTGATTTCTTTCATATTTTATTTATTCATTGATCCCCCACAGTTGTAATTGAAGAGAATTTGCAGCCCCCTTTATAGATATTTATATTAAATAGACAGTCATTCTATAAAATTGTACATTTCATAGAATGATTGTTTTATTTCATACCTGCTTTAGCAGTGTAAACGTGCCAATAGACCAATTATTTGTTTACCAACGTTGAGACTTGATGCACAGGTGATTGTTTCACGCAATCAATTCTCAAGCTGTTGTTTTGGGGTGTGCTGGTTTCAGCACACCCCAACCCCCTCTTGTGTGTTGGCTAGTGAGGCGCGTCCTAGCGAGACCTGACAGAATGGGTTTCATTGCGCGCATACTGGTTGTTATCAGTGTGACGTTGTCTGTTAAGGGGTCTATAAAGACCAATACATGTAACTCAGACCAGTGTTATTGTGTATTCTTTACAGGGGGTCACACCACTGAGATTCTTCGCTTAATGGAGAGTCTGTCGCCATCCTACAGCCCTCGTCACTATGTCATCGCAGACACCGACAAGATGAGCGAGGACAAAATCTGCAGCTTTGAGAGCTCAAAAGATCGTGCAGACTCAGAGTCAAAGGTAGACCTTGACTGAAAAGAAGTAGATCCATGAGAGAATGTATCGTCTGACATAATATGACAGTTTGTATTGCACGCCTAACATTCCCCAGCAGATGGCGTGATCATCCTTATGGAGAGTTTGTTTGAATTGGAATTAGATACAAGATGGTTCCCACTTTTTTGATGCCAATGTCTTCATATTGTCTTGTGTTTCTGCATATCTTCATATCTGCATTTGAGTTATTGATCATTTACACACAAAAAAACAAGGCGCTTAGTCAAGTCAGTCTTAGCTCAAACTGGGAACCCATTCGGAATAGAATATTTATTTTCCCTTTGTTTTTTGCCTCTGAGGGCACCACCCCCTTTTTAGTGTAGAAACAGGAACTCGGTTTAGCTCCTCCCCTTTCTCAGTCCACTCCACTTCCTCCCGGGTACTTCTGTTTGTTCCTACTAAAAACGTCACTACACGTTTAGGGCAGTGGTGCTGACAGATTCTCAGATTCAACAGCTGAATCTGTCTTGAGAGATTAGTCTTTGCCTATTAATTTGCTTTGTGAATGTAAATGTCAGTAATTTAGCCCTAGTTGATTGATTGTGTTTCAGATATCTAGATAACCTCTTATCATGCGTTTCCCTTTCTAGTATACCATCCACCGGATCCCGCGGAGTCGTGAGGTACGTCAGTCGTGGACTTCATCGGTGGTCAGCACTCTGAACGCCCTCCTCTACTCCCTCCCTCTGGTCTTCAGGCTTCGACCTGACATGGTACGTCGTCTTAAGGGTGATTTATACTTAGTTGCGTGCTGGTGTCGTGCACCGCAAATAGCCGATCTGCAAGCTCACATTGTGTCATGGCACAGTGTACTGTGATCTTGTATAGATCTGCAATTTGCGGTGCGTGGCATGGTGTGCACACCAAGAGTAACTCTCGCTTTATAGGTACACTTAGTAGCCATTTTCAAACTAAAATACAGTTGCCGAGAAGTAAATCCACATTCAGCTGCATGCTATGCGTCCAGGCGGATAGAATACTTAACTTATATAACAAAATATGCCGCGATATATGCCCGTAATGTTTTCTTGATTGTGTGCAATCATGTCTTACTGATGAAATCGGTGCTGCACATTTGACCATGCACATACGCTTTTTGGCAACCTTGTGTACTCTATTCCAAAACAAATGTTTCTTTTCAGGTTTTTCTTTCATCCAATCATCGCACGTGTATATACAACAAACAGCATTTTTTAATTAAAACAAACACTGAGCCTGCATTCTGCTGCTCAAGTTGTCACATGCTTAGTATTAATACCCCTATGTATAATCAACACTCTCCCACCATAGTCTTCTGTTGACAAATGAGCAGCATGCTTTGGGACACTAGTGCTTAGCTCAACAGAAAATGTGTTCAAGGGGAACTTGATGGTTTTATACTGGCAACCTCCAGGTCACAAGCTCGGTCCTCTGATGTTTAGTAGCCTGGGCAGCGTTCCTTTTCGGGTATATGATCCGGTCGGGAGCGGACCGGATCACGACAAACCGGAAAGACGTCTCACCCCAAAATAGGTCCGTCCTATAAAATCCTTGATGCGGCGTAGTTTATTTAGTTTTTTAAATATAAATGTGAGTGTACTTTCCGGAGACTATTTAACGTCTGTATTATCCGTATTATCCCACAGGGAAATTCTATTCCATTTAAATAGGGATTGGGGAACCAAAACAAAGCACCGCAAAACCGGATCGCGACAATCCGGAAAGAGGATTCTTTTTTCATTTTTTTTTTCAGTAGGCGTGGCCTAGACCGGATCATATGGGTCTTTAGTAACGCATACCAGGCTTTCCTTCGAGGTGGAAAGACTGGTGACGCGAGGTTAGATGTTTAGTGGACAGACTGCAATAGGCTCTATGCACAGCAGCCATATTGGGAATGAATTGGGCCCCTTCCTTACTTCCTTCACAGGTGTTACCAATGATACTAACCAGTAAGACTCCCTAATCGGGAGATAAGCGACCGTAGGTCACGGCATTTTATGTGAGCTGCAGTGGCAGGGGGTCCTCCACTGGGGGCGCCACCACTTTTGCATCCGTTCTGGAGCACCAGGAGTGGGTGGTCCCCGGGAATGCCCCGTGAGCAGCCCCGTTGGGGTGGTCATTTGGTAATTTGTCCACATGTGCTCATTTTTTACACTTGGGGGTCCCCGAGGCAGCTGGGGGTCCCTGGAGCTCCGGGGGTCCTTGGAGGGTGTAGTTTGGCAGGTAAGGAGTGTGTGTGCAAAATGTGGCATGGATCGGGGCAATGGGTGCGGAGATATGAGCAGGGCAAAAGTGTGACGTGTGTGACGGAGTGACGGAGTGACGGACGGACACCTGGAGCAGCTTTCTGTAGTAAGTGCGACCTACGGTCGCAATTAAGGCTCTGTTCCATTTAGTGTGGCATAGTGGTTGTCTTATTAGAGACTTTAAGCTTTCTGTTTTTCAGTACGGCGACGCCAGGCGGAGTGCGGCTGCTATGACGCAATCGCCGTAGCAGTCAAAATCGTTAAGCAAGCAGCCGTCGGCGACGGGTTCCCACGCCTTTTTGGTTTCCATGGTGACGCGTCTATGCAGCTCACCTATTTTTGACGTTGTAGACACTACGTGGAACGGTAGCTTCTGGCGTAGTAAAATAGGCTGCGGCGACGGCAGGTTTATCTATCGAGCGCTGATCATTTCCGGTTACCGTAGTCCTCTGCCGTAGCAGTCCATTGCTTAAACTCCGTATTTTCAAGGACCCCCATAACTCTGAGAGTGTACAAATTGTACACTCAGAGTTACACACCCACCATAAGGGGCCATTTGGGAACCAAAATGAAGTGTTTCTAGTGAGCCAACATGCACAATATCAGCACCCTGACCAGAATGGAACAGAGCCTTCATTAGTATCATTGGTAACACCTGTGAAGGAAGTAAGAAGAGGCCCAATTTCTTTCCAATATGGCTGCTGTGCATAGAGCCTATTGTCCATATTCACACGGGTGCCATTTTGCTCTTACTTCACATTGAGATGGGAAACCCAACATGGTCGGCTTTCCCACCAGAGAATGAAGTAAGAGCAAAATAGATGCCGTGTGAATATGGTGCATCGCAAAATTAGCTTTGTGTTGTTTTGCAGGTGATACTTTATCAATGTCAGTCACCTCTGTACTAATTGATTCTTGTTATGTCTCCCATAAACCCTCCGTACTTGACAAATTTCTCACATAGTAAAGAAAGTCCTCTGCAGATGCCAGTGTGAAATATCTTCCAGTGCTGTTAGTAGCAGCCCTCGTCCCTCTTTCTGATTTATGGGTTTCACGTGGTTTTATATTCGAGGCTGCTTTTTGTATTTTTTCTATTTTTTTTTACATTTTTGGACATATGAGGTTTCTCACACACACACACACACACACACACACACACACACACACACACACACACACACACACACACACACACACACACACACACACACACACACACACACACACACACACACACACACACACACTGTATCCACAAGTTTCCTAGCCTCGCGTGGCCAGACTCTATCACTGCGTGGATATGAGTCTGGTGCTTCTATGAGTACGTTTTTTTCCCCAAGGGGTGGGATCAAAAGAATGGCTCTGCACGCAATTGGTTAGACCTACAATCAACTACCAATTACAGGGTCTACTGGGCCCTGATTGGTCACCCCAGACTTCGGGAGCAGGAAATGGATTCACAACGGAGCGGTGCCAGACCCCGAGGGCAATTTTTTTTTGCAGTGGCAGATTCGTCTGGTCCCAGGCTACAAGTTTCCTAGGGCATTGTGGGCATCACTTCCTGTCGATTTGATCAGGTATCAGCATAGAAATCGATAGGAAGTGATGCCCACAATGCCCTAGGAAACTTGTGGATATGTCTTGTAGATTGGGTATTTTCGTATTTATTTTCTATCCATTTTGGGGGAGTCCTTGTCATGGCAAAGTTTGAGAATCCTTGTGTTAGGCAGAGGTTGTGGCTGGTGTTACCAGTACTACTAAAAATATTGATCATACTGACATAGTGTTGGGCAGCTACCCTGGTGGAAAACATCATTGACCAAATCAGTCCATCAAGATAGTTATTATCTCATGCAAAAGGGCCGGGGGGAGGGGGGGGGGACTGTAATGGAGAATATTCTATGTTGTGCACTGTCTTTCCACCCTCATGAAACCATTGTGAAGAATTCCAGAACCAAGGCACCCCCAGGCTGACCAATTACCCTCACACATCTTTCTGCAATTGGTAATTGTGTGTGTGTGTGTGTGTGTGTGTGTGTGTGTGTGTGTGTGTGTGTGTGTGTGTGTGTGTGTGTGTGTGTGTGTGTGTGTGTGTGTGTGTGTGTGTGTGTGTGTGTGTGTGTGTGTGTGTGTGTGTGTGTGTGTGTGTGTGTGTGTGTGTGTGTGTGTGTGTGCGCTCGCATGGATGCGTTCAAGCATATGCAAGTGCTCACAGAAGTTGTCATGCTGTTCAGTTCACTGGTGTGTTACTTACTGCTGAATAAAAGTAAATATCCTGGCTTGGTCATGTGGGGCAAACTTACAGTACTCTAGCTTATGTTGAGCATTTCTCTTTTCACAGAGGATGCATGTGCAAACAGGTGTGACACTCTCCATTAAAATAACACATTTTATTACTTATATTATCGTGCATTAAAAAGGTGATGTTTCAGTCAGGTGTAAGCTCAAATGGCTTTTGGAAGCTTCTTTTCACAAAGGAGAAATATAAGAAGTTAAGTTCCACTCATGTCTGTTTTCCTCACAGAAGTGCATTATGAAAAATACAAAATACGAAATGACAAAAGCAGTGGATTGTCAGTCTTAAAAGGAGAAGGCAGGGGTGACGAGGGATTTAATTTGAGAGCCTGTCATCTGCTCCATTGCACTATTAACTATGATTGAAGTGTGTCATTAGAGTTCTGTCTGGATCAGATTGTAGCAGGGAAATTCTGCTGAATTATTAGCTTAGGCGGTGTGCTGTAGCATGGCCACCATTTTTCCCCCCATTTGACTTTCCACAGAGAGAGAGAGAGAGAAAGCGGGTTCTGCCTCTACAGGAATGAAGAAAATCGGGCCCCCTGAGTCTCCCTTGCCTCCCCCCTCCTCCCCTCCACTGGCCCTTTCCTCTCCTCTCCTCTCCCGCTGTCTCCCCTTTGGCCTGGGTTGTGTAATGGTGGTGGAGGCTGGGGGAGAAGGGGCTTGTTCACAGGATGTGGCAGGACCTGACTGGTTCTTCCATCCGAGAGAGAGAGAGAGAGACAGAGGGAGAAAGAAGAGGGTGGGGGCAGGAAGGGAGATGTAGCATCAGGTTTCTCTCCCACTCTCAGAGAGCTGAGAGAAGAAGAAACCAGGGAGGGAGGGACGAGGGAAAAGTGGGGTGTATTGGGGCGGAGTGCTGTGAATAACAAGCAAACTCCAGTACGGCCTTCCAGATCAGCGGCATCTATAAACGCTAGTATTGGCTAGTATCAGAGAATAGAGCATGTGTCACCACCCTCTCAAATAATCTCCTCATTCTTGTTATTTGGGAGGAAGGGGGTCACTCATCACTGAGCTCTTTCACTATCAGTAGGTCATACTCCTATTTTGTTTTCCTTGAGACTTTCTAATGCTAATCCGTGAGGTGCTAATTTGCCAGCAGAATAACGTCATATCTGGAAGCTATTAGCTCACTGTTTTTCTCTCTCGGCCACATTTACTACCGTCCCTTTTATCTGTGGAATGTCCGATTACGTTTGCACAGGCGGCCACTGTCTAGTTCTGTCTACTTACCGATGTTGATTTAGGGCAGCCGAAGGCCTCTCTTCTCCGGCTGACCCCTACTCCCTCCCCATGGGTCCATCTCTCTTTCTGTCGTTCTCTCGCTCTCCCTCATTCCCTCATCGCCACTGCTCCATCAGTGATGGAGGTCTTGGTGGGTGTTAGTGGGGGGGGGGGCATACATACTTGAGGGCAGTGGGGCACATACGTTTTTATTTGTTTTGACCAAACTTGAACATCTCTTCTCCATCTCTCTTAAGGCAGCTGTGTCAGAGGGGCGGGATTTGTGGTATGGTGTGTGTGTGGGTGGGTGTAAGGAAGGGGATGAGGAGGGGGTTTAAATCCAACTTGGAGTCACTTGTACGTGTGGGAGGTGGGGGTCAGGAAGAGGGGAGGAGAGGGAACTAGGGGTGTAGTTTAGGAGGTTCTCAAGCGTGTGTGTGTGTGTTAGCCATAAAAGGACATTTGTGAGATCACACACTTAGTCATTCATGCATAAACACTAACAGACGCACATCACCACCAGATGTGTCAGCTCAGCACAATCTAACAACATTTTGAAATCTTCTGAAACATTTCAAATAATAAGCCCTAGCCCAGTAACCTACTGGACCATATAGACCCTACTACTCTTAACTACTTTCAACCTGGCATCCCAATTTTTGGGCATAGGTGAAAAGTGTTCAAACATCCAAGGACATCTTCTGAAATGTAAAAAGAAACCAACGAAAATAACGGATCTACATTTCTTTTCTTTTTTTGTGCCTACAATGACATGCCAAATGTAACAATGGTTGTCTGTGATCCTTCATAACTTAATTCAGAAGAGTGTTCCCATAGGTGCCATTCATGATACATTTGGGGGAAAGTATCCTCTGAATACATTTGTCTATAATCATTCATATCTGCACAGTGCTTTTGAGTGTGCTGTTTTTTCTCTTTTACTCTAGCTCAGCTCCAGCACCTCATCTTAAGTTTCATAGTCAACGGATGAGCAGTGATTTATTTCACTATAAATATCTTAAAAAAGACAAAAGGGCCCCGGCCTTTACAGTATATACAGTAGATGAATAAAACCCCTTTTCTGTTTGTAAATATTATGACGTTTTTCAGTGGTCAAGGAGAGGCAAACGTAAATTCAAAGAGCACAGATAGGATCGGGAGTAATGTCTGTTTGAAACATCTCAGAGTAATATTCAGACCAGAACTTTGCAAGTTTAGGACAGGACCAGAACATAATGTACATGGTCTGCTGGTTGGGCTTTATAGCATGAACAAGAAGGGTCTATATACATATTTGAGCTAATTTGGCATTAGTTAATTGAACCCTTAAAACAACTTTAAGCTGTATTAGACAATGTCTGGCACAAGGAGAGGAAGAGTATGTACTGTATGAGGTCAAGTACTGTTGCCTATTGATGACAACTATTTCGACCCAAATGTGAATCATCTCTTTAGGGCAGCCTATTGAACATTACCTCCAAGTTTAATTACAATCTGCCCTTCTGTTCTCTTGCTAACAAATAAACACACAAACAGGACTGATTTACAATACCCTGCCAAGCATTCCTGTGGGCAGGGTAAATAAACATACAGGAAAAGGAAACATAGAAGACTCATAAAAAAAAGAGATGGGAAAGTTTAATGCGGCTCGTGATGAAGTTAATCAGACGCCTATGTCCATACAGTCATCTGGATCTCGTGCATATAGACTGAAACGGATATAAAACTAAATAAAATGGCTATTGTCCAGCCCTGGACAATTCTGTGTGAGTTTTAGTTCTCTATAAAGCTATGCCTCACTCTATTTGTTCCACCACAGGCTTCAAGAGTTGTCCACCATCTGTTTTACCTTAACCTTATTAAGCAGTCAGTGAGCCGCACAATGGAAAAGCTTTTTTCACTCTCTGGGAGCCAGATTCCAACCATGAATATGATCTGCTCTCCCCTCGTATCGCCCCTTGTATCATGTCACGTTTTGGAAGTTACTGACAGCAACAACGATAATCAGACTACGGGAATGAACAAAACTGTTAAGATAGCAAACGGGGCATTCCTGGCTCATAATTGCTCAGGTACTCTGGGATCTGTGGCCACCGACCTCTGACTTTGTCATTTTGAGTTAAGAGGCTCCCGAAAAGGTAGTTTGAGTCGTACGTTTGTGTTCACGTCAATTACAATTTGAGAGAATGTGAACAGATGTGGGAAGTAGATACTTGTACTGGTGGAAAGTAACTAAGTATATTTACTCAAGTACTGTACTTAAAAGTACAATTATTAGGTATTTTTACTTAACTGTAGCACTTCCAATTTTCAATCATTTTACTTCTACTCCACTACATCTCAAAGGCAAATATTGTGCTTTTACTCCACTATAATTAGACCACTTAAGTTACTAGTTACTTTATAGATTTGGATTATTATTACAAAACCACTTCACAAAGCGAGTAAGCGACGCATTGTGAGCTTGTAGATCGGTTATTTTCGAAGGATTTTTATACATTTTATTACATTTGAAGACTTGTGAAATGGGACCTTCTGCCTAATGAGTATTTTTACTTTTGGTACTTTTAAGTACATGTTGTACTTTTACTCAAGTTCATGTTGAATACCGAACTTGTACTGTAACATATTATTTCTACAATAGGGTATTACAATAGGGTGATACTTTTACTTAAGTAAATAATGTGAGTACTTCTTCCATCACTGGATACAGGACTGTCCCCAGCGACATCACCACAGTAGCCTATGTCAGATCGCCACACCAGTCTCCCTCCAGCCGTCAAAAATAATAACACCAGAAAGCCGTCACATTTGCAGACATTTGCGTCAGGCAGCTGTGCAAAAACTGCTGCCTGCAAATCTATCACGCTGAAAACACCCGGCCTCATGCGTGCACTCTGTCTGAAGCGGGGGCCAAATGATGAAGTTGCGAACCCGGCCAGCTCGTAAAACAAGGCCGTCTTGATGAATTGATACTCGTCTGGCGATGAATGTGAATGCTGAAATAGCCTTCCAAGAGCCTACTCCCTGCCTCCCTGAGCTTTGTCACACTGTATGCACGTGGTTGAGACTGACTGCGATGAAACAATAAACTACTGTAATTCAAGACATTGTCCTCATGAGAACCAAAAAAAAAGCGTTGAGAGCCCATTGCAACATGGTTAAAGGGATATTCCACCACGCCTCAAGCCGAAATCGGGCTGATCCGGTGCATCTCAGGAGCGCGTATAACTGACCTGACGAAGTTGTAACCTTACATCGAAACGTTGTCGTTTTTGTTCTGTGCTTTGCACCCTGTAACCTAAATAAAAAAAGGCTCAAATCTTCCGAGTTGCTCCAGTGACAATTCTTTATTCAGTTATAGGGATTCTACATGGTATTGTCAAATGCTCATAAATGTGCAGATGGTACTGCTCTCCTCACTCAAGCCTCAACACGTATTTTAATTTTTTGTTTAACACCTGCTGTTTAGTCGGTGGGAAAATTACGATCGCCTGCAATGAGTTGGTGAGGGACAGAAAGTGAGTGACAGACACACAGTCGCCCACCGTTGCTCAATAGACCTCACTGAGCTGATGACAGTGTGGTCGTCATAAGGTGTCACCACGCCTCGTATATGTTATATCTATGGATGCAGACCGTGTGATTATCTAAAGCCTCCACCTTGACCATTGTTTAACCATAACCATAACAATCGTTTCCCTGAATTCAGTAAAACCTGCTATTTATCTGAGTGCTAAGTGATGCGGACATGGACGAGTGAGTTAGCTTGCAACATCCCTAGAAACAACAAGGTGGCTTCTATTGCTGCTGCTGCTACCAAGCAGCATCACTAGTTGACCATTCTATCGCACACATCCATCAAGGTTTAAGGTTGTATTTATTGTTACATCTTGTGCACGTAAGAATAAGAAATATGCTCTGATCTGACCAGCAGAAAGGATTATTCATTCATTTCCCTCCGTTTGTTTGATGACCCCCCCCCACCCCCCCCCCATTTTGAGCTATACCAACCTTTTAGCTAAACAGGCCGCTCAACGTTCGTTTGTATTCCACAACGTGTAGCTAGGCTAGATCGCATAGCCTCGTTAGCTCGTAGTGGCGAGTGTCTTGCCTGAACTACAGCCCGTACATCTACATAAACGTTCAGATTTCAAATATAAAGTGCTTAACCCATGGCCACGGATGTTACAATTATGTACGGGCCCACATAAGTACACGTATCTTCTGTATTGTTCAATAAAAAGCATTTTAATATGATCGGTGGCCATTTTATCCATTCGCTTTCAACTACGCGACCGCATCGGTTGGGAGATGTATTGCACTCTGATACATTATAACTATGAGAAAATGGCCGCCGATCGGATCAAAAGGCCTTGTATTGAACAATACGGAAGATACAGATACTTACACCCACCCGAAATCAAGTGTAACATCCGTGGCCATAATGTAAGCACTTTATATTTTAAATCTGAACGTTTATGTAGATGTACAGGCTGTAAATGAACAAAGTGCAGTTCAACAAAGACGTTACGTCACAACGACGTGAAGCTGTTTGCAGTGGTGGAAAGTAACTAAGTACATTTACTCTACTGTACTTTTACTTAAGTAGAGAATTTGAGTACTTTTTCCACCACTGCTTATTTGGGCTTGCTTTCAAGATTCTTTTTGAAAATAGCTGATTTAATAGGGCTCAAGTGGTGAAACTGGTCGTTTCTTTTGGGCTTGTTTTCATAGACTTCATAGCTTTCTCTCACAGAACAACACCAGCAACTGGATTTTATCAATACATTGACTTACATTGGCTATTTGAAAATTGCCGATCTACAAGCATGCATTGTGAGCTTGTAGATCTGCTATTTTTAAATACATATTTTATTAAATCTATTATGATGATGATTACTTAATATGCCTATTTTTTAGAACACAGATCCTCTATGGGGGTCCCTGGCACTAAACAGAGTGGACAGGCTGAAAGGTGTCAATGGGGGAGTGATTAGAGGAGTGGCTAGGCTGAATAAATTACCCATTGTTCACGCCCATTACCTGGAGCTGAGAGGTCCTCTGAAGTGACAATTCTTTAGGAGGGATTATCTCAGTTTGCACTATTATAGATAACCAGATTCAAATGAACACATCTTCTTCAAATATGTTCCGATTTCAATGAATGATACATCATATGAAAGCCTATATTCTGTACTTTGATAATATGCAAAAAAATCAAAAATGAAAAATGCCAACATGCGGCATAAAGCACTGTACCCAGTCACATATTTCAGACAATGTAGCAGCATAGGTAATTAAGAAAAGTGGAAAAAAGAGAGAGGAAAAACATGAGGCAGTAGTTTTATACTAATAGGAAAATAACAGTAGATCAGCATTATGTACAATGTACGTATATACTGTACACATATGAGCATGGCAAATTAGTATATACACCATCCACATTTATAAGTAGCTGTCATCCACTTTTAATGTTGGCAAGGACGAATTGGAAGTATTATGGTGAAGTATTAATAGTTGTATAATTATAGGCATGAACCTCCATCTATTAGATTGTGGGAATCTGTAGTTATTGAGTTCCTTGCTGTAGAAAATGAGGACTTTTTATGCTGAAAAAGACATGTTTATATTAGGACATGGGGTGGGGAAGGGGGGGGGTCTAATTGTTAGGGATTGGCCTCTTATTATTAGAATTGAATACTTTAGACCGGTGTGGCTGTACGTATATATAAGTAATAAAAAAGCAACACTTAGGTGCCTTGGGGGGAAAATAGAAGACAATTTCTAGGCCGTACCCACGACTGTGCAGCTGCTGTGTTGTCAGATGTGTCATAAGGCCAGTATCTGTCTGTTGATAAATTACAGTCTTCAAACAGAGAGACAGGTGTCTGTAGCATACCTGTTATCGTATGTCACACAGCTGCTAATCATGTTCTACTGCAGTGGTTTTCAACCTGTGGGTCGGGACCCCCAGGGGGTCCCTACATGATTTTGGGGGGGTCCCTAGATGACGGTGAAGTGACAATTTAATGAAATTTGATGAAAGGTCTTAAAATTAAAAAGGGGGGGGGGGGGTAAAGAAAGAAAAGAAAAAAGACCATTACTGCATCAAAAGTAATCAACAAATTGAATCGTCAAATAATATGAAAAAGAGTATAATATTGAAATTAGCCGATCTTCAAACTCACAACGCCTCACAACGCGAGTCATACTAAATGTAATGTCTCTACTTCTACAATTCCATGTGCTTATCAGGGTGGGGTTCAGATATGATTATTTTGGGGGGTCACAGCCTGAACACGCAGCACTGCCTGCCGGGCCACAAATAATACGCTGTACAAGCCAGGGAATCGAATAGCTGAAGCAGTATTATATTTCGTACCCATTCTTCCACTGGTTTTAGTGCAAACGATTGAGAGATTATAAAATACAGCAATAAGCAAATGAAAACGTTACAGTTTATCTTTACACCATTCCTCACAGAAATGAAAAATATTTGTAGTGCTTATCACGTTGGATAAGGGAAAGATAATGTTTTTCATTGATTGAATCATTTATTAGTCAGAAATGTAAACAGCACGAGGTACAGTCAGACATTTAGGCTAAAAGGATAACACAAAATAGTCCTGTGTGTGTCTGTGTGCGCACCAGAAAACTCCATGTGTGTGTACACAACAGAAATCTCCATGTGTGTGTGTGTACACACCAGAAAACTCCAGGGGGGCCTTGTTGGTGGTCTATCGTTGATGTGCTAGAAATGTAGCCAGGCTGCCAGTGCCAGGAAAGGCATGCCAGGAATGTTGGAGCCAGGTTTGTGAATGCTGCACCACAAAAAAAAACAGATTGGACTAAAGACCACTCTTTTACAGGAGTTGGAGAGTCACTATACCAGCACAAACGGACATCACACTTTTCCAGGGGGAGGAAAGAAAATTGCAATACATGTGCAATGTACAATTACAGTATACACACTTGATAGAGAAGGCCCAAATGTAAAAAAATATATATTAATCATTTGTGATTGAAGAGAAACATTTCAGGATACAATCTTTAGTGATTCACAATATGGTTTGCTAAAATTGTAATTGCCCTTTATTGAAAGTTATCTGCTACTGCTAACCTTCATACTGTCTTACCCATTAAAACCAAGCATCTGTGTCATTTTAGATTTAGCTCAATATATATATATACATATATATATATATATATATATATATATATATATATATATATATATATATATATATGTGTATATGTATATGTGTATATATATATGTATATATATATATATATATATATATATATAGCAACATGTATAACAACTGTAAAGGTCCTTACACACTGGGCACGATTTTTTTCATGCAAATAATAATAATTATTTTTTACTTATAAAGTCAATGCAAGATAACCTGACTCAGATGGAACAAGCTTGCGTCACATTTGTTTCACACGCTACTTCCATCTGGGACCCCGGAAGCAGAATCAATGCAAGACGGCGGATCCCTTTTTTCAAGCTACTTGCAGGTGATTGGATGGGACCGTCTGTCTATCACCGTCTATCAACCAATCTTATTGCCGTGTCTACATGACATATAGTACCTGCGCTAGCAGTAGTTCTTTTGTTTACTATTCAACCATGATGAATCGCGAAAGAACTACAACGCAATAAGCGCTTCTCGATGGCGTCATATCCAGTCTCGCCAAGATCCCGCCCCTAGCAGCCGCTGATTGGTTGGCATACGCAGCAGTGTGGAGTAGCCTTACTCTCTGAGCGAGCCCTGGTGTATTGTGAACCTGTGTCAATACCGCCTCCATCTGGCAGAGTCAGGTTAAATGCAAGTTTCGTGGAGCGAAAATGCGGCTCTTACTTTTTCGCACGGCAGTCCAATCTTGCGGACATTCCCTGGCGACTGCTACACCTCTGACCAATCAAAATGCATTGAAATGCATTTTAAATAGAATAATTATGTTGATAAATACATTGTATCTATTCTGTATTGATTGGACAACTGATCTATGACATGATATAACCTTCAAGCCGGTTTTGTATTGTCCCCCTTGTATACTGTAGATAGTACGATGGTTTGTACTCATGTTATGTGAGAACCGGGATCCATTCCCGACTTGCGGTTTAACAGTTAAATGTCCAGTGAAAAATAACTTTTGTCCCTTTGTCATTTAAATATTAACCTATAATGACTGCAGTGCAGCCTACAGAAAATAATTATGCAATTATGCATGGCCTGAGGATTCTGGTTTTACCTGTCAATCGTGAAACTGGGCTGCCAGGCATAGCCACATTATGCGTGACCATTACGCACGGCTATCCATATGCACAGGTCCAAATTAATCACATGCACTCACATCACATGGGTCATATCTTAATTTGACAACAATTTGCACTGTCCCAAGTAGTCCCATCCTGCTGTCCCAACTTGCAGGATGTTCTAAATCACACTTACACTAGTGATTTATTCTACTTTGCATGCAGAGGAATTTGCACCAGTGTCTTCACAGCTATGTCCCAAGCAGCAGTGAACAAACATTGTCACATGGCGTGCTGGCTTCATCATGCTGCACCAGTATGGGCTGGTGTCAGCACTTATCTAGTGGTTGACAGCAGCCTCATTGCCAGTAACGGGACCAGCAGGAATATGTGACATTTTTTAAACACTTCAACCGCTATCACCCCTTCATTTGGACTGTAAACTGGTGCCTCCAGAGCTGTGTTGAGACTGCTTCTGTAGCCTGTGGCAGGGTTAGACTGGGCCTTCAACACAGGGCTATATTGCATCAATAGATAACAACAGTGCCACCTAAGTACAGCTAGCACCCTGGGTTTAGCCCGCACAAAGAGCTCCAATGTGGTATTTCAGTGTGTCCATTCTGCTGCAGTGTAGTGAACATTGGAGATGGGAATTTTAGAAGATATGTTCATTACTAGGCTTAATAACAAGCACCATGATGACCTAATTAGCCATTACCTACTGTATTTGATATTTATCTATTCAATTGTTGTTGTGAATCTCTCGTGATCCTTTTTGGTTTTAATTACCCCCCATATGTTGTTGCTCATACAGTAGACATCTTCTCTTTGGCAGGATAACTTGAGAACGGATGGGCAGATTTTCATGGTACTTGGTGGGAATGATCAGTATGCTGCCCCGAAGAGATGATTAACTTTTGGGTTGAAAAGGTCAAAGTTCAAGGTCAATTTCAATAATGGATGGGTGGATTTTCTTTACAATTTGTAGGAATGATCAGTAGGTTGCCCCTAAGAGATGATAAATTTTTAGGTCACGGTCACAGTCGATAAAGGTATATAAGGGATGTCGTGGTCAGGGTTTGCACCCCCAAGTGCATTTGTTTCATTCAAAGATGCATTCGTGGGTGTTGGGTTTGGGGAGATTTCACCTCCCCACCACTGGCACTGCTCACTCACTTTGCCTTGCTAGTATGTTACATGCTTCTTTTTCTCAACATTGAGCTATGAAATGTGCTTCTCATTTGCATGCAAGAAGTACAGGAGGAGGGGTGTCACTTTTCCATCCACACTATAAGGGCTTAGCAATGTAACTTCCAGAGCGGCGTGCAGAGAGGATATTGCAAACCTAGCGTGTGCCCAGAATGCTACGTCTGTACTAAAGGGATTTTGATGAGTTCTCCAGACCTGTGGGCCCTGCAATTCCAGCATCGTCTTCCCGTCTGCTTTCCCATAAAATCCCCAACTCCTAAAACTTCACTCCCTCACTCTCCCTTTGCCCTGAAGGCAGTTTTTCATCTAAGAGCTTTCTCTTCATTCTCCCCCCCCCCCCCCTCCCTTTCTTTCCCTCCCCTTTAGTCTCGCTGTCTTACCTCTTGTGCCCCCACAGTCTGAATCACCTATTTTTCAGTGTTTTTTTTTCCCCCCGTTACTCTCTCTCCATGGAGATCTTCATCTCCTCCCACCTCCCTCCCAGTATTCAGACTGTATATACAGGCCAGCAGAGTTCAGCACATTCCTTTATTCAGAGTGATCGAGCAGAGGCCCAACTTGCTGATTTGTCTTTTTTTAACCAGGGCCTTGTGAAATGCCTGCAGGGCCTGTTGCTGCTGTTGATACATTCTATGTCTCATCTCTGTCTCCCTGTGTCTTGAATGTTGTTTCAGGTGCTGTGCAATGGCCCTGGAACCTGTGTACCTCTATGCGTAGCAGGACTCCTGCTTGGAATTCTGGGATTGAAGAAGGTCCTGATTGTCTACGTCGAAAGCATATGTCGAGTTGAGAAACTTTCACTTTCTGGGAAGATCCTCTACCCGATCTCGGACTACTTCTTTGTGCAGTGGCCGGCCCTGAGGGACAAATATCCCAAGTCCATTTTCCTCGGAAGAGTGGTTTGACATTCTTTGTTACAAATGTGAATCTTTTTGGATGTGCGAAATAGGAAGAAATGGGACAATTGTGAATGTAAAAAACGATTTTGTTCCAACACGCATAAGATGCGTCTGTCTTTATTGCATTGTATTGACATGCATTGCAATCCAAAGGTAGGCCTACTAAATGGAATCCTTTGCATTCATGGCACCAATCTGTTTATGAATCTTCAGACTTAATAAATGCTACTAGCATTAGGTCATCCACAGCGTTCCAGTTTTGTATACTTTAGATCAGAATACCACATTGATACTCTACCGCAAGTAAACTGAACAACATACCCAACTGACAGCATGATGAAAACTGCTGTCTTGCCTGCATTTAGGTGATATGACTCTTGTCCCCGTTAGGGCACAATGACAGAGGCAAGACTGTACAGGAATGTCTGCAAGAAGACATACAAATCCATGAGACACTATTAACCTTTCATCATTCAATGCATTTGGTATTACACGGGGAAGATTTTTATGTACTTTTAAAGATCACCCTTGCTTCTATTTAATTTGGTTGAATTTTGAATTGAATCATTTTCATTTGACCTCGACATAAAATGGCTCTCCAAGTCAGCTGGCACACTGTACAAGTTAGCATAATTTGATCTCATCTGAGGTCAAGTCTCCAAGGTGGTTCATTGTCATGGTGTGTATGGTGATCGTCTGAAAGCACATGTTTTATACCTCCCAGCCTTTATTTGATGTTCTGTACTTGTACAACACCCCATAATAACCCATCTCTATCTTTGGAGGAGGCAGAGTGCAAATTAAAAGCATATTTGTGCGCTTGCATCAAGTAGGTCTGTGAGTCTGGTACAATCCTGGCACATCATATGACGACAAACCATTACTTACTTACTTTTTTTCCACTCTGTGCCCCATTTAACCACTGGTAAAGTGTATTTCAGTACTTGTCCGCTGTGTATCTGAATTGTATAATCATTAAAGACTGAACACTTTAAAAACAAACCACTGTATTGTCTTTCAGGAATGTGCTTTTGGTGTAAGAATCATTGTTACTCTCATGTTTGTGTTTCCTTTGTGGTTCTTTTCCTTTTCCTGGACACGGCTCGGAGGACAGGAAGAACATTGACTAAAATGGAGACGATCTGAACATGACCAATAGGAGGGTGAAAAGGTTTGTGGCCCCGGCTGACATCTGGGGCTATTTATAGGACATATCTCTTCAGCATCTGTGTGAGAAGCAGACTGCTTCTATCTGTGTCACATGATAAGAGAGGGTTGTTGTAACTCGTAGGTTGGGGCATTGCTTAAACTAGCTGTGTGATGTGAACTTGGTCACACAAGTCGCTGTACAGTCAATGAGCAGGGTGGTAAAGATCAACCCAACAGGATCGAAATGTGAGTTCACTGAGAACATTCAGGGTTTGGCAAACATGGCCTGAGTCAATCCATAGAAACCATAAATGATACCCTGCCAACAGCAGGGCAGCATTTACCATTTAATGAACCAGTACCGCACTGTAACCAGCAACCATGAAGCCTAATTTAGCTGAGTGACTAGAGAGGCCCTCTGGGAATTGGAAAGTTGCCGGTTCGACCCCCAGCTTGCCCAGTATATGCAAGTGTCCCTGAGCAAGACGCTTAACCCCTGCCTGCTCCCCGGGTGACATTAATGGCATCCACTGCTCCTAATAGGAGGGGTAAATACATACAAATATAAAAATTTCAGGTATGTACTGTACACGCGTACGTGACAAATACCCCAAGAACATCTAAAGGGAACACTTTGAGGATGTGTGTACATTGTGACACTTTTTTGTTTTTGGTGAACGACATGTAAGTGAGGCAAAATAGGCAAAATGTTTTAGTTTGTTATTCGTTTGTTTGTTGTTCTTGAATTCATTGTTTATGTCAAATGAAATGCAAGTGTCCTGTAAGTCCATATGGGCTGGGCTTTAATAAAGAAAAAATCATCAAAATCAATCAATAGGCTATACGTCATGTTGTCTCTGTTTTATAAGCAGAGCGACTTGACTTATTTTGCTGATAATACATGTTGACTGTTGCGCCTTTTTTGTTTTAGTTATACGGTATAGCACAATTTTAACTATTGTCTGTTTTTATTTTATTCATTTTGTGCGGACCCCAGGAAGACTAGCGACCACTTTGTGGAAGCTAATGGGGATCCTAATAAAGAATAAAGAATAAACCACTCAGAACGGCTCTCAAAAAAACTCCATCTGTGGCTGTCGGCCAGACTGTGCTGTTGATTTTGGCAATCCCTCTTAAGTTATTACATTGATGGGAATGAGATGAGGGGCACTCGAGCCCCGGTGTGGTTGTTCTCCAATAGGGAAAGGTAAGGTGATCCATCGAGGGGAGTTTTTTAAGGGATCTCCTCCATGCATGTTGAGTACATGCCAGGACTAATATTGTAAGAAGCCTCACTTGACAGTGTCTCTATGGTCTTGGATTTGATTGTCTTGCTATCAAGGTCATGCCTGATAATGTAGCAATTAAAGCATCATAAATCACGCTCTTAATTCTATTTGAAAACAAACTAAATATCTCCAGGGAATTGCAGACATACAAAGAAATGAGTGGGTGACTAGGCTATAGTCTCCCGAGTGAATACAAAGCATATATACAATAATGTAGCCATCTAACCCTTTAGGGCTGAACAGAACTTGGGCTATTGTATTTGAATGGGGAAGTAGCAATATTGACCTTATCTTTTGAAATCAGAGATCTTCTGAAGATGACCCAGATCTTTAAGGAGAATGACACCCTTGTCCTACAAACTAAAGAAATAGACCTACACGTCCCCATCCATATACACACATTATAAATACGATTAATTTAATATGTTGTCTAGAATGCAGAGAACATAAATAATACTCTTGTAGTGTACATGTTTCATAATGTATTTGATTAAATGCAAACGGTATCAAGTGATGTTCTCTAATGTTCTGTTCTCTTACATTATGGGCTGACATGGAGCTTACGAGCCTGTAAAATATGAGAGGAATATGAGTTTGGTTAATGTGATTTAAAAAGACAATGGAAATATTGAATGCGGCAGAGACCAAATATAATAAGGATTGAGTTTGGATTATGTAGTACAGCCATGTGATTTTCCATTTGAGAAGCTCCTTGTCCATTGTTTTTAGTTCTCTCAGCAGATTTGCAGGCTACGTCTCGATCTCATTGTGATTATGTTTATGTATTGTGTGCACAGGGGTTTCATTTCAAAACTGATAGTCAACTTTTTAAAATGGTGATGGTGGCATTATGTCAGCTGGCATCACATGTTTTATATATTGAGTAATAGCCTTGGATCAATAATACTATCATAGAATAGATATGAAAATGTCAGAATCAATAAAAGATGTTAGTCCTGATTCAAGGCTAGATATTTTAGCAATGTGATGGTCCAAGCGTGTGAAATTGGCAAGCTGCATAATGATCAAATATGTTGATGTTTTCCCCTTAGTATACAGAAATAGCATACAGAAACTTTGTTCAACAAATATAAACCACTACTGTAATTCATCATGCTGTGTGTTTAGCATCCACTCATCCCTCGACCTTGACGGAGCCAGGAATCCTTGTGGGTCACTGGGTTTATTGTATGCACAGCACTCAGGGATAGTTTTATTCAAGCATGACCTGACTCCCATGACACAGCCAAGCATATGGGCTATTTGTATGTCTCACAAAATGTGCCAGGCTTCCTATCACTTACTATCAGAGAAAATGGACCACTGTGATATTTCTTTTGCATGTGCAGGTGCTTGAAAAGAAAACACATGAATTGATTGAAATGACAAAGAGTCAAGACACATGCAACCTCATTGTTAATGTGGGATTATTTCTATATGAATTGAATACACAGGACCACAATGGAAATAAGCCCTCAGGGCTTTTTGTGTTATCCTTTTAGCACCATTGTATAATCGTACCACTGTAGCCTACTATGTGCAAACTGTTTAAAGTATTCAATCAATCAATCAAATCTAACGTTTCATTTCCCTAAATGAGAAGGTTGTCTTTCCAAGTGGAAAATGCACTGTTAATTAGATTTTTCAATCAGCACACATGGTTCACATCATCAACTCCTACATTCAGTAGAGTAGACCTTTGGTTTTCAAAGTGGAGTCCGGGGACCCCCAGGGGTCCTTGAGGGAGTCCCAGGTGGTCCCCAGCTAAAAGTGTTAATACATTTTAAGCAAGCCCTTTATCCATATTGTATGCATTGGCTATTCAAAAATAGCAGATCTACAAGCTCATAGTGCGTCACTTCGTGCTGCACTGCGAGCTTGTACATCTACTATTTTTTTATATTTTCAAAACATCTTTAAAGTGTTTGAAATATGTTGCAATTTGTTTTAACAAATCGTCTATTCAGGGGGTCCCTGGCAGTGGCTGGCACAAAACATTCACAGATGGGGGTCCCAATTGGCACCAAAAAGTTTGAGAACCACTGGAGTAGACTGTCAACAACAGACAGACAGTCAGGAGAGGAATGGCTCATACGGAGGCTGTTCTCATTGGTTCCCATTGCTGGCCATTTCTCCCCCAACAAAGTACATTGCGAGGCAGTACTTTGTGGAATCGGGTTGCTGTTAGTTCACTCCCGCTCTCCTCTCACACAGGGATTTATTTACTCTCCGGACTTTTAAATAAGGATCGGCCCTGAAAACGCTTGTTTTGATAAGGTCGCGCGAAGGGGGTCGCTTTGCTACATTGTAGCCATTGACTTGTTTTCGCACGAAAACCAAAATGACTCAGTTCAATAAGGGACCAGCATATGGATTATCCGCAGAAGTGAAAAGCAAAGTAAGTCGTAATGTTTTTTTGTTGTTGTTTTTTTGCCCTAAAAACTAAACCTAAAACCCAAATATTTCGTTTTTTTCTTACTTTTTTGCTTTGGGAAATGCATAATTCCACTGAGTTCAAAGCGGAGACTAGAGTCGCATTGTAATTTTATGAATATGCAGCTCTTTTAATCCGCACAAAAGACTTTTACATTTCATGCCTGATATTATTCTAGGCATTAAACGCTCGAGTTGCTGCTAAAAAGGGGCCCCAAGACACATACTTTCCCTTGCATTGTGTAAATCTTTATGTCCATTGATTGGAACATAGGGGCAGTTATTAAAACCAACCTATGCCTTGAAGCTGGGAAAAGTATATGATTTATTTTTGCTATTCTATTCTAGCCTTGGATCAAGACTATAGATGTATTTTATCGATTTTGACATTATAGATACGAAAGTAAAACTCAATAAAATGCATCTATGATAGTTTTGATCCAAGGCTAATTCTATCCTGAGTTTTCATATAAATGTTAGAAATGAAGGAAAGAAGCTTGCATGAGATGAAAGCCAAGTCCAAATCATTGTTCCCATAGGGAGGAAGGTCCAACTCATTGTTCCCATAGGGAGGAAGGCGCCAGCTGGAGGATAGTAGGCTATGGGTCAATGAGATTATAGCTTATTAATATTAGAATATCCATCCACGCACGTCTGTGTAAGTATTGTTTTGACGATGTTTTTGACAGTTAATGATGCCACGCGAGCCTGTGTCACAGAGGGTTTAGCCCAGATATATTTCCCCTTTGTCTGAAAAAAGTTGGTGTGCAAAGTTTCCAAACATGTTGAAACACCAGTGACATCTAAAACATATTATCTTTAAACCTAAATGCGTTTGACAAACGACCCTTTGCCATCCGTAGGGGAGAGTGGGGTCAAAAGTAACACTATTTTCATTTTCCTTCATAATTCACAGACTACTTGAAATATACTGGTCATCTTTTGATATAAGAAACATGTATGCCCTAATTAATAATACCATTACCATGTATAAGATTTCACTAGGAAGGACAAGACTAAAATATTACTTTTAATGCAATAAGTCAGAGTGTTCCTAACAGTGGTCTGGGCCATTCAAAAGTTTTTTTCCCCTCTGTCTCCTATTAGTAGGAAATGGCTAAATCATGACATCATTGTGGGGGAGAGAAAAACTGTGCAGGCCAAGGGAAAGTAATAGCTATCCCTCTCTCCATGATTTGAACCATTTCTATTAGCTGGCTGCGATTTTTCATCACGTTTGCACTTCGTCTGTCAAAAATAACAAGTGTGTTGTAAAGGTTAAGCATCAACATTTAAAGAATACACTCAGAAATGTGCAGAACCTAAACTTAGGGGCATACCACAGTGGTTCTCAACCTGTGGGTCGGGACCCCTAGGGGGGTCCTCATATGATTCTTTTAGGGGGGGTCTCCAGATGACAGTGTCAATTTAAGGACTTTTAAGACCTTAATACCTCAAAACCAAAAAGATCATTACTGCATCAAAAGTAATCAACAAACTATATACTATAAAAACTGGTCAAACATTGGCCAAATTTTCATTTGTCAAATAACATAAGGAGGCAGTCTTTTTGAAAATAGCCGATCTTGCGAGGCGTTGTGAGCTTGTATATTAATCGGTGGAACCGAGTCGAACAAAAAAAGAAAGCCTCAACAACTACATTCCAAGTGCTTTCCAGTTCAAATATGATTCTTTTGTGGGGTCACGGCCTGAAATGGTTGAGACTGGCTGGCCTACCATATGTCATTTGAGTCTGCTCTGCAAGGGAAATGACGACTGCTAGATTGAAATCCATGTCTACTTTTGGAAAAGAGTTCCTACTACACCTACAGTCTTGACGGGCCAGCATTCAGAGATGTGCTTCTTAAATTTGGACACCTTTTTTCATTTTGTTTCTCCAACTACTCTCACATTGAACCCTGTTCAATTTAGTGAAAACTAGAATTGTCAGAGTGCACATGAACAATGAATTCAGGGGATGAGGGTTGGGGGATGCTGAAGGTTTCATTACTCTGCAAGTGGTATGCATTAGAATTGGATGCCTGAGATTCCTGTACAAACCCCCTTAATGAGGACCCCATCCATGCTGCAATTCATAGTGTTTGTCTCTCTAAAATTAGTCAAAAAATCATGTTGTGTGAACCTCATCTTTCACGCTCTGTATCCCTTCTGAGCTTTCCATTAGAGGTGAGGTGCAATGTAACTTTCACCAAAAGTAATATGACCAATTCTACAGCTACAATAACATTCTAGACTATTGTGCTTCCAATTTTGTGGCAACAGTTTGCGGAAGGCCATTTCCTGTTTCAGAATGACAATCTTCTCGTGCCCCAACCCCCCCCCCCCACGCACCCAGATACAGAAATTGTTTGTTGAGATGACTGAGGAAATTGGAAGCACACAATTTGTGTAGAATGGTGTCATTGAAGCCGCAGCATTAAGATTTCCATTCAATGAAACCAAGGACACTAATTATAATGGGTGTACTGTACACTGACTTTGGTCATACTCCTATAGTGTGTGGCAGAAATGAGTTCTCATTTGACATGGGTCTGTATTGGAAGAGATTGAGAACTGTCTGGAAGCAGCTCCGCTAGGATGCTGAAATCTGTTTTGGATAAAGCTGTCCCTTTTAATTAGTTAATCTTTTTTTGTTATTAGGCTGTCTCTTGCGGCCTTTTTCTGATCCAGTCAGTAATTCAGGAGTCTGCTTGTGCGTCATGCGTCTGCTGCTTTGTCAGGCAACGTTATTTGCTCCTGTTCACTTTTTATAGTTTTTCTTCACATTGTGGCTTGACAACTCCCTAGGTGAGGTAATCCACACTTTTAAATGGGTCATATGGGCTTGTCTGAGCAGAGTCATGAAATTATGAAAATATTAGTTCCTAATTCTACTTGTATTCCTATAGATATTTTCCAGTGTGACTGCCAACAGCCAGGCTTTTATTGGAGAGCTGGTGATACACATTCAAGACTTTTTGACAGAGGAAATGGAAAGCAGCTTGGTTTCCAGTGTATCTGCTTGTTAACCTCGGACGATAACCAGCTGCTGTCGGTCAGCGGCGTTTTCAAGAGATTGTCAGATTTTGTTTTCCAAGCCATAGATGTCTGCATCTCTGAATCGTTCAAGTTGACGATCGCACCCATTGAAAGCACAAACCTCCTTTTGATTATCTAGCTTAAAACGTTGCTGTTGGGCATTCCAATGGAAAACTGAAACCTGAAACTTTGGTGATTCCCTGTAATAAAACACTTGGGTTCACCCCAGCCAGCCTTTTCAAGGTTTTAACCTTGAGGTAGGTTTAAGTGTTAGCCAAATGTTTGACAGAATGGCAACAAGAGAAATAACTCCTCAGTGTCTGAGCACATCTGTCAACTTCAAGCCCACTTAAAAAAATTCCCTAGGAGGGAATGAGGTCATGAACTTTGATGACTTGTTAGTCTAGTTGTGCAAGTTAGTCTGTTTTCGTTAATGGTAGAAGCAAGTTTTTCATTCAAGACTTCAACTTGAGAGAAGAACACTAAGTTGAGGTGGAAAAGAGATTCATGAGCATTGTGAAACACATGTGCATGCATGACATCTCAGCTGACATCAATTCACTGATTGTCAAAAGTGTAAATTGTGGTAAAGATCTCAACCTCCTCAGGCCACAATACCATTTTCTTATTATCTAGCCTAGTCACTGTTATCAAATGGGTTGTACAACATGCACAAATGCCTACCATTGTCTATTGCTAATGAAAATTGCAAATTGTTTAAACATCAGTGATCAGAATGGCTAATAATACAGTGAATCTCATGTTATCAATCTCATGTTTTCACCCTAGCAAGAAAGGCAATTATTGTTTGAAGATGTCAGATAAGGCCAGCCATGTGTGGCTGGTGGTGTAAATGCATCACCCAAGTAGTGTGTGTAATTATAAGGTGATTGTTCTGTATTTTTATGTTCTAATACAAACAGACAGTCTTACTGTACACTAGGCCTGTATCAAGGCATACAGTACCTGAGCTCCCTCTAAGGCACGTGGCAAATTAGAACAAAGACGAACAATGTTCTCATTCAATCATTCATCAACCTTCTAGAGGCCATGATGACCCTGAAGTATCTTTGTTCGAGTTTGTTCTTCGCCCCCTTGAAGTTTGGTTTGCCTTTGAGTGGGCGCGTTGATGTCACATCAGGACAACAGAGTTTGTGTTTCTGTCTGCCAAGCCGAAAAGAAAACTATTTGGAACTTGGAAGCCTGACAACAGTTACAGCATCGATTAGTTTCCCCCAAATACATATATATATATATATATATATATATATATATATATATATATATATATATATATATTAATGAAAAATAAAACCACTGAATAATCCATCTTTGTATCAAAACTTTGCCCTTAATTGTGTATATATGGCAGTGTTTCTCAAATGGGAGTACGCGTATCCCTAGGGGTATACAGAGGTTCTACAGGGGGTACGAGATTAAGTGGAAAATGAAAACATTTATTTTAAGTTATGTTAACTTTCTGAAATTTTATGGCCACAATTTAAAATAATCTTCTCAGGATGCACTAATTGCAACTCTTTTACTGAATTTCTTATTTGTAATGTTGTATTGTTCAGAAGTTGGTCATCAATCATTCATTCACTGCATCGTTTTCTAAGCAAAATGTTGTACTCGGGTAAAGGGGGTACTTGGTTTCAAAATATAGGTCAGGATTTCTGTTGCTATATCCGAACCCTATGCCACAATTGACAATCGTTCAGCGACAACAGGCTAATATTAGGTAAAAATAACACATATCTACAAGCCCACATCGTGTCATGTTGTGATTATGAGCTTCTGGATTGGCTTTTTTCAGCAAAGAGAATTTTTTTACAGGGGAAAAAGGAGGGGACCAAGTATTGACCCCTGAGGTTCCCCACCGGTCAATGAAGTATAAGATTTAAGTGGTCAACTGCCCATAGATTAAAATGAAACTAAAAAGCTTTGACACTCAAGCCTTTTGTCAATTCTGTTCCAATGGAACAAACTGTAGGCCTTGGAGTGTATGTGAAGCCATGTCAGACCTGAAATGGTACCACCAGCCAGTGTTATCACTAGTCTCATTCCAAATGGCAGGTGATTATATGCCTTGAGAACTTTACAAAGGCGGGTATTCACATTTGTATACACAAGCCAAGTGCCAATGACCCCGAGGGAGAGGTTACAAAGTTTAGCCTAGCTATCGCCTGGATCTGAAAAGGATGTCATTTTGGTTTTGCGGTCTCCACTGATAACACCAGCCATTACACAGACTGTCATTTTGTCTTCACAGTCTTTAAACAAAATAAATAAAAAGAAACACTCCATTGCACCATTTCCCATCTTTGTCAACACACACTGTTGTCACTGAAGAGTTCTTCTCCTGGTTTGTGTTTTAAAGGAACTTGTTCAATGTTAATGGCCAACTGTGGATGGAAAGAGGGATAGTGTGCTGGTTGTTGACGTGCCATTTTCTGTGGGCTCATATTCATGGCGTTTTTCAGCGGTGGAAGGTACATACAAGTACATTTTTACTCAAGTACTTAGTTACCTTACCTCAAGGTACTTAGTTACTTAGTAATGTACTTAAGTACCATTTTGATGTATTTTTGCTTTACTTGAGTATTCTTTTACTTCTACTCCACTACATCTCGGAGGCAAATCTTTTACTTTTTACTTTAGGCCTACTCCACTACAATTATTTGAAAATGATAATTACTAGTTACTTTCTAGATTAGGTTATTATTACAAACCATACGCTAACCACTTCAGCCCTATTTGGCTATTTGAAAATAGACGATCTACAAGCTCACAACGTGTTGCTTTGCGACTCGTTGTGAGCTTGTAGATCTGCTATTTTCAAAGGATTCTATACATTTGGCAGCTTGCGAAATGGGACATTCTGCCTAATGAATACCTTTTTATTTTTGGTACTGTTAAGTATATTTTGATGCCAATATATTTCTACTTTTACTCAAGTAAATTGTTAATACTGGACTTTTATTTGTAAGAGTATTTCTACATGGTGGTATATTGATACTTTTACTCAAGTAAAAAATGTGAGTACTTCTTCCACCACTGCCTTTCTTTGGATCGGGGGGGTCTTGTCCTGTCCTGGAGGTCAGACTGGTTGACTGAGGGTTCCCACGGAGGTGGTGATGAGGGCAAGACTGCTGATGAGTTGCAGGCGCAACTCCACACCAGGTACTGGCGCTGCTGTGTTCTGTTTTTAGAACGCCACTCCCCCACAGATAGGGAACTCATCCTGGGAGGCTGTGTTTGGCTTGTTCCCATGCAATGTGCTGACAGCAGAACATTCTGGTAGATTAGGATTGGTTCGATCATTTCCCTGTGATTTCCCAAATACCTTTCTGTTGTCAAGGTGACCCAACGGCTCTACTTTTAGATCAACAGGAAAGATTCTCTTCCTGTAACTATTGTTCGAGTCCCATTGACGCCAGCAAGTTTATTCTTGACTTTTTCTTATTATCTTGTTCTTTAGAAGGCCATTGCTGAGATCTTGTTTGTGTTCGTTTTGGATAGTGGATAGGATAGTGCTCTATTATTTAAGGGTCAACACATTAACATTTAAAATAACACTGTTCTTATGACTGACCTTCTAGATTGGGAAAGGGTGCCTTAACCAGAACACCATAATACTTATTTTAGTTGGGATTGAGTGTAATATCTGATACTGAAATAAGAAAGCTAGCTGTAATGATTTCCAGGCAAGAGTCTCTAGGTCATGTACCGCTTTTTAATAGATATTGTCGTATGTCTTTTTCTATGTACAGTATGTCTTCAATTAGACTTTGCTGTGGTTGTCCTGAACATACACTTAGCTACTGAAACTATCATTTGTTTTTTGTTTTATTTTGGCCTATTCTTTACTAGTTCACTTTACATTGATGGCACGGCAACTCTAACCAGATGATGTGTTTCCATGCTAGATGATGGTTAAATATTAATGAATAGTAGCTGGACTATTTGTTCAGCCTTGGTTCAGCACTCGGTCATGTGTATGATTCAACAAATGGTTAATCAGTGTGAAAGTGATTGAGGACGTGATCACATTCTGTTGTGGTCTTTGCTCTCGTTCTCTACTTTAGTTTATTTTGGTTTTATTTATTTTTAAACTGAGGGTGTCCTCAAGGATTAGAACAGGGGAGAAGCATAGTTTTTCTTTTGTTTGACCGTTCGAAATCTCTTATTTGCAGCTTTGGGCTCAGAGCAGGGGGGAGGGGCTTCTCGAGGGGATGCTGTATTTCTGTCCGTTTATTGATTTTCATAGTTGCCTCAGGGCTCCCAACATAAGACCATCCACTTGCCTTCAAAACTTCCTTTGTCCAAAAATGGTTGCAATGTTTTGCACGGTCACCAGGGAATGCTTTCAGGATTCAGGTTCAGAGGTGAAATGAAAAGGAGGAGGGGGGTTTGTCTGGGGTTCAGTTCCAGTGGGGTTTAACCATAACCTTCCAGATTTTCCCCTCAGAAGCTCATTTTAATGACTCCATCAAGATGAAGAGAACTGGATACTTTTTCTTTCTTTCTTTTTTTTCCCATTGCCCTGTTTTTCTTTTCTTTTTTTCTGAGCTCTTGGCAACCCTCCTAGAAAGAACTGCTGGGGGAAGAGAGAGAGAGAAAATCTCCCTTCTCTCTAATCATGCCAGCTCTCTCTTTCTCTGAGGCTTCTATGTTCTCAGGAATGGCTTCAAAACACCAGTGACACAGAATGCCTCTGATTAATTCCCTAAATGACAGCGCTGTCAGGGCTGACATCATGGCCAGAGATGTTCCGCTCTAGCCTTTCCCCTCCAACCTCCCATTGAGGTTGTGTTTGGGAACATGACATCCCCTTTGCCCTTCACCGAGATGGCAGAGGGGTGAATTTTGTGAAGTTTTCACTTTTTGCCCTGCCCATTATATGAGAATAGGTCCGGGGTATGACCTCTTTTTCGTACTGGAGGAAAATAGCATGTCATGCTTGACTGGCCCGTTGGTGAAATGTAGACCCCATGTGGCTAATTGGTCGAAATGAAACAAAGCCTTTCTTTGCTCTGAAGGCTGACCGGCAGTCAGTCGGTTTATCTTTCCCTGGCCTTTTTACAACGTGGCTTTGTAGGAGACTAGCAGTCTACGTGTGTGTGTCTGTATTTCCGGAGCTAATCTCACAAACGTCTGGACTGATTGGCGCCAAACCTTGTATGCATATCGCCAGGAGGCAAAATGATTACAATTTCGTTGTACTTGTACAATGACAATAAAGAGTTTCTCATTCTGATTCTGATGACACTTTAATTTCATAATGGAAGTCAATGGAAATCGGATTGAAGCCTTGCCCAAATTTGAAGTCCAACATCCTAGATGTGTCATATGTATTGACTGACGTCATAGTCGACTTATGTCACAGGCTGGCCACATGAAGTCTGAGATCCACATGGGATCCATGCTGTTCCCATGCGGATCCCGAGATCCACAAACATGATTCGATTTCTGCATCGTAGCCTATCACTGAATAAAAAGCTTGATTCTGGATTCTTCTTGATTGTAGAATTCTCCTTATTTTCAGCTTGGTTACAGTGTTTTTACTACTGCACAGATTCCTACTTCATGCCATTGCAGTTAAGCCTAAAAATGTATCCCGATTCCCAGTGGCAAATATCTATGCTTTGCACATTTTAGTGGGCTTCAGAACCAAGCCCCAACTGAACTAATCTAGTGCTAATTTGATCATTTGAGATGGGGAAAAAAGACAAATGGCAATGTACATGGAACTATCTCCTTTGTAAATGATAACGACCAAAAAGTTTGGGTCACATTAATCTCCCCATGTTTAAGCCGGCCCTCATAAACACAAAGAGCGGACTGTGGTGAGAGGAGGGGTCGCCAGATGTTTCGTCTCTTGCTGTCTTCCCCCTGCCGCTCGCGTCCAATAGAGTTCAACTTGTCTTTCTTTGGTTGATCGGAGTTGTCTTTAGGATAAATGTATTAATAACAGTAGAGCTCGACTGATTGCCAGATTTTTGGGTCCGATCCCGATTTTGGGAAGTCCTAGAGACCACAAATGTACCGTTGTTTTGTTGTTGTTTTAGTGCATTTTTATTTTATTTTATTAAAGTTTATATTTGGAAACATTTCACTTATAAGCAAACAAATAGATAAAATGAAAATATATGAAAACAACATTTCACTTCAATTACACAATGAACAAGCAAACGAGTAAAATATGGACATAAACTGAAACTTGTTTTATTTAACCACCTATATATCGATTGGGCTCTAAAAAAACATATTTATGCTGCCACAGTACTGAGATGCTGTTTACAATGACCCATGAGCTTATGGTGCGGGTCTCCACTTTAATTTAACCCATGAGAGTGTAACATGTTTACACCAACACTGGATATTATTGTGCTGTTAGAACCAACTGTATTGTTTTGAACACATTTGACATACTTTTTGTGTACGCTTCCTTATGTGGCTTGTTTTTCTCATTCTATGGGAAACATACCCACAGGCTATGGGAAATGTTCCAGGGGGGCCATCAGGCACGGACAAAGTCTGCCTGCTGCTCTATTTACTAGAGCTTTGTTTTTGTGCACATACAGTACTTTGTGTTTGCTAAGGGCTGAACAGATAATCAGACGTTATATTCACAAGTCAGTCTCTAAAGTAAATACTAATGCTCAAATAGAGACTTGAGGACAATCTCCCAGGTGTTGTGGTTAAAACTGTCTAGAAACAAGAGTTGAATGAAAACCTAAGTCTTTAGGGTGGTCCTTTCATATTGGGGCAGTAACATGATTGGCTTCCTAAGCAGTAGGTGTAGTTTTAGTGGCTGTTCTGATTCGTGAGACTATGAGATTACTTCAAATCAAAAGAGAAAGAGATGGATGCTTTTTTTTTTCAGAGACTCTATTCATTTCCATAAAATGATAGGAAAATTGTGTTAACAAAATTGAAATTGCAGCAATAACGTAACAAAAACACGTTATTAGCTGAACCTGCCGTAGGTGAGTGTTTGTGTGCACAGGGTGACTGAGAGATCTAACATTCAACTGGCCGATCAGAGTCTGGAACCAGCAGGGATTGCCTCTTATCTGTCACATTGTAACAGTGATGGCCATGCACAATGATTGGAGAGGAAATGAACATGTTTGACAAAATGTAGTTGGCAAGGCTCTCCAGTGTGCTCATTTTTGGCACACAGGCTTCCTCAGACTGTCTCCTAAAGTCATGTATCAAATCTATGAGTCCAAGAGCTCTCTCTCTTCTGCTCTGTTCTAATGCTCTAATACACTGTTTCCCAAACAGTGGGTTGGGACCTATCTTTGGGTCGTGAGTAAATACCCCCTTTTTTTGTCTTCAATTAAAAAAAAAAATCTAATCAAAAGATGTTATAAAAGGGGGAAAAAATCACAGCTTTTCATCAATTAACTGAATTCCATCATATTTCAAAAAGTGAAAATAGTAGTGAAAATAGCAGATCTTCGTGCCACGTTGTGAGCTTGTAGATCTGCTATTTTCACTAGTTTGGGTCCCGGGCAAACGTCTAATTTCTCTTTTGTGTCTTGAGCTAAAAAGTTTGGGAACCACTGCTCTAATACGCATACAGCTGTTTTCACTGTGTCTAGAGTGACCTCAGAGGCATTCAGACTGTACCTCGGAACACCACAGCTGTGGGAAATGGACACATCCTGTATCTCCTGATAGTCCCTCGAGTGCAAAGTTTGGGGCCAATGTGTTCTGTGCGGGAAGCAGCGGTGATTGGTTTCAAACTTGTCAAAGAAATTGGTGTTTTAGCCATTAAATCTAGGCCCTTTCTTTAATTCCACTTAATTTGTCTGGGAATTAGTTTTATGTTTTGTCTGCAAATAAAATCCATCAGGGATTCCTAAACAATCCCAACACTAATAAAGTTGGACCGGACATCACAACAAGTCTTTCATTCCCATAACAAAGGTTAAAGGTCAGGCTTCTTGTGGTTAGTTGTGTATAATAGCATTATAGTTGTGTATTTGATGGCTTAAAAACAAGGCACAATTTTATCTCTTAACTTAAATCATAGGCTTTAGTGGTTGTCAACATTTCAATCTGACATGAGAGTATTCCTAGAGACCATAAAAACATGTATTATTTTTCTCACGCTGGTGTTCTGTTTTTAAGACTAGTCTTTCCTGATGTTATGACTTGTCAAAAGTCTAAATCTTTCATTTGTTTTTGAAACACCTTGCAGCCAATCCAAATTACAGGGATTCACGTGCTGAAATGTCTCATCACAATAATATTTGAAGCCCTCAATAGTCTGAGCACATTTTCTTTTGTGGGAAATATGAACCTGAATTGCATTGATTTACCATGTTTTGACAGCAAATAAAGAGGGAACTGCTGTAAAAAGCAGTCATTGCCGGGTTATATTGAGCCATGACATAAACAGTAAAGTAATCGGTCACTTTGGTCTCTTGATCTTTTAGATTGCCCAGAAATATGATCTACAAAAAGAAGAGGAGCTTCGCTATTGGATTGAGGAGGTGACAGGAATGGCTATTGGGGAGACCTTCCAGAAAGGACTAAAAGATGGAGTCATCTTATGCGAGTAAGTCTGTGTGGGTGTGTGTGTGTGTGTGTGTGTGTGTGTGTGTGTGTGTGTGACTATACTTGTGAGGACCAAATGTCCCACTATTTTTCACTCTTCATACCAGTAACCTGTAAACTGATTGTATGACGTTCTGTATAGTAGTGTGTATATCTGTCTGTCTCTTATATGTCATCATGATTTGTGTGCATGGGGATCTCATCTTAAACAAGCTCAGTGCTTAATGAGTCTTCCAGTTTAGTAGACCTTGTATTGTGAATTTGTACTTCCATGTACTGTTGTTCTCATGTCTTACTAAATAAAGTACATCAATCAATCAATCAATCAATCTATCAATCCCTATAAGTATAGTAGAATATGAGAAATAGACATTTCCTGGTCCTCACAAGAAAATGCTTGTTCTATGGTTAAAACAGAGATACATTTACATTTAGAAAAAGATTCTGGTTGGGTTTAATTATTAGAGATAGAGTTATGCCTGATTTACACTTAGTTGCGCACTGGTGTTGTGCACTGAAAAATAGCTGATCTACAGTACAAGCTCACAACGCGTGTCAGCCTAACATGTTGTGAGCTTGTAGATCAGCTATTTTTAGGCTTACTGTTAAAAATGGCACAAAAACGATTTGCTATCCCAAAATGTTGATCCTCACAAGTATAGTAATGCAATCGTGTGTGTGTGTGTGTGTGTGTGTGTGTGTGTGTGTGTGTGTGTGTGTGTGTGTGTGTGTGTGTGTGTGTGTGTGTGTGTGTGTGTGTGTGTGTGTGTGTGTGTGTGTGTGTGTGTGTGTGTGTGTGTGTGTGTACTCACTTGTACTTCTCACTCACCCTGAGGTCTGCTGTTATTAGCTGCAGGTGATGCTGACAAATATGTGGCGCAGGACAAATCAATTGCACCAACTATTGTTATTTGACCCTTGGTCTGCATTTCACGTTCACTGTGTGTTCTTAACCACTTGATTCCCAGCATCCATATTCTGGGGGTACCATTAGCCAAAAAAATAGCAGATCTACAAGCTTGGCGTGTTGTGTGCTTGTAGATCGGCTCATTTCGGCAGCGAGATTTAGTGTAGATGGAGAACCGTGGTCAAAGTGCAACTGCAAAGCCAACTCGGGTCCACCAAGTCTAGAGGGTTTATGTGGTTAATGACGGCATTGAATGTGTTGTCCCCCCTTTAAAAAAAACCTTCCTGTTCCTCCAGATTGATAA
Source organism: Gymnoscopelus microlampas (assembly GCF_963454915.1). NCBI lineage: Eukaryota > Metazoa > Chordata > Actinopteri > Myctophiformes > Myctophidae > Gymnoscopelus > Gymnoscopelus microlampas. The sequence goes on from NC_139959.1 coordinate 27,971,559, forward strand.
ACAAACTGCAGCCTGGTTCAATAAAGAAAATCAACCATTCACAGCTGAACTGGCACAAGGTAAGACTTGTTCTAAACCTTCTCTAAAGTGTTCACACCCTTCAATGATAATAGGAGCCTTTTTTTAAGGAAACGCTAGGAAGTTGACAACATAAAGAGGGCATTCAACTCATTTAAGACTTGTGGCCGCATGTCGTGCGATGAGAAGAAGCAGACTCATTCATTAAGCTTTCGCTACTTTCAGTAACAACCTACCTGCCTGTTATTGAGACTTCTCTTCTCACCTGAAGAAGCTAGACTTGGCAACTCGCGATGTGCTTTTAAATATTTTCTCATAAGTACAATGACACTTTGGTAGAGGTTTGGGTTGTGTCTTTGCCTTGTCATGATGTAACTAGTGCAATTGACGAGATATCTTGCTCCGTTGCACCTTTGATTTGAAATCGCAAGATCTCTGGAAGAGTTAGATGATGACGAGCTAAATACACAACCCAAACCTCTACCAAAGTGTAATTATTATTATTATTTTGCATTAATATTCTGCTCTTTTCTATATCTGATATCTCATTTTGCTTGGTATTATTTCCATGCTCATTTTAGTTGACTTTCAGTTATTTTGTTCTTATAGCTTGTTTTTATTCTTTCTCATTTGTTTTCTTTTAATAGAATTTTCTGCAAAGCAGCTTTGTATACTATGGTATTAAAAAGGGCTGTACAAATGCAACGATTGTTGTTGCTGCTGTTGTTGTTATTGAATACCCTGTGATCTCTCATACTTTTTCTCCCCAGCTGGAAAACCTTGGGAATTTCATCAAAGCTATCCTGGGCTATGGCATGAAGCCCAATGACATCTTTGAGGCCAATGACCTGTTTGAGAATGGGAATCTGACTCAAGTCCAGAGCTCGCTGCTATCGCTGGCGAATATGGTGAGCTCAGTACCTTTCACATGGAGGACAAACATTGCCTCATCCGTACATTTGTGTCTTGAAAATTCTGTCGTCAATCATCAATAACCATGAACCAACTTTCTCTGTTACTCTCCAGGCAAAGACCAAAGGTATGGACACAAAGTGTGACATCGGGGTGAAATACGCAGACAAGCAAGCACGGCATTTTGATGATGAGAAGATCAAAGCGGGCCAGTGTGTCATTGGACTACAGGTGAGTTATGCTAAACATTCTGGTTAGTCACTGTAGATTCACAGGTCCTTGTAAAGTATATTATAGACCATCTTTTGTGTAATGTTCTCAAGCTTATGGCAAATAGCCGTTTGTTGTTTTGTTTTGGTTGTTTGTTGGTTTTATTATTATTATTATTATTATTATTATCTTTTGTATAATTGTCAGGTTTTTCTTTGAGACTGTCAAATAAAACATTTTAAATGCAAACTAAGCAATATATCTGGATTTTCTAATCCATGTGGGGAGACGCTTGAAGTTTGAGATTTCAACATAATCTGGTCTCATCCACTCCCCCTCCCGTGTAATTGGAAGTAAACAGGATTCTATTGTGTGCCTCTGTTCTTCTCCTCAGATGGGAACAAACAAGTGTGCAAGCCAGGCCGGAATGACCGCTTATGGCACTAGAAGACATCTTTATGACCCAAAGACACAGACAGACAAGCCTTTTGACCAGACCACCATAAGCCTTCAAATGGGCACCAACAAAGGAGCCAGCCAGGTGAAAGCTAACTCACCCCTGCAAAGGGGTCGTCTCCCTAGTGCCTAAAGTGACCCGTAACAGTGTGGCACTACTGAAAGGAGGATTTGTCTTTTAAAAGCTAGTAGTAATTATTCATTTATTTTGTCTTCATTCAATTCAAGCAGAGTTAGAGGTTTACCTTGACAATAGAATAGAGGCCTACTTGACAGGTAACCTGTGCAATGCCAGCATGAAATTTGTTTCCAAAACTGACACAGCAAAGTTTTGTCCAGTAGAGCACAAAGGTACAAAGGATTTTTGAACAACATCTAAAAATGCATTTACTTTTGCTCGCTACCTATTATAGGCTGGCATGTCGGCCCCAGGCACCCGCAGAGACATCTTTGACCAGAAGCAGGTGCAGCCCCTGGACAACTCTACCATCTCCCTGCAGATGGGCACCAACAAGGTGGCGTCCCAGAAGGGCATGAGCGTGTACGGCCTGGGCCGCCAGGTCTACGACCCCAAGTACTGCGCCAGCCCCACAGAGCCTGTCATCCATGCCAATGGTAGCCAGGGGACGGGCACCAACGGATCAGAGATCAGCGACAGTGACTATCAGGCCGAGTTCCAAGAAGAGGAGTACCAGGGAAGCTACCACGAGGACTACAGTGCCCATTACAATGACCAGGGCATTGACTATTAGTGGCCACGCCTCTTCTCCCCCTCCCCCTTATGCAGAACCGCTAGTCGGAGCAGTATTAACATGTGTATTTTATCAACACAACAGAGCAAGTCTTTTGCTATCCTCGCTAGTCTTCTTATATTTTGTTTTGTTTTTAATTCAAGCATAAAGAGAGAGAGATATTGCCTTGAGTGCATTACTATTCCACCTCACCAAGCAATGGTTGTAATGAGTTATAGTCATAAGCATAGAATGGTGAGATACAGTGTTGAAAATCTGCATTTTTTTTTTATAAGTTAGAATAAATTCCTTTTAAAATCTACTGTTTTTAAGCCTTAAGAATATATGGGACACTGTGAAGTAGTGATAACTTTGTTGAACCAGCATTGTGACAAGTTACAATCCAACATTTGTTTTTGTATTCCTGGATTTTCTACAATGGTGATTCTTACCTGTAAACGAAACATTCCTGTGTAGCAGTCTTACATGTTGGCAGACTTAATTATAATCATGTGCTTAGCCCCTTCTGTTACCACTTTCATAAGGCCAATCACAAATTTTGATACACAGCTTGAAAGGGGTTGAAACATTTGGATGAGCCAGTGTTTATATTTTTTCCATATTCATGAATCCAAACAATAGAATCACTGGAACAATTAGCCATTTTCCTGAAGTGAAGAGTGAGTACTTTCTAATGGCTGTTCAATTGCTGTGGACGAACAGACCAGAATTTACTCCCATCTTGTGCTCTCTGTTATCACATAGGTATAGTCATATTTGTGCCATCATGTTTATTTTCCTATTGTTTCTTGCATTCCCAAACTGTATTTATTGCCATGCCTTTGACTATAAACCAATCCACTGTTGTATTGTTTTTAAGAAAAATTGTTATGTTTTAAATAAAGCCTTAAATTCCTTGTTTTCTCAAAGTATCTGTGCTGTCCTGACATCAGTGGGAAGTTCATTCCACCACTGTGGGGCCAGAACATAAAAAAGTTGTGACCGTGTCGATAATGTATGTAGCATGGCATAGTTTTGGGTTATGGCACACAAATGAAATGTCATGGTGGCTTTTGATTTAAAATTGGATTTTAGTGAGCCCCCACTGATTTCAAATATTACGCAAGTGTAGATTTTATTATGGCGAATTGACATGGACGAATTGTATGTGTGTTAAATCTGTTCATGCAGACCAAAATTACCATAAGTTCTTATTTGTACTTTTTAAAGACAAGACTCTGGACCATTTCATGAGGGGGGCTTTGGAAAGCTTCTTATAGTTTTCTGGAACGTTATGCTCCGCAAGAGTCCGCATTAAGTAGAAAACCAGTCCTGAAAGTAGGACATCTCTGCAAAACAGGAATCACAGAGGTTGCATTTCCAACATCAATTACAATTTATTGATATTACTATCTGATATCACCTCCACCCACCACAATACCCCAGTTGTACACAGCACACTCAAACCTCTTGTTCTCCCAGGGCTTCAACTCTCATCTTTCTACTGTGAATGGCACTTTAAATATGGTCTGTTGAAAGCCTTTGTACCCAACACATTGAACAGTGCAAGTTAATCTCTTCTGTCCCTTTACCACATAGTCATTGAGAGGCCAAGAGAGCGGTTTGGGGACAGAAAGAAAAGTTATACTCTGTTTACTGAGATGGATGACTGAGCTAGTTCTGAGGGAAGCCATTGGTGTTGGACATGGGCTGCAGAGTGACGGTAATGAGTTCAAGGTCTCAATCTGGAAAGAATGTTAAGAGCTGCTAAATCACTGTTTCCCAAACAGTGGGTCGGGGACACATTTTTATGGGTCACGAGTAAATATCCTTTAATTTTTATCATTTAAGTTTCCTACAGTTTTTTATTATTTCAAAACTCAAAAACAAAATCACAAACAAATTTAGTTCACAAATTCAATGATTTTTCTAAATAATTTCATGAATAAATAAAGAAGAAAATCAAAGAAATTACATAGATTGAAAAAAAAATGTTTAAGAATAGTGAAAATAGCAGATCTACAAGCTCACAACACGGCAAGAATCGACGTGTTGTGAGCTTGTAGACATTTTCACTAGTTTGGGTCTCTTTTGGGTCTTGAGCTAAAAGGTTTGGGAACCATTGTGCTAAATGGTTTACTGACCTTTGATGCCATTTCATTTGGTCTTCCATGTCACTTTGGTAACATGTGACCTGTAATGAAAATGGAAAAGACAAAACAAACTTTGAGGTCTACTCATACCAGCTGTACAACGTTTCCACTCCATACTGTACTAAAAGTTATTAGTAGCTTTTTCATACTGCTGAGTATTTCTGTTGCCAAAGTGCTGGAATAATTTGAGCTATTTTAATGACAATTAAACCCCAGCTAACCCCTCATCTCTACTGGGTGCATTGTGAGTGGAGCTGCCCTGGGTCCTGGTGGTTGAACTTTAGTCAAGTCCCATTGTATGTGCAGCCAACATGATGGGATGATCAAACAAACGTGTCTGTACGCTCAGGGTCGGTCCCAGCACTCTGGGATTTCATAATGGTGAGGACAGAGAATGAGCAGCCAATGGGATTCATGAGAATGCCATGGCATTCATTCAAGAGCCCCGTCTCTCTGCCCCCCTCTCCACAGCCCAGTCCACTGCTTAGGAATAATCACTGCTTTGTGCAGGCCTGTGGAATCCGGGACGAAAACGCAAGACTCAATTATAGAGAGGGAGTCCAAAAAAGCCCCGGTAACCGCAGCAACCGCTGAGGGCCTTTAAAGGGAAGGCAGAAAGCCGACCCGGCTTTGCAAGAGCACGGTGCGTTACAAACAGAAACCAGCATTGGTATACACTACTATACACCCACTCCTGAGGCTACGGCTGTAACACTGTGCACATGAAGGGCCAAAAAACATGTCAGACAGCCAACTCCAGTGTCTTTGTTGTATCACTGTATATATCTCTCTCTCTCTGATGTCAGTTATACAAACTTCATTCTGCTTTAGGAGGCAAAAGATGCATTTGTAACATTTATCAGCATAGGTTAGTGAAACCAATAAGGTGAGGATTTAAGGTTTCCCTTCAAAAATAAAACACAATTAAAAACTACCAGTTTTTGAAACATTCAGGAAAAGAGTGTGTTTAGTAAACAATGGTGTTTCTTTGTTATTTCTAAACCCATAGATTGGTCTGAAAACAGCCATAATGGGAAAACATCTATTATGCTTCAGGGACAGATTTAATATCTTGACGAGCATGCCCCAGTTTTCTGCTGAAACCTGACCATGATACCGTGCTTGCTTGCGTCCAGGGCAGTGACACACGACGAATGCTGCCTCTCCTCCAAAGACAATAGGAGCTGTAGGGAGTGTATAGTTGTGTCTGCGAAAACATTTCCAAGCCTGGAAGGCCTGCACTTTATTAGCTGAGAGCTCCAAGCCGCCGCTCCTCGGGCCGTAACTCAATGCACCTCTCTGCATGGGGAATGAGTGGGAGGGTGGGGGAGGTGTATTTGAGGTTCTGGCAAACACATGTAGGGCTTGGGATGAGGCGGGTGTGTGTGTGTGTGTGTGTGTGTGTGTGTGTGTGTGTGTGTGTGTGTGTGTGTGTGTGTGTGTGTGTGTGTGTGTGTGTGTGTGTGTGTGTGTGTGTGTGTGTGTGTGTGTGTGTGCTGCAGCTGACAGGCCGCTGATCATCATGAGATACAGCCCCTGCTGGGTGAGTAGCGGGCCGAAGTCCAAGAACTGTGGGAGTGCTTGGAGAGAGAGAGAGAAAGAGAGAGAGAGAGCGCAGAGGCCTCAGAGAGCAGCTTCCATCTCAAACTGATTGGAGGTGAGTCGTACTCTGACTCAAAATGGCCACCCACTCTCATCCCAGGCCCAGCCTAATTCGTACAACCAAATACAAAACTGAAAATAACAATGTTGAGAGTTGACCCTAAACATGACCTTCCCTCTACCACCAACTCTCTCTGGCCAAAATGCTAACCACTTAAACCCTCTATACTTGGTAAACTAATACTTAGTTGACTTGGTCGGCTCTTTTTGCCATCTATACCAAATATCTTTGCCGAAAATAGTCGTTTACAACGTGCCGCAACGTGACGCATTGTGAGCTTGTAGATTGGCTATTTTCAGTAAATGTTCCCCCTAGAGATGCTAGGTTCCAATTGATTAACATTGTGATATATCTCATAAGCTAATAGGCACATTGCAGATGAACCCTACTGACTTTGGTGACGCCATGGCCTTCCCTCTAGTGCCATTCTTGGCACTATTGGGGGAAGAGGGTTTATGGGGGCAAGTTTGTTTCACCTCTCATATCATATTTCCTGTAGCCTAATAACCAATAATGAAAGTCAATAATTAAGGTAGCTATTCTTCTTAATAATAAACAAAATTTGCAAAGTGATATACTGTAGTTATAGCAGTGACTGACACAACAGGCTGAAAAACAAAGCCAAATGACAGCTGTGTAAGTGAACGCATGCACATGCACGTCCGCGCAACTGGTTGTGGCGCCTCATCAAGTCACCTTTCGTGCAATGTGGCCCTCAACCCGAAACGAGTTTGACACCCCTGCACTAGAGGTTGGCTTCTGTAAGCACAAACAACTGTTATAATGACTCTGACTGTTACACACCTATTTGCCATCCTCCCATAGGCCCTCTTGCACCAATGCACCTACTCTGTTTACCTACCAGTCAAACAAGACCTTCCTGTTGAGATAAAGTGTGACACTGTGCACCAGTCACATGACAAGCACTGTAAACAAACCTATTCCAGGGAGCCCATTGTGTGGCAACAGCTCAATTTCCACAACAAGATGGATAAAAACTCTGTCCCTCCTTCCATGTCAATGACCTGCTGAAGACCAACATTGCTTACCTAGAGGTAGTAGCCTACTGTTGTGTGAAAGGATTGCAGGAGTCCCAATGTCAACTGTCTCCATTCTAAAATGCTTGAACACGGAATAAGACCAAGAGAACAAAGAACAGTGTGAGGCTGTCTCGGTACAGTCAGTGGCACATATCAAACATTAGCCTAACATGCTGCTAAGCGCCAGCAAGTATGTGTGTAAAGCCCATAAGGATGGCCTCATTTGTAAAGAGGCATATGGCTATAAAAGCATCTGAGTTGGGTGATAATGTAAACCAGCTGGCCCTGCATGGGAATAGTTTCATACAGTGGATCATGCTCCCATGGATATCTATTACATTACCACCAAAGGCGACGTTTCAAGCGTCTACTGTAGCTCTTCCTCAGGTCATATTCTATATGTGTATATACGTATATATATATATATATATATATATATATATATATATATATATATATATTATATGTGTTTTTCTGTCCTGCACCTAGTTTGAATGTGTGTGCCTTTGTAAACTTTTGCAAGAGATTCATACACCATTATCTACAAATGACGTGTCTTTATATCTCCAATTGAGCGTAAATGCCTTTTACTGGGTGTGAGAGGGTAACATTTTCCATGATAGGGGAGGTGAACAGTGGTGGTAAAAGTACTCATTTTTTTACTGCAATGTAGAAATACCATAATAGTCCATAATTCAAAATGTCCTTCAGTAAAAGTACAAAAGTATTGGCATCAAAATATACGCGTTGTGAGCTTGTAGATCTGCTATTTTCAAATAGCTAACATAGGGCTGAAGTGGTATTGAAACACTCAATTAAGGTAAAGGTCCCTCAAAATTGTAGTTAAGTGCGGTACTTGAGTAAATGTGCTTTGTTACTTTCCACCACTGGAAGTGAGAAAGGGTTCTTTAAGGTCCCCAAAAACCACCAGGTTTCGAACTTGTGACGTCAGCTCAAGCACACAATGGAGTCACTATACCTCCGTGTGCCATGTTAAATACCTCAGGCGATGACCGGAGAGAAGCAACACTTCCTCTGTTTAACTGCCAATTAGCGAGCGCCAGTTCTGACATATAAAAACCCCACGGTAGGTCTAGAATGTAAAGCACGCATGGAGGGGGGTGGTTATCTAAATTCCTCCATCCAACCTACCTTGGTTTGATTAGGTGCAATATATGCTCTTTCATGAATGACGAGCTGAAATATTGTCGCTGTCGGGCAGAAACCTCTTATCTCCATATTCTAACCTTTTGTGTTTTTTCGTAAATTAACGCCACACTTGATCATACTACAGTGTCACACAAAAGCAGCAAAAGTAGCAGATCCACAAGCTCAGCTTGTAGATCTACTTGCTAGTTTTGAATTTGAAACCTAAAAAGTACTGTAACAGTTTTAGACTGGTGGTTTCCACCCGACAGAGACAATATGCACCTTTTATGCAAGGCAGTCTTACGAAAAGGGGGGACGGGGTGATGAAACTGTCCACACTGTAGTGTCATACGGATACATTTGGGTGCATACAATGAGAAACCCTCCAGCGTTCTCTCCCATGCTGAAAGCGTCCATTTGGACAGATAGTTGTGCCAAATGGAGAGCGGGCCAGGTAGAAAGCCATCTGTCTAGCTACAGACTGAAGAATCCAACACAAACACCAGCTATAGCAACAGTCACCCTATCCCACCCCACCACCCCTCCACTCCACTCCACTCCTCGCACTCCCCTGGTCTGTGTTTTCGTTCCACACCTTTCCACAGAGAGCGTTCTGTCCCCCTCCAGAAGAGCTCCTTTCAGTGGCTTTTGTTGGGGGATAAATCTGACCACAGTGCTTCAGCTGACCAGTTGAGCTCTGGCTGATGAGTCTGCGGAAGGTTAGTTCCGGTAGGTTACGTAATCCTCAGCTCCATGCACTTTCATGCACACCCATGCATGCAGCACATTCCACTACATGTGGACGCACATGCACGCACACACGTATGCACGCGCACACGCACGCAAGCACACACGCAAGCACACACGCACACACACACACACACGCGCGCGCACACACACACACACACACACACACACACACACACACACACACACACACACACACACACACACACACACACACACACACACACACACACACACACACACACACACACACACACACACACACACACACACACACACACACACACACACACACACACAGGCATGTACATATACAAAGAGTATTTGTTTACAGCTCAATTCCAGAATTAGCTGTGGAAAGGCTTGGCGCTCTGCGCTAGATGAAGTCATTGTTCCTGCAGTTCTAAAGTGGCCTGAATCTGTTGCCATCAGATGGATGTCATCTGACAATTTCATTTGATATTGAAGCCAGCAAACTTCTGACATGGCATGGTCAACCAGAATTAGATTATCAAATTTACCCCACCTCTGACCCCTAACAGAATAAACTGTAACTAATGTTCTACCATTTATTTATCGCTTATTAAATCAACAAGCCAGCGTCCAAGTGTCTCTGGGCAGTGTCAGGATTGAGTTACAAAAACTTGGGGGGGAGGGGGGGGGGGTGTTGAGTTGGTAATATTGGCAGTTGGCAATGCATGATTACAACCATTATCTATCACAGAGGAGCTATTATTTGTCAAACTACCATGTCCTTTTATACGCTCATCATCATTCTTCAGCAACTGTGCAAGCATTGACAGTAGTAATGCTGTACTGAATGTTGTCAATGCTTGCACAGTCATCATGGCCTACCTCAATCTAACACCCATTCATTTCATTGCAGCTGCTTGTCTTACATCACAGTGTTCTATTAGGTCAGCCTGACATGTTTTTACCCTTCTGTAGATTCTGTAGAAAACAAACTACAGAATTAGCCTAGGGTTTCATGGCTCTTTAAACCTAAGTTATGCTTCGTTTACATGACAGTGTCGCTCAAAAATAGCTAATGATGAAGATTAGGTTTAGCTGCCCTTTAGTGAAGGATCTCCTTGATGGTGGTCCATCAACATGATTCACACTTCTGTTTTCTTCTGTTCTGTTCCTTTGAAGTCTCTGACTAGGGAATACAGACACTAGACTCTAGTAGTGTCACAACAAGTCTGTGCTTGTGATGTTCAGTCTCATGATGGAGTTAAGTCCTCAACGTGGACACGTCTGGCCTAAGTGAATAACACAATTATTTAGGAAAGAATGAAATGTTCCTCGATTCTCGTGAGAGATAAGTCGGAAAGGGGGCAAAAGATGACCAAAGGGCAGAAAATTTCCCGGCAGGCACATCAGCAGTGTAAAACCTTGAAGAAGAGTAAAACTTGATGATGATGACTAAGATGGATCTTTCCTGATTCCACCTTAAGAAGTTCAACCAAAAGCCAACCACATCAGCCTAAATAGATATCAGTATGAACAATAGATTCCATCTACAGTAGTGTCCAGATTAAATGTCATCGACAGACAGCAGCTCCGTCCATCTGGCTGCAAGCTCATCTGTTCCACGGTCTGACAGAAAAGACACTGGCTGGGGAGAGAACGAACAGGTCTCATGGACGCCACAGCTGGAGGCCCCACATTGGGTGCCGGGGCGTGGTGGAGACAAGGCTCCTCTTGTCTGATGTGGACGAGAGAGAGAGAGATGGGGCGCGGCAGGGAACGATGTGCGACGCTGTGGGCACAGTGATTCATCGCAGCCTGTGTGAGTCGGGGAGACTGTGGCCCCTGTGAAGTCTGGGGTCAGGGTGCATCCCGGCACAGAGCGGAGACAGAGAGGCATTGCAGATAAGAGGCACTTTGATCCACAGCTCTCTCACAATGTCATCAAAGCGTATATCGCCGAGCAGGCTTGCCGTTATTTCAAAGTGCTGTACGAGAGCATGAAGGCATATTACATCTACAACAGCATGAATGGGCACCAGTCAACATTTCTAACCGCTAACACATAGGGTCTGTTTTATAACCTACACACTACAACAGTAACAGAGGTGGAAGAAGTACTGACATGTTTTACTTAAGTAAAAGTATCAATACCACAATGCAGAAATACTGCAAGTAAAAGTCTGGTGTTCAAAATGTACTTGAGTAAGAGTACAAAACTATTGGCATCAAAATATACTTAATGTACCAAATGTAAAAGTACTTTATGCAGTAGGAATATAGCACAGTGGAAATCGTCCCTCAAACTGTATTTTCTTATCAATGCGGCGCTCTCAAAAGGAAAATGTTTTTGTCTAGTGGGACTGGAAGTAACCTCAGGCTCTGAGGTTTTTCAAGGTACACAGTATAATCCCCAGTGTTCATTTATCCATTTGTAACGCTGAGTGTACAGTTGAATTAACTGTATATTACATTAGTGTGGGGCAGCAGAGTCACCAGTGGGTGCAGTAGCATGAAGAGGCCATAGCGTTTATGAGTGGCAGCATTCCTGAAACTAATCTAATGGAGAAACACAGCAAACTCACTCTGGGCTCCAACTGTCAGCCTACAAGGCCATCGGCACACAGACACAGAGCAGACCAATCAGAACCCTGATCTGCCCTGGCCGAGGGAGGGCTCAGCTGAATGATTAGACAATGGAAAATTGTGAGGCCTCCTCTCTCACTATTACCAGACTGTATAGGCTGGCCACAGACAGACCGACAGACAGACAGACAGACAGACAGACAGACAGACAGACAGACAGACAGACAGGCAGGCGCGCGCACACACACACACACACACACACACACACACACAGATGTAGTCACTTTGGGTGATTTATACTTAGAAGAAACAGACCAACATCTTGTCATCCTGTTTGTATATTTTTTTTAATGTACAGATTATTATTTTATTTTTTATATACTGCTAGGTTCTTGGTTTACCTATGATCCACCTAGATTACTGAGGCACTACACTGTCTATGCATTTGATATGTGTTTACCTTGCTTACTGTAAGTCGCTCTGCATAAAGAGTGTCTGCTAAATGCCTAAATTGTAAATAATCTCAGCAGCCTAGGTGCTTAGTTAGCTGAAACTGTATTAATGCTAACATCTGGTGTATTATGTGTCTCTCGTATAAATGGATTCTGTGTATCTGCAGAGGGCTTCTTTTTTTTCACTGGTAGATTTGTCTTGTTTCCAGGCTAATACAGTAGATGTTCGCATGGGAACACCCTCAGAGTCATTTCCTCTACCATAACATCTTGTTTCTGTTCTGACTGGATTCCTATTAATACCTATTTTCTTGGCAGTCTGAACAATGAACAGTGACAGTTGGCTAACATGGTGAACAATAAATAATATGTGGACAACTGGACATTTTGTACAATAGTACAATGTATAATAAACTATCCTAACATAAAGCACATGTTGATGTGTTTTAAGGCATATTTGTATATCCTGTAAGATGGTAGGAATCACTGAGAGGATTCCATAGCTCTGTGCTGAACCTGGTGAGGAGAGATGCAGCTTGAATGTTGGAAACAAGCCAACTGGTAATATCAGAAGGACCAGTCCTGAGTAACAGCATTGTTCTAGTGCAGGTCTGCAGTCAAACGTTTGTCAACACTGACCCCTTGTGGGCTTACAGCCAAATCACTGTTTGTAAATGCAACATTGGGATCACATGTCAATGACACATCAATACATACAACATTGTTCAAATCACAAATACTTAAGTTGTTAAAATGAGTGAAAATACTGAAGTTGTTAAAATGGGTAAACCTTTTAAAGGGATAATTCACCCTCTTTTGGGAGTTAAAACACTTAAGCAAGCGGCAGTCACACTTAAAATGTCTTAGCAATGTTTCTAGTTGCTTCTATGCGTCCGTTTTCTCCCCGCCCCGGGTGTCTAGGTGCATGTATGATACCCACAGAACAGAACATAGTCTGGGCTGCTAATACAGTATGTGCAGTTGTATGAGAAGATCTTTGTGATTAATGACATCGTAAATATATTTTAGTAACTTGACATAATCTATTTGCCTGAGGAAGACAATGTTGGGTAGAAATGCCACAAATAGGGAGCTTTCATTCCAGTATGTATTCCTGTAATTCCCCACTTATTTGCACTTTTCCGAACCTAGGGCATTAAGTGGCTACTTTCTTGAAAAGAATGTTGTTCCTCCTACTGCTGTCTTCTCACTAATTTTACAGGTTTATAGGGTGATGCCAGGGCATGCAGTTCTCAGCTACAATGGAAACAGCTAAACAGATTGTGGGAAAGTGTGCAGATCTTCACCTGGTTGCCTGACATTCCTGTCACACAGTGCTGTGAGAGGGGCCTGATGTGACAGGGCCTGACATGCCTGTGACAGAGCTGTGACAGGCCCTGTCACAACATCATTGGCATGATCACGTCAGTATCATAGTCAGTATCTGGTCAGCATCATGGATTTTTATGTTGTGGTATTGTAAGACAAGAGTTCTACTTTGGTTCACAGGATATTGAACTTAACCATGGCACATCTGCAAGAATGTGGGACAACCCAAGTTCCGTTCAAGCCATTTATTTTCCGTTGCACACATGAGCATTTATAATTAGGCAAGGAGGTGATGAGGCTTCAGTTTTTTTTCTATGAAATAAACAGACACATAATTAATACTAGAAAATGTGCTCCTCGGAGCACAGGTCTCCGCCAGGCGAGGTGGTTAAAATGTTCCTGATTCATTCTGTCTTACCTATTTATATTACATATTGTGATGTCATGTGAAGCTTGACCAATGTTAGGTGTTCACAGGACGGACACACACACACACACACACACACACACACACACACACACACACACACACACACACACACACACACGGACGGACAAAGTGAAAACATACTCTCCACCATGCCTTCGGCCTGGCGGAGACTTCGGCCTTGGGTCCACTTTCTGACATCTTTAAGAATGCGGCACCAGCTTCATCAACTTGAACGTCTTCTAGTTCTTTAAGTGATCTGTAGCGTCTCCTCTTACTGGTGTAATGTGCTCGTTGATGTTGTCTTTCATCTATTGAATACTGTGACCAGTGCCTTCTTTTCCTTTCGATGTTCTTTACAGACTCTTGTACTTTTTCTTCCAGAGAATGTAGCAATCTTTGCTGTGTCATGTTGTCAGCATTTGTGGCTCGTCTTCGTTTTTTGTCATTTAGGGATTCAAGTGCTCTTTGTCTCTGTTTCTTAGCTTTGGCCTTCTGCTGTCGGTGTTGCGCCTTTGCTTCTTCATGAGGTTTCAGACGATGATTTCCTGCTTCTTCAGTTTGCGTAATGAGAGTTAGTTGCATTGTGTGATCTCAGCTGTGATCTCTGTTTGTACTGGTACTGTTCCTGATTAATCCTGTCTTACCTATTTATATTACATATTGTCACGTGTCACTTGACCAATGTTAGCTTGATCCCGTTAGCTTGACCAATGTTACCTCACTTCCAAAAACATAAATGTTTTTTGGAAGTGACACACCTATTTATAGGATTTTATTTCGTCATGCGTCTCGCTAGCCAATCAAAAGCATTGGTGACAACATATTGTCACGTGTCACGTGAAGCTTGACCAATGTTAGCTTGGCTGGGGGGGGGGGACACACAGTGTGACGGGAACGAAAACATACTCTCCACCAGCCTTCGGCCTGGTGGAGACAACAATTCACCAATGACACATTAAACAACTGACAACAAACAAGTACCCAAGTCAATGATTAGCACTCTAAGGGTGGGGGGGGGGCACTTACACGAATTAGAGACGAGTACTAACAAACATGGGACAAGCCAAGTGACATTTAATATTCTATAAGGTTAGTGATTATTGCATTCACCTGAATTCTACAATAGGCTTTGTAAACTGTACATTACACAAACGTATAAGCTTTAAGGCAAACAGGTAGCTGTAAGTTTCTTAGATTCATTACCTTGATCACAATTAACCAATAAAATGCAACATATGCAATCATGAACAACTGAACTCACTTCAGTGACACATAATCGCAGGTTGAGATGGACTCAAGGATAGGGAGTTCTCAGGTAGCGATATTGCTGCTCCAGCTGACAAACTTGAATTGATAAGCACTCAGGCATATAGACGGGTTTCCTGTTAGTAAACATGAGAGGAATATGACCGCGCAGAGGAGGGGGAAGCCTATGGGTGCGTTTGGAAATTACGCACCGGAGCACACTCGCCTATTAGTTTGTATTGGCCAGTGCGCTCACTGCCGCTCAGGGCTGTATTTTCGAACGCGCCTTTCACCCGGGCATGCGCAGATTGCGCATTCTGCTCTGTGATGACGTCGCGCGGAAATCCGTCTATATAGCCGGCCACTGATGAGGAGTGAGTGAGGGCAGGTTTGATTAGGTATTGAGAGGGAGTGACAGCAGGTGAGGTGGGTGGATCCGATCCATGTTAATAGGGCCAGGGGGAGGGTTGCTGTTGCTCACTATGACTTTTTTCTACAGGTATTGCAATTTTACACCACCGCATTGTGCTACCTGGAGCGACAGCTGCATAGCCTAGAGGCGCTGCATGCACCTGCTTAGCATAGAGGAGGAAGTGTGAATGGTACTTCTCAGGTTACTTCCCATAAATAAATGCTATTGGTTACCACATCATTTACCTGTGAGCAACCAACAAAGACGGTAGCACATGATTTACCGTACTCATAAGCCTCTAAATTGAACAAACCATGCTGTCCCACAGCAGAATAGCAGTGGATTTGCCCATTTCCATCATGGCATCAGCAGGCAGCATTACGGTCTGGACTCTCCTGTCGGTTCTCGTTCTCACAGAAGGGAAAGGTGAGTGGTTGGATATCATGAGCCTATAAGTCAGAAGCCACACACTAACACTACATACTACACAGTATGCTATTTTCAGCCTACTATTTAGTATCTACTACTAAGCAGTAGGGTTTCACTTGGGACATACAAAAAAGTAATTTGGCATACCGGTACATGTTTCATAAAATGAATGAAAAGGTACTTATCAAGGAAATTTGATAAATACCCCACCAGTTGTATGAGAAGATCTTTGTGATTAATGACATCGTCAATATCTTTTAGTAACTTGACATAATCTATTTGCCTGAGGAAGACAATGTTGGGTAGAAATGCCACAAATAGGGAGCTTTCATTCCAGTATGTATTCCTGTAATTCCCCACTTATTTGCACTTTTCCAAACCTAGGGCATTAAGTGGCTACTTTCTTGAAAAGAATGTTGTTCCTACTGCTGTCTTACGGTAAGCAGCGCCTCACTAGTTTTACAGGTTTATAGGGTGATGCCAGGGCATGCAGTTCTCAGCTACAATGGAAACAGCTAAACAGATTGTGGAAAAGTGTGCAGATCTTCACCTGGTTGCCTGACATCCCTGTCACACAGTGCTGTGAGAGGGGCCTGATGTGACATGCCTGTGACAGAGCTGTGACAGGCCCTGTCACAACATAATTGGCATGATCACGTCAGTATCATAGTCAGTATCTGGTCAGCATCATGGATTTTTATGTTGTGGTATTATTTTTCTTGTCAAGAATGCCCAAATTGACATGTATTTGGCCATGGAAATGATGAAAACCCATCTGAAAAGATTTTGTGCCATAGACCACTAGAAGAGAAGATTATTCCAAAACATGTTCAAATATTTTCAAGATTTTTCAGAATGTTTAAAAAATAGTTGATCTACAGCATGTTGCAATGCGGCAAGCTTGTAGATCTGCTATTTTTGAACTGCCAAATATTAAAATAGGTTTAAAGTGGTTAAACTGACTGTGACGCTATATTAACACATTTTGCTGGGGACCCCCTGGAATCCCGTCAAGGACCCCCTGGGATCCTCGGACCCCACTTTGAGAACCACTGTAGGTAGATTTTTGTCAAGTTTTGATGTGTGGGCATACAGTAATAGTACCCACTACCCAGTACCCACAACATGGGTACAACTGCTGCTCAGTACAACTGTTAACCAAATGTAAAGTATGCCAAATTGCCAATAAAACCTGATTTATACTTGGTTGTGCATCCTGTCTTGCACCAAAAATAGCAGATGTACATGTTCACAATGCATTGCACTGACAGTTTCCTTGAGATAAAATGCAAGTTATTAGGAGGATACATTCACAACTACTTTTAATGATCTGTTGTTGACCTTTATTCATTACAATTCATACAGTAGGCTACATGTGTGTTGGAGAGTCTCGACCCACATTTAGAGCAATAGCAACCAATAGGAACAGTATTTTACAGTGTGTGTGTGTGTGTGTGTGTGTGTGTGTGTGTGTGTGTGTGTGTGTGTGTGTGTGTGTGTGTGCGTGCGTGCGTGCGTGTGTGTGTTTCTCAGAATTCATTGTAACATGTACACGGTCAGAAGAGTGTGTACTGCCATGCCAATTCCAGTCTGACGGCAAAGGAGCGAGAATTATGTGGTACAAGAAGAAAACAGTGGTGAGCTGCACCCGCTATGGCGACACACAGTTTGTCAATGGACACAACTCTCCATCGAATCTGTTCAAAGGCAGAACTGACCTGTACGCCGACCAGGTCTTGCAGGGCAACGCAACACTGCTGCTGAGGAACGTCACTCCGCACGACCAGGGAAAGTACTTCTGCATCACCATGACCGCCCCTCGCACCGACGAATCTGGAATAATCTCTCTCATAATAAAAAGTGCGGCTTCTTGTTTTATTTTTTCAACGCTACAGGTTTAGAAACTGACTCATGTCATGTCTTTTCATCCCCTTAATCTTCTGTCTTTCATTTTCTCTCTCTCTTTCCCGCTCCCTCTCTGCTCTCTCTCTACTTTCAGATTTAAATCATTATCTTGCATCAGAACATGCACTGGAAACAAGTGAAATAATCTCATCTATCTAATAGGCAGTTTTCCCCACTTGTTTTAAGTATATATGTAATTTTAAGATATATTCCTAGATTGAATGACATATATTTTCTTTATAATGATTGAGACTACTGTATTGTTCTTGCTTGGCAGGTCCAGTTCAGAACATTGATATACAGTTGACAGGTGACACAATCTCCTGTGGTTCCAGGAGCATATACCCAGCTCCTAAGCTCATGTGGTCAAACATTCCTCCCTCTGATATCCAAGTTCTCCAGAACTCTACAAAAACCTTTAAAACCCAAGAAGGATTCTATGACATCACCGGTTCTCAGAGGATTGTGGCAAGCAATACAAATGTTACGTACATTTGTACGATTACAAGTGACACAAGCACGAGAACAGCCATTTTGAAATACCAAGGTAAATAATACAGAGATAAATATTCATTTCATATGTGTTGTAACACATGATATAACTTTTATAATCGATATTGATGACTGGGAATATAAAAATAGTTTCTTAACTTAGAATTTAAGGAGCTATTGGTGTCAGAGGAGTCAACAACAGAAGACTTCTTTTTACTTGTGATAATGTGGTGTCATGTAAAAAAAAAAAGGCCTTTTTTCAGTAGTGTAAAGTTACTAAGTACTTGAGTACATGTAGCTACTTAGTAACTTTACACTACTGAAAAAAGGGCACTATTGAGTAGGCTACATCATACAGTATTTCTACAATGTGATATTGATACTTCCATCACTGCCTTTTCTTCCAGGTTCCATTCAGACGTACCCAGATGCCAGTGTGATGATCCCCTGCAGCATTCCCGACTCTGCCCTCCACAACTTCAACCTCACCTGGAGGTTCAAGAAGACCACCGTGAACCTCGATGATGAGCCCATCCTGACGGTGAACGTGTCCGGACAGACTCTGTCACCGGTGAGCGTCCAGGAGAGGTGGAAGGATTACGTTTCTCTGAGCTTTCTGACGTTTGGCCACCTACAGCTGCACGGCTCAGCGCCAGAACGCCATGGCATATACAGATGTGAGATCAGCACTACCCAAGAGACATATGTGACCCTGACCAACGTCACTGCCGACGGAGGTAATCAGGGAATGATGGAAAAAAAAAATAGGCGGTGTGGGGGGGAGTCTTAACCATTTAAGCCTTCCTATGAGAAATAGCTTAATGTAGCCGAAAATAGCAATTTTTGAGGGTTAATGTGGTTAACATACTTTTTTAAATGTATTAGTTAAATTGTGATATTATTAAACATATCAGACAGTCTACATTTCACAAAAGGAAATGCATGTATTTAATTCAGTTTTGACCAGAAACAGGGATAAAACATCCCCATCAGTGATTTAAAAAAAAACATGTAATGCCTTAAGCGTTCCTCAAAATGTAATCAAACTTTGATTTGAGGCTAATCCTTAGTCAGTTTTTATTCTGTGCTAGCACAGAAGAAAGCAGAATGTGGCACATTATTAAAAGAATAGCTGTTTTATTTTGGAATGACACTCTCATTGTCACTTTCAAAGCTTCAATAGCAGATGGACATAAATGTGTGTGCCACTTGTCATTTTTGAAATAAAAGATCTAACTGTAACTGGTCTTGCTTTTTCCAGATGGCCGAGATGATACATTTAAATACATCTTAATTGTTGCTGTGATGGCTCACTTCCTACTGCTCGCCTATGCCACTCTTGTAGTCCTGGGCATTAAATGTAAGTAGGCTACTACTATGTAGCCAAACCTGTCTGCAACAAACAAAATATTCAATAATGAAAGTGTCTATTCTTACCCCTGAGTACTATTTAACTCAGGAAACAATGCATTAAGAATCTTCTGAATATATGGTTGTGAGAGATTTGGATGTAATACCATTTAGTATGGGTAGAATTCTTGTTGATGGAACATGTAAACATAAGTCATGCCTCTTGAAACAGTAAACTGTTTCTATAAACTATTTTCCTTTCTTTCTTTTAAAAAAAATCTGTGATGGCCTCCCAACAGTAAGGAGCGAGAGAAAGAGATCAAGCACTCCCAAAGAAACTGTAAGTCTGAGCGAAGCAGCTGTTGCAGGAGTGGACATCCAGCAATGATGGACATTAACATTCTTAACAACATTTCTTTGAACTTTTTTGTTCTCCCCTTTTTCTCAGTGTTATATACTGTTTATTTATTTTTACTTTATTTATCTTCACGTCAGGATTTTTATACTGTATATGCTTATATGCTTTTATATTACCACAAGATACAAAATGTGTTGTCTGCCCTGATTTATGTGATTGTTTATACAAATAAATTTCAATATAAGAGTTTAGGCAGTTATTGGAAATGGAGAGATTAAAGATGCTGCATTTTTGTCCATCAGAGGTAAATGCATTCCAGATGGCTACCTAAACAAAACAGGGTTGTTCAGGGCATAGGAGCTGAAGCAAGGTCTATACATTTAAATGAAATTGAATTAAATCTTTATTTCAGACCCAGGAAGATCCATAGCACAATTAAAAACTCAACACAATAAAATAACAGAAAGGAAAAGAAAAAGAAAATGCAAATAGCCCACATTGTTCAATTTATAACATACAAACATGTGTGGCAATGGTTCCACAGTCTAGAGGAGAACCTGACAGAACTATGTCAGCGATTATGTAATTTACTGACTCAGATGCCCTACACATGAACTATAAGGTTACATAGCACAGCAGAGCAGGTGGGTACCCTGACACTAACAAACATCTGGCTTGCACTGGAGCTTCTTGGAGCTCTCAGCAGCAGCCTCATGCAGTCATTATAAGCCACTGTGAGTCGTCTGATGCTGCCTCGTCTGAGCAACACCAAAGGTGGCCAGTACACAGTGGTGTACAAAAGGCTCTAAAGAGAAAGATGTTCACAGGAACTTAGCACATGCTAAATTTGCGACACAACATGTTCGCTTGAGCATATAGCTTCCGATGTTATCTATAGGTCATTGGAGATAATCCTAAATAAGTAATCTCACTGCACACACTAAGGGCAGTGCCAGCCAGATAGAAGTCAGAAAAGGAAAGGTTGATTGTCTGTCTTCCCTACTTATTGTTTTAGTACTTGTTTAGATTAGAGCTTCAAGCATGTCCTTTTTGTAACTGAAATTTGTATTAGGTAGATATTTGTATAGAAAGGTGTAACCAGGGACTGGGGTCGCAAATTAGACTCGGCTATAAACCCCATATACAATGCAACGCTTTCATGTTTTTATAACTTGATTAATTGTTTTTTGTATTGTCCCTGTCAAATAAACATACAAATAAAATGAAAAAAATACTTCGGACAATCCTGATCTTGCTCTTTGTACTACTGTATGGTGGGCAGCAGGGAACAGCAGAGTGGTTGGAGAAACACAGTACTTGTCACACCAAGTGACTGGTCCATCATCCTAAAGCCATGCAAGACATCAAACCCCTAACTGCTCACTCATTGACAGAAACCAAATTCCTAAAATGTGAAATGTGAATAAAAGTTGTGTGTATTTTTAAATGTAAATGACCCATTTGTTACAGTGAGTTCTGTAACAGAGGATGTTATTTCCTATAGTCCCAATTACAAGCAGCTGACACCTGATTTATACTTTGTCGTACAACAGTGCCGTGCTATCTTCGGCATGCAACACAGTCATACGAGCATAAATTAATCACATGAACCTTAGAGCGCCCCTATTCTGGGGTGAACATTTGGCTAAAATGTCCAGTCTACAAGCTACAACAACGGGTCGCAACGCAACATGTTGTGAGCTTATACTGTAGATAGGCTATTTTCGTTCCTATGAAGAGATATGGCATATAGACCCCTATAGGGACTCCAGGCAACAGATTATATAATGCTGAAGTAGTTAAAAGAATCCCTGGCTAATAAGCCAAATATGCCATGAAAATGATAATAACAACTTAATACTTCCTAAGGTTAATATGAGCATCAAATCAATATTTTAAATGTTTTTTTTGCACATGCATTCCATAAATTCCATAGGGCTAGACCACACATGGGCAAATGACATCAACTTGCGACGGGCATTGCCCCTATTGAGTGAAAGATGAACAGTTTCTAAAATAAATAAAATATTTACAGTGTTTTAAATTTTAAATTTTAGTTATAGAGGACAATTATAATGTATTAAGGCATATTTGGCTTATTAGCCAGGGATCCTTTTAAGCATTAGGCTTTAACTACATTTCTATATATACAATTTGAATCCTGCGCCATGTCGGTTGTCTGTATGTATGTATGTAGCCAGTGTGACGTAATCTGACATCACGCCAGTGTGACGTAATCTGACATCACGATGAGACGGTCGTCCCGAATATGGACACAACGCCAGTGTGACATAATCTCACGACAGCATGACATCACATCCTACCTATAGTGGGTAGGGGTTGGGTAGGGGTGGGTTTTGGTCATTGGAGAGGTGATGCACGTCACCTCTTTCTGAAGTGGGTACTTTCAAAGCCTGCCGTGGATTTAGGAGAGCACAAAACTCTCTCTCACACTGTGAGGTGCCTGTAAGGTGGCACTGCAAAGTGAACGACGCGTCACGCTAGACGTTCGGGCCGCGTAGCGGCCCGAACTACATTACTCATATGTCCTATTCATGACAGCAAAGGAACAAAGGCAGGGTAAATTCCCTAGACTTGTCAGACAACATATGCTGCCAAGGAGATGAATGCTCCACCCTGTAGCAACTCATAATGTAATAACGGCTCATTATGTAATAATTTAAATGTAATAAAAACTCATAATGTAATAATCAGCGCATAATGTAATAACAGATTTTTCTATGATGTAATAATGTGTTACATTATAAATCTCACGTGGCCGCTTATAATGTAATAAAAGTTTGTTTAATAATGTCTCATATTGTTGAGAAAAGTAAAGTGTTACATCATAATAATCAGTATCAGTATCATGGTCAGTATCAGTATCATGGTCAGTATCATGGTCAGTACCATGGTCAGTATCATGGTCAGTATCATGGTCAGTATCATGGTCAGTATCATTGTCAGTATCATGGTCAGTATCAGTATCATGGTCAGTACCATGGTCAGTATCATGGTCAGTATCAGTATCAGTATCATGGTCAGTATCATGGTCAGTACCATGGTCAGTATCATGGTCAGTATCAGTATCATGGTCTGTATCAGGGTCATTACCATGGTCAGTATCATGGTCAGTTTCATGGTCACTGTTCTGCCCCCTACATTGTAGTGGTCATGTTTAGTTTATAATTGTGTGAAACAGCACCACCCTGTGGCTTATGTGCAGGGTTTCTTATGTTGTTGATCTTCATGTGACTAATTAAGGCGCAATATAGGCCTACTACACCTGTGCTGCTCAATCAAGGTACAATACACTACACGCTTGCTGCCTGCAGTCAGTAGTCAATGTCTCCAGCTCCAGTGAACATGTTGTTTGTCTCCCCTCTTGCTAAAAGCAACGTCTGTGAGTAACTTGGATGTTTGATTATGTGATAGCAGGTTATTTATGTTGTGTTTTGTTTTGTATTTGCATTCATACAAATATATTTTACAGCAGCTAAAGTTATTTCTGTCTGTAGATTAGCTCTGTTTTGTCACATGCTTTCTGTATTGTAATAGTAATTTGAAAATCTCTGTATTGTTACAGTTTCACAAAAATGAACCAGTAAACTTCATAAAGACAACGCCTTCTCTGTGGAGGTTGTTGGGAAATGTTTAGCTGGTGGGCTAGCTGGCATCTGCAGCTAGTGAGGCCTACACAGTCACCATGATACTGACCATGATATTGATATGATACTGACCATAATTAACCATGATACTGGCCATGATACTGACCATGATACTGACCATGATACTGACATTAAACTGACCATGATACTGACATGATACTAACCATGATACTTATATGATACTGACATTATATTGACATGATACTGACATTAAACTGGCCATGATACTAACCATGATACTGACATTAAACTGACCATGATACTAACCATGATACTGACATTAAACTGACCATGATACTGACCATGATACGAAGGATGTGTAATAGAAAACAACCACCTTAAAGACTACAAATCATTGTGTGTATTAGTGATGTGCGGGTCAGGTTTTTTCATGACCCGCCCCGCCACGGAACCCAACCCGCCTCGCGAACCCATATATAAATCTATGGCTCAACCCGCCCTGCGACCTGCGGTGGGAATATATATATATATATATATATATATATATATATATATATATATATATATATATATATATAGCGCTCTTTTAAGTACCCAAAGTCGCTTTAAATGTCTACAGTAGCACAACATTGTCATGGGCCTCTGAAGAGGCTCAGGTGGTGCAGGAAACTCATTAAAGTGTTAAATGGTGCATTTTTATAGTGCCTTTCATCCAAACTGATTTAATACAATGTCCATTACATTCACCCATTCACACACTCACCAACGGCAGAGGAAACCATGCAAGGCACCAACCTGCTCATCAGGAGCAGTTTAGGGGTTCGGTGTCTTGCTCAAGGACACTTTGGCACTAACCCAGGGGGAGCCGGGGATCGAACCGAGAATTATCCGATTCCCAAGCAGGTATAAAATAGGTCTTAATTGGTTAATGGATGTTTTTTAATAATAATAATCAAAATCTGTAAAGTAACTTGTGACCAAATTTTTCAAATAAATACTTGCAGTGGAGAAAAAAGTACATCGAAAAATGGAAGTATTAGTAAAGTAAAAGTACCTATGTAAACATTGTACTTAAGTAAATGTACTTTCATCATTTCTCCCAGATTAGAAAAAGGCCTGATTAGTGATAAACAACAATGTGCTGAAACAGAAGCAGAACCACAGACAATATTCATTATAATGTTTTATTAATTGAGTGGAAACTATTCTAATATTGATTGATTTATTTGGTTGTCATCTTTATTGGCAAAAAAAAGCATAAGTCTGCATAAACACATGTCAAAAGGATCAAACACGACTAAGCCAGACAGTTGTTTCTGTTGTTCTTCCTTTGAGTGTGTTAATTATTACTGGCAAAATGTGTGATTAGTGGTGTGATGAGGGTTAGGGTTTTCCAAACAGTTCTTCCCCTTCTCACATACTTCTGCCCACGTCACAGACCTCGCCAGCAGGCCAACACTGAGGAACAAACAGAGACACAAATGTTGCTGTAATATATACTCATGATTACAATATTATGCAATATTGTGTGTGTGTGTGTGTGTGTGTGTGTGTGTGTGTGTGTGTGTGTGTGTGTGTGTGTGTGTGTGTGTGTGTGTGTGTGTGTGTGTGTGTGTGTGTGTGTGTGTGTGTGTGTGTGTGTGTGTGTGTGTGTGTGTCTACTTGTGAGGACCAAATGCCTTTTCCTGGTCCTCTCAAGAGAAATGTTGTTTTATGCTAAAATAACCACTTTTTATAATACTGCTTACCGTAGTCGTGCAGCGATACTACACCGAAAAACAGCTGATGATCAACAAGCGTTGTGAGCTTGTAGATCAGCTTGGGTTAATATATGGGTTTGGGCCTAACCCATAATTTACACCTAAGCCATATATTAACCCATATATGTAATATATGGCATCGGTGTATGTTTGCAGTTAATATGCAGATATTAACGGCATGTATGGCCTGTATGTATGTAAAAATGATTGCTTCTTTAAAATGACTTACTGTACATGGTCACTGGCAACGATTATCTGAATGACAGCTTTTCCCAGTAGGACATTTACAACCACCCCCTGCACAGGACTCGTTGTCTTTACACTGAGGAAGAAACAGAGACGCAAATGTTGCTATAATATATACTCATGATTACAATATTATGCTATACATATGTGCGTGCGTATATGTGTGAGCAGTGGTGGAAAAAGTTCTACATTTTGTGAAAGTATCAATACTGTATGTAGAAATACTGTGTTACAATTAAAAGTACGGAATTCAGAATTGACTTGGGTAAAAGTACAAAAGTATTGGTATCAAAATGTACTTAAAGTACCAAAAGTACTCATTATGCAGAATGTCCCATTTCACAAGTTTTCAAAATGTAAAACATATTTTGAAAATGGCAGATCTTCAAGCTCACAATGTGTCGCATCGCGGCGCATTGTGAGCTTGTAGATCGGCTATTTTCAAATGGCCAAAATGTACAGTATTTAGGGCTGAAGTGGGTAACATATGTTTTGTAATAATAGAAATCTGCAAAGTAACTAGTAACTAATTGTAGTGGAGTAAAAGTATAATATTTTCTTCTGAGATGTTGTGGAGTAGAAGTAAAAGTACTGAAAATTGGAAATAATTCAGTAAACTAAAAATACCGTAAAATTGTAAAGTACAGTACTTGAGTAAATTTACTTAGTTACTTAACACGACTGCTGGACTCCTGGTCCTCACAAGAGAAATAGTGGTTTTATACAAAAGAAAAGAAGGAAAAAAATGTTGTTAGGCTTCAGAGTGTGAAGCCTAACAACAGTGTTAGTGTTTGTTCAGTAACAGTGTTAAATGGGCGCGGCCCCCTCGCGTGTTGGGGGGGGGGGGGGGGGGGGGGGGTGAGTCAGCAGGGCCGGGGACGGGTGTTTTTGATGGATCTGGCATGGTTGGGATGGAGTTTGGGGTTGCAGCGGTTTTGTGGGGGGGGGGGGGGGGGGGAGTGTCTGATGGAATGGGGGTCGGGTATCTGGGTGCTGAGTCGAGCGGCTTGGGGACTGTCTGGGGGCTCGCAGGAGCTTGGGTGGATGGTGGAATCACCGGTTTTTTTTTCTGGAGGTGAAATATCCCTTTAAGTTTGAGTGTAATTCTTTTCATGTTACTCGTCTATTTTGTGTATATGTCTGTTGGTTTTTGTTTAAAAAAAAAAGAGGAAGCAATCCATATGTATGAACAGAAATGTATAATATTACCCTGTGCTTCACAATAAAAAAAGATTTGAAACAACAGTGTTAAATGGCTCTAAAATCATATAGTAATCATTGCTATAGAGTGTATGTTCAGTAACAGTGTTAAATTGCTCTATAATCATATAGTAATCATTGCTAAAGAGTGTTTGTTCAGTAACAGTGTTAAATGGCGCTATAATCATATAGTAATCATTGCTATAGACTAGTGTATGTTCAGTAACAGTGTTAAATGGCTCTATAATCATATAGTAATCAGTTTCAGTTTATTTTCAGTTTATTTTTTTTATAGTGCAACATCACCCCAAGGGGTCTCTGTGCACTTCACAACACAAAATACAAAACACAAAAATCGAAACACACCGTAAAATGCGCCTGCATGGTCAAACAAGTTACCATGCAGTGCACAGCAAAGAAAAGAAAGAAAAAGAAGGAGAATACATTTTGGAACAATATTTAAAACCATAGTTCAAGAACGTGGCAGTAAACCATGCAATAAGTTCAATAAAACTAGGGGGAACCATAATGCAGGGAAAAAAATATACTTTTTTAGCCCAGATTGAAAAATGAGTCGGCATCTCTAACAACTTGAGGGAGAGAATTCCAGAGATAGGGGGCACGATGTGTGAATGCTCTGCCCCCAACTGTTACTTTATTATATGTTGTGACTGTGAGGAGACCAGCATCCTGGGAGCGTAGTGGACGTCCAGGGATGTACGGTTCTATTAAACTGGACATGTAGGATGGGGCAAGTTCGTTTAGGGCTTTATAGGTCAGGAGTAGTACTTTGAAATCGGCTCTGGCCTGTATCGGCAGCCAGTGTAGTGCTATGAGTGTTGGTGTGATGTGATCATATTTCCTTTTCCTGGTTAGTAGTCTAGCTGCTGCATTTTGAACTAATCTGAGGCCATGTGTTGCTGTTGATGGTAAACCGGAGAAGAGGGCATTACAGTAGTCTATTCTTGAAGTGATGAAAGCATGAACCAGGGTTTCGGCATCGGGAAGTGAGAGTATTGGTGAATTTTGGCTATGTTGCGCAGATGGAAGAAGGCACATTTTGTGGTGCTTTTTATATGGTGTGTGAAAGACAGTGATGGGTCAAAAACTACTCCTAAACTTCTGACTGTTGGTTTGTGGGTTATTGAGCAGCCATCATTGCTATAGAGTGATTGTTCAGTAACAGTGTTAAATATCTCATATAGTAATCATTGCTATAGTGGGTTTATTCAGTAACGGGTCTCCTCGTCTCTCCAGCTCTTTAGCAAAAATAAAATACATTTTCAGTGGGCATATCAAGTTCATCCAATCAAGAGAAAGAACTCATACATACAGGATACAGCCTAAACAAGAAAGAAACTGGAATTGATTGAATAAAAAAATTGGAACTGGAACACTAGATTAAACGAGTAAATTATCTATGGGGTTCTCTCCCCTGATTGGAAGAAATTGATGTCCCACCTGAAACTATATTTTAGGTTTAGTAAAGAGCTGGAGAGACCCCTGTTACTGAACATCATTGATTGATTGAATATTTTATTAGGCAAAAACATGTAAAACAGTACAATTACATTTAAAAACTTTGTCTAACAGGTCCGTTCATGAAAGTCCTTGCGGTCTTGTTTCCAATGAGGGCCTCGGTATTCAATTCATAGACATATATAGTGGCACCACAGTTCAAATATCAATACAAATAATACAGAAAAAGATACACTATGTACAACAAAAAATAAAAACATTTAAAAAAAGGGGTAAAAAAATATATATGTACAAGAACAGGGGTGGGGGGGGGGGGGTCGGCTGTCTAACGGGAAAATGGTACTACCTCCTCTTTTGGCCTCCTGAAAGGTGAGTTTTAAAAGAGCCCAGTGAACTGCATTTTTTGAGGGATGGGGTTAGACTATTCCAATCCTGGGTGGCTGTGCTGTAGAAGGAGAATTTGCCCATGTTAGTTTTATGGGTGGGTGGTACCAAATTGTTGTTAACATTCCCTCTAGTATTGTGACTGTGGGTACGCTAACTTTTTGGAGGTATTTACTCAGATATGAGGGAATAGGGGGCATATTGGGCAAATTTGCATTTACAATTTTGAAGACCAGTCCCATTTTTTGTTGTTTAACCCTGTCTTCCACCCTGAGCCAGCCTAGGCTGGCAAAATGGGTGGGAGAAAGGTGGGTCATGGGCCCCAGTCCGAGGAGTAGCCGAATCAGTTTGTTTTGGGAGGTTTGAAGCTTAGTCTTCAGTGACACTGAGGTGTTGGAGTACCAAGAGGTGCAAGCATAGTCAAAAAGTGGCGGAATCAGGGCCCCTGAGAGGGTCCTGAGGGTTGACAAAAGACCTCTTTTGAAACTCTGCCCATAAATTTGGTTCTCTGGTTTACTCTTTTGACCACCTTTGTCGCCATGCTTTCACCTGTCAGGTATTTGTCAAGAATACAACCCAAATAGGTAATCTCTTCTTTGCTAGAGATAATTGTGTCATCGACTTTGACCTTGAAATCGTTTACATCCATCTGTCTGAGGGAATGTTTGGTCCCAAAGAGAATGGATTCAGTTTTCCCAAGGTGTAGTGACAGTTTGTTATCGGTAAGCCAAGTACGGATTTTGGTGAGTTCGGAGCTGAGCGCTTCCTCAACTTGCAACTTGTCTTCTCCCAAGATCAGGAGTGCCGAGTCATCAGCGAACAGGAACAATTTGCAGTTACAGGCAGCGTTCATGTCGTTAATGTATAGAAGGAACAGTAACGGCCCTAGAATGCTGCCCTGAGGAACCCCACAGCTCACCGGGAGGGATGAGGACATGGTTCCGTTGATGTCAACCACTTGTTCTCTGCCCTCCAGGTAAGATCTCATCCAGTTTAGTGATGTGCTATCAAAACCAATCGCCCTCAGCTTATCAAGTAAAATTGAATGGTTTACAGTGTCGAACGCTTTTTAGAGGTCCAACATGATAATTTGCCCGTGTCTACCTCACGTTTGATGTAGTCGGTCAAATACAGTAGGCATGTGTCAGTGGAATGGGAGGTTCTGAAGCCCGATTGGAATTCAAACAACAGTTTATGCTCGCTGAG
The DNA here is from genome assembly GCF_963454915.1 of Gymnoscopelus microlampas. NCBI lineage: Eukaryota > Metazoa > Chordata > Actinopteri > Myctophiformes > Myctophidae > Gymnoscopelus > Gymnoscopelus microlampas. The sequence goes on from NC_139959.1 coordinate 28,001,500, forward strand.
GTAGCTGTTGATTTGTTCTTGAATTAATCGCTCTACAACCTTTGAGATGGAACAAAGGATGGAAACAGGCCTATAGTTGCCAGGTTCTAATTTGCTTCCTTTTTTATGGAGAGGGATTACTCTTGCCAACTTGAAATCTTGTGGGACGTGACACTGGCTGATGGATAGGTTTGTGATTTGGGCTACTATGGGGGCAATAGCAGTAGCTGCGTCTCTGAGGAATCTGGTGGGGATATTGTCAAGGCCGGTGGCCTTGTTTGCCTGGAGGGCGAATCGTTTTTTCAGCACATCATCAACATTTACTGGTTTGAATGAGAAGGAGTCTTTTTAAGCCCCTAGTTTGTCATAGTGAGCATGGATGTGGTCAGAGCTGTACAGACCTGAATGCTGAGGAAGTTTGCTTACCAACTGGGTTGCAATGGTGGTAAAAAAGCTGTTAAAACAGTTCGCTATTGCTTGCTTGTCGGTAATGAGCGCGCCACTTGAAATAATGCAGATGTTTGTAGTTTTGGTTTGAATTTTGTTGTTGCAGCCTAATTTCTGTAGTGCTTCCCACAGCTTTTGTGGGTGGCTTTTGTTTGCCTCAATGTTTTCATTTAAGAAATTCTTTTTGGCAGTTTTGACCATTTTGTTTACTACATTTCGTTGTTTCCTGCATTTTTCAAGTAGTTGCACATTTTTGCATTTCCTGAACTCAGAGTACATTTTGTTTCTGAGTTTGATGGCATTTAGGATGTCTCCATTCATCCAGGGTTGTGTACGGGCTCTGACTCTCACCACCTTCTTGGGTGCTATGCTATCAATAACAGACAAAAAAGCAGTTTTGAAACCAGTTCATGACTCCTCAGCCGAGGAGCCATTGAGTACATTTGACCAATCTATTTTCTCAAGAACTGTTGTTGCTTCTGATGAGTAATTTTTCATAGCTCTGCAGTTGACCGTGCTATGACAGTCAACTACAGATCTATGAATCTTACACGTGCAGAAAATGATGTTATGGTCGCTTAGGCTGCACTCAATGACCCCACTTAAAATCCTCGACTGGTCTGATGTCAAAATGAGGTCAATGATGGTCTGAGAAGTGGGGCCTACCCTCACTTCAACCTTATCATTTGGGTGAGGCTATGCATGTCACAGAATTTACTGAAAGATTGAAATATGGCGGCGTCTTTCCGAAGTATATCGGTATTGTAGTCGCCAATCAAAATGATCAGAATATGGAGCTTTAACTTTTTAGTTTAAACCATAAAATATCACATTCAGCACCTTTAAATTATTTCTAGTTCTGTTCTGTTCTTTTGTATTTGACACAAAAAAACCTTAATATGACTTGACTTGAGCAGCAACAGTCTTGTACATTAAACTGGTATCAAACAGCAGATATTTCTTATCAGTTCAGTCAAACAGGGACAGTGTGGGACAGAGAGTGATAGTTGGCCATCATTTACATGTCAAATGAAGTCCAGAAGTGTCACAATGAAGCTACAGATCATTACAGCGCTATCTAATAGATATCATATTACTGTATATGACCAGTCCAGCAGCACACTGTTTGATGAGACATCACACACAGCCTCTGTATTCTACACACACCATGACCTATTTTTTTAAAATGCATAATTTCAACACTCAGACCTTCTGAAGTGAACTGAAGTCCACTTGAAGAGGACTCGGTTCGTTTTGTTTAAAAGGGTCTCATGTGAAAAGGCGATCTGAGTTTGGTTGGTTTAAAAAGGACTCTATTGTGAAAATCTGTTAAGCATGGCTTCTGTTGAGAAGAGAAGCTTCCAGCTTCCAGACATAAGTCCTTTGAAATTAGCAGGAAACCGTTTCAAGAACACTTTGGCACTATCCCAAAGGGGGAGCCGGGTGTCCAACCGGCAACCGAGAACCGTCCGATTCAAGGGCACAGTTGGGACCGAACCGAGTCTTCTTCAAGAGGACCAAGAGATGGACCAGGATACATACAGTACATTGTCACACAATTATCAAAAGGATAAAACCACAACGGCTTATTTATTTCCATCGCACTCCTTTCTCATGTATGTGTAAATGATGTGGAGCTCTTCGTACATTCAGTTGACGGTGCCCAGGAGTCCAACCCATGAGCTTGCCATCCTAAGGCGGGAGCTCTACTGACTGAGCTACCTAAATGGTGCATTTATGTGGCGTCTTTCATCCAAACTGCTTTAATACAATATGCATTACATTCACCCATTCACACACACCAACTGCAGAGGAAACCATGCAAGGCACCAACCTGCTCATCAGGAGCAGTTTAGGAGTTAGGTGTCTTGCTCAAGGACACTTCGGCGCTAACACAGGGGGAGCCGGGGATCGAACCGAGAACCGACGGTGGACGTCACAAACGTCCAGACTTGCGAGGCACACCGTTGCTGCGGTCCACACCAAATGCGTTACCAACACTGTCCAGGGGCCTGGCCTTATAGTAGTCACGTGACCACAGGCACACTGTTGTTCCAATCTGCACCAAGCTTGGCACAAACACTGTTAAGGGGTCTGTAATGACAATAGTAACACACAAGAAATTAAATTGCCCATATCGTCGCTGTTGGGTGGAAACCTCCTATATCTCCATATTTTAACTTTTTGTGTTTTTTCGTAAACTAATGCCCTTACTTGATCAAACAGTGTCACACAAAAGCACCAAAAGTAGCCGATCCACAAGCTCAAAACGCGGTGCGAAGCTTGTAGATCTGCGTCTTTTGAATTTGAATCCTGAAAAGTAACAGTTTTGGACATAATGAGGTTTCCACCGGACAAAGACGCTACAGCAGTGTTACAGCAGTGTTTAACACTTCCAATGGACATAACCTGTCTGTGACCATTGCTCTGAACCACTCAATATAGGACTAGATTCATCTGGTAGAATAAATAAGTATTTCTGTTCTGTTCTTTTGTATTTGACACAAAAAAAAACTTAATGTGACTTGACTTGAGCAGCAATAGTCTTGTACATTAAACTGGTATCAAACAGCAGTTGTTTCTTATCAGTTCAGTCAAACAGGGACAGTGTGGGACAGAGAGTGATAGTTGGCCATCATTTACATGTCAAATGAAGTCCAGAAGTGTCACAATGAAGCTACAGATCATTACAGCTCTATCTAGTAGATATCATATTATATGACCAGTCCAGCAGCACACTGTTCGATGAGACATCACACACAGCCTCTGTATTCTACACACACCATGACCTACTTTTGCCAGACCCAGAGGGTCGCCCTACATGAGGCTTTGTCCCTATTTCGTCCATACATGGGCATAAATGTCGGTCCATCTTTTGTCCCCCTTTCGTCCATACATGGGCATAGAAGGGACCTTGCATGACGTGACTTCGCATGACACGTCATTGAAGTCTGGCCATTCAGATTTCAACCACTAGGGGTCTGGCAGTACCAGGTCTCCTGGTTCCCTTGTTTAAAAATGCATCATTTCAACACTCAGACCTTCTGAAGTGAACTGAAGTCCACTTGAAGAGGACTCGGTTCGGTTTGTTTAAAAGGGTCTCATGTGAAAAGGCGCTCTGAGTTTGGTTGGTTTAAAAAGGACTCTATTGTGAAAATCTGTTAAGCATGGCTTTCTGTTGAGAAGAGAGCTTCCAGCTTCCAGACATAAGTCCTTTCAAATTAGCAGGACACAGTTTCAAGACCACTTTGGCACTATCCCAATGGGGGAGCCGGGTGTCCAACCGGCAACCGAGAACCGTCCGATTCAAGGGCACAGTTGGGACAGTTGAGACATATAAAGGTAGACGCCTCCTCCGGCTCTGAGGCGTCTGTATCTCGTGCGCCATATTGGAGGGGGCAAGCTTCCGCGTACGTCCTGGAAGTCCTGCGCTGTGATTAGCCAGTAGTCACTTTGAGTGGCAGCGTGCCCCCTCTAATATGATGGCCGCAATACAGGTCGCTCCAATGAACTGCAGCGGCCAATGAGGTATCTAGGTTTCTATATCTATGGCAGTGACAACACACAAATGTGTGTGGGGAGGAATTCATTGGCATAACGACTAAATTGGGGAGAAAAGGGGTACATAATAACTGGCTACTAAATAAAATAAAATACGCGTCAGGTGTGTGTTCAGATAATAGCCTATACGTGCTAACCTGACTCTGCCAGATGGGGGCAGTATTGAGTAACTACGTTCCTCAAGCTGTGAAACAAATGTGTGAAGCAGCTTTTCGGATCTGGCTGTGTCAGGTTATATAGACGGATTTCCGCGCGACGTCATCACAGAGCAGAATGCGCAATCTGCGCATGCCTGGGGGAAACGAATTGTTGCGCCGTTCACTCTGTTGTTATATTCGGGAGTTAGCTAGCCATAATTCTGCTATTATAGGCATAATAGGCATAATGCTGCTATTATATACAAACAGATCCAACTTCCAACAAATCATTTTTATTGAGTAAACAAGGTATTACAAACTGCATAATTTAATCTACTTTCATTAAACCCGGTGAAGATCATTTCTTTTATGAATGGACATTTGACCAGAGCTGCTGCGGGTAATGGCGCCCTCTATAGGCTTAGTTGGCTTACCCCCTCCTCTGCGCGGTCATATCCTCTCAATGTTTACAAACATGAAACCCGTCTATACGTGCGTGTTCAGATAGTACTTGCATGTGCAACACCCAACTGATTGCTATACCTATGCAGCGCAGTGCTTCTTTTAACCAGTGACTGCGCTGTTCCTGCGTCTGTCCATAGTTTCATAAAGCATCATTTATCTACTCCATCATCTTGGCATAAAAGAACATTAAGTAGTTCAGGATAGACGACTGATAGCCTCTATGCACAGCATCATGTGCTGTAGCCAGGGGTTTCATTTGGGTCATTAATTGCCACCCCCTTGTATAAACATTTAACCTTAAATTCAGTTATTTTATGCATATTGTCCCCAACTCTGAATTGTTTTAGCAGATTAATCTGATTTCATCGCAATCGATGCCCGTCCATCTACATGTGACACGTGTTCTAATTTAGATAAGCCTTTTATTGTATGAAACCATTCATTTATTAAACACTTTCATCGTGGCATCCCTGTTTTGGGAATGTCATTATAGGCGAACATTTTCAATTTGTTTTACTCATCTCACCCCCACACAAATAGTGAAAGTAGTTGATCTACAAGGGGCTATGGTAACTTGTTTTTTGCCACCCCCAGCCCCCTATTTATTTCTAAAATTACGCCTCTGGCTGAGTAGCTCCTTTCAGAACCCTGTAAACCTTTGTTGTATTCAGGATGACGTTCAGGCCTTTAACTTGTAACAGAGTATTTTTATATTGTGGTATTGCTACTTTTAGTGAAATATCTGAGTACTTCTTCCACCACTGCTAGCATGGCTACATAGCATCTCCACCTCAGTTCAACTAAAGGTTGGAAGGGATTATGAACAGCTGATTGTGTAGGTAGGCTAGTAACTCACCATGATACGCTTTGTTTTTGTTACTGTCATGTTAACTGTTTCATGATGACAACTTTCGTTCTTCATCACTTTAATAAACGTTCTCTCCTGTCATTGACAGACAGTGTCACTGTGCTTGTAGGCTACAGTATAGATATTATATCCATGTCATTGACAGTTTTCTGCCCTTATACCATATCAGTACAGTGCTAGACATGAGAAATCCACATCTCCAAAAAAGAGGACAAGGCGTAACTTTTCTTGTACTTTACTTGAAGAAAGTCAGATTTACATCTGTAAAAAGACAAAGGTTTCCAAGGCCCTACGTTTAACAGAAAATCACACCCAGTGTGAAGAGAGTGGTGCCTGTGATGAGTTAATTAGTATAACTGGTTGCATCTTTGTGTTGCAATCAGCTGCAGCTGTTGAGGCCGTGCTCAAACATACGGACGGACGGACGGACAGACAGACACACACACGGTCAAATGTAGGAGTGGTTGGCACCACTAAAACAGTGTGTAAGCAGGAGATGGCAAAACCATGTGGCTGAAGCAGTGTGACTCAATTCCTTATGGCAGTGGTGAGTATCACACCTGCTACTTACTACTGTGATTGCACTGTCACACAGGTCTGTTACTACTTGAATGATGATCATAGCATTGGACTGGGTTACAAATTTAACCAAATTACCAAAAACAGCCACAAGAGGGAGTTGTCCTTACAGACTCATTGTATTTCAAAACATAAGGATACAATAAATGTATGTAAAATAAATAACACAGATATGAAACAAATCTGAAGCCAGTGGCATCACAAACAGTGTCACTGTGCTTGTACATTATAGATACATTATATCCATGTCATTGACAGTGTCACTGTGCTTGTACTGTTTAGATACATTACATCCATGTCATTGACAGTATCACTAGTTTCATAAAAACTTTTTAATTTTTTAAATTATTGAACCCTAGAATCCCTATTCTGAGGACAACTTAAGCCAAAAATAGCAGATCTACAAGATCACAACGCCTCGCAGCAAGAGGTTTGGTGTAGAGCAGACCACGTACAGAGCCAAAGATCAAGTGTTGAGGGTTTATGGGATTAAATGTCTGAAAATACACATTAACATGAATCCAACATATACACTGATGACTAGTGCTGTCAAACAAGTCTATGAAGCTATTTATGAAATCTATGAAAAAAGTTTAATCTGCAACATTTTATACAATATGTGGTATAATAGTGGGGGTCCCTGACTCATCTCTCTCAGGATTATAGACCCATAGCTCTCACTTCAGTGATCATGAAATCACTGGAAAGAATACTGTTGCAACATCTTGTAAGTATAACTAAAGACAAATTTGACCCCTGTCAGTTTGCTTATAAGAAAGGTTGCGGTACAGAGGATGTCGCACTGACAAACCAGACCAATACATTCTAAAGTACTCTGATGATACAGTTTTGATTTCCCTTTTGGATAGTTCCAGTGATCCTGGACTGCACCAACACAGAGTAAACTAGAAAATGTGCTCCTCGGAGCACAGGTCTCCGCCAGTACTGTTCCTGATTAATCCTGTCTTACCTCACTTCAAAAGATATAAATGATCTTTTGAAGTGACACACCTATTTATAGGGCTCTATTTCATCATGCGTCTCGCTAGCCAATCAAAGCACACCCTTTCAACATATTGTCACGTGTCACGTGAAGCTTGACCAATGTTAGCTTGGTGGACACACGGAAGAACGAGAACGAAAACATAGTCTCCTGGCGGAGACAATAATATAATGATAATAGCTGAATGCATCACCCCTAGTTCCTAGCTGTGCTAGGGATCCTGGAAGGATTGATTGATTGAATACTTTATAAGTCCAGCGGTCCTCCCAGTCATTACAGATGTCAATATCATTGTATAGAGGATTGTGTTGCTTTAGCCAGCATAGGGCGTCAAGCACCTTTTTTGGACGCACATACTCATGTATGTAGTGTCCTTTGTAGGCAAGTTTTAGTTTTAGTTTCAGGGGAACAACTTCAGCAGTCTCAGGAAGTCTTGGCAGTAATTTGATGATAGTGTGTACGTCAGATGGCACATTGACGGCATTACCGTGGATTGCCTTTTGTCTGCCTCTTGGCAAGCCAACGAGTTTCATGAAGGCAATACGTTGACTTACCAACCTTTCCTCTAACGGGTGCAAATCCTGCAGTTCTCGGGGTATGGCATCCACTAATAAGTTGTTAGCCCAAACCTGTGCAGGGAGTTTCCCCATTTTAATGGAGCGGTGACATGTGTGACAGATCCAAGTGTTGTTTTGCTTGATTGCATTTGGGTCTTTGTCCAGGAGACTTACAGTATCTATTGTTGCTGTGTACTTTGCAGGTTTTAACTTTACCACTGCTTCTCTGTAGAGCATTCGTTCACAGGAGAAACAGACATAATTGGGTCCACTTTCTGACATCTTCTTTAAGAATGCGGCACCAGCTTCATCAACTTGAACGTCTTCTACTTCTTTAAGTGATCTGTAGCATCTCTTCTTACTGGTGTAATCTGCTCGTTGATGTTGTCTTTCATATATTGAATACTGTGAGCAGTGCCTTCTTTTCCTTTCTACTGTATGTTCTTTACAGACTCTTGTACTCTTTCTTCCAGAGAATGTAGCAATCTTTGCTGTGTCATGTTGTCAGCATTTGTGGCTCGTCTTTGTTTTTTGTCATTTGGGGATTCAAGTGGTCTTTGTCTCTGTTTCTTAGCTTTGGCCTTCTGCTGTCGACATTGCGCCTTTGCTTCTTACGATAATTTCCTGCTTCTTCAGGTAGTCCAAGATTGGAACTTTTTCTGCTAATATCTCCTGACTAAATGGGTAACCGCCTTCCATTCCGACATCTCGCCACTCTGACTAGTCGCTTCCGTGTGCGGTTAGGGTTAGGGTTAGGGTTAGGTATAGGGTTCGTTAACGTCAGAAAGGCGACATGTCGGAAAGGCGACATGTAACCACTAAATGTTAGCTTGGCCGATTGACACTGATGTCACTTCGGAACGCGCACTGCAGCGCATCGAAGTGATTCACCTATTTATAGGTATGTATTTCGTCATGCGTCTTGCTAGCCAATCAAAGCACATCTTTTCAACATATTGTCACGTGAAGCTTGACCAATGTTAGCTTGGCTAGGGGGGGGACACGTCGAAAATCCAACGAAAACATACTCTCCGCCATGCCTTCGGCCCGGCGGAGACAATAAGGTGGTGGAGTGGAGCGATAACAACGCTCTTATCATTAACACAAAAAAGACAGAGGAGATTGTTTTTGGTGCCCCACTAGAGATACACAGATCCCCCATTACTATTCATAGTGAACAGATCAACCAGGTATGTTCGTATACATACCTAGGAATAGTAATTGACCACCTTCTGTCATGGAAAGACCAGATTGAATCAGTGGGTAAGAATACAAAGCAAAGAGTCTATTTCCTTCGCCGTCTGAGATCTTTTGGTGCTAGTAGACTGATTCTTCTTTTGTTTGTCACTTCTGTTATAATGAGTGTTCTTCAGTACTGTAGTACCACCTGGTATGGATGTCTGTCTGTAGCCTTAAAGTCACAACTGCTGCAGCAACTGAACATTTGTTCAAAGATTGTTGGACAGCCACCTCAGAGGCTCTATACAACTATGTATAATGACAGTATGATAAGGTTGGCAAGGAATATCACTTCAAACACTAGCCATGCTTTGTATGGAGAATATAGGTTGCTGCCTTCAGGAAGGAGATACAGTGTTCCTACATACAATAAGGTCAAACTGAAGAGGTCCTTTGTCCATCAAACGACACTGAGGCTTAATCAGGAGTTAAAGGCCAGGGGTAGGCTGAAAGGTGGACATTGCTCTTGTCTTTGTATGTCTTTATGTATGTATTTTGTTTTGTTTTTCTTGTGTCATGTCAAATGTGTGTACTGTTTATTGTTGCATGGCTGCTGGGTCGCAAGACAAATTTCAGTGTGAACTGACAATAAAGTATTATCGTATCATATCGTATCGTATCTCTCTCAGCTAAGGGGTCCTTGGCCCTTAAAAACGTTGAAGACCCCTTCTCTAATGGAATCACTTAGAGACAGCAGGGGTTGTCAAGCTTGACCCCTCTGAACTTTTTTCACTGAATTAACATGGAACAGTATAATAGCTGCAATTAGTCAACAAACGGGGGTTAATAAAAAAGTTAAAGCTCAATTGTGATAGTTCAGTGACAGAGGTCTCCCTTTCTCTCCAGCTCTTTAATACATAGAAAAAATATTTTCATGCGGGTTGCTAATTTCTAATAGAGAACCCATTTATCAGCTTCAATTTGACAGTGTTCCAATTCCAATTGTCCGCTCATTTCTTAGCTTAGAGAGCAAGAAAATGTTCACCCAATCAGGTTAGAGAACTCCTATAACCTGATTGGGTAAAAATGTTCTTGCTGAAGAGCTGAATGATGTGACGTTATTTCCTGTAGGCCTGCAATGCTCTGTAGTCTCCTTTACTGCCAGAAGAGGGAGCCAGCTCTATTCATATTGTTTGAGGAATAACTTTCGAGAATGCAGCTGTCAGTTTCACTTCTGGATTTCCACATTTATTCACCATATGAGACACGTATGTGACTGACAAGTCTGCATGTTTTTAAGCCATTGTTGTGTTCATGTGCATACAACTGCTGTAATGGTAGCCTACACGTATTTGAAGGCATTTTCAACCTTCAAATCTTCATATAATTGGTGCTCCCTCATGTTCATTAAAAGATGGCACCATTTCGCTCCGTGTCTCAGAGGTGGGCTGTGGACAGTTCAGAAACCTGCCCACCCATGACAGGTTTGATCATTTCAAACAAGATTTCAAACTTTTAAATTTTTCATTAATGCAAGAACAATGGCTTCTATTTCAGAATGCTATCTTTTCAGGAAGAGAAAAGCTGTGGTTTCTATTGGCTTGGAATCCCCCTCAAAGATGTCATTGGTAGGCAGGTCCACAACTCACCAATGAGAGTGAGTAGACAGAAATTGTGCCATCTTATAATGACCATTAGTAAGTCATTATATGAAGACTAGAGGTTTGGGCCGCTACGGGGCCCTATGTCGCACCGCTGATCCCCTGGGGCCCCTTCTGTTGTGTCTGACATCCGCGCTTGTTTAACATCTCCATGGTCTCTGTTGTGTCTGGCATCAGTTCATGTTGAATGGTTTCTGTTGTGTCTGTCATCAGCACTTGTTTAAAATCTCCATGGTTTCTGTCTCTATGGTTTCTGTTCATTTGGTGTCGGTTGTGTCTGACATCAGTGCATGTTAATATTCATATATGTGCATTTGACTCCAAATATGTGCATTTGATGGGGCCCCCAGGGCCGCGGTGGGCCACACTAACCGCATGACCCACCTATTAGGCAATTTTGATATACTAGATTTTAGTAGTTTCAAGAGGCAATCCGACAAACCGGAAGTAGGAAGAATGTATGTGGACCTCCCACCAAGTTTGGAGCCTGTAGCATGCTGGGAATTGGAGTTATGGCTGTTTCAACCCCAGCCAATAGGAAAGCAGATGAGGCGGGGCTTCAGCAACTACTGCCTTGCTGGGAATTGGAGTTATGGCTGTTTCAACCCCAGCTAATAGGACTACTGCCTGTCCCTTTTGGCCGTCTAAGAGCACCCACTAAGTTTGGGGCCTTTAGCATGCTGGGAACTGGAGTTATGGCTGTTTAAAGCCCAGCCAATAGGAACACAGAGGGGGGGGAGTAATGGCGAGCCTGTGGCACTATTCTGATGGCAGACCCCTGACCAGTGTTGGTGCCAAGTTTGGTGCGGATCGGAGCAACGGTGCGCCTCACAGGTCCGCATGTTATACGTTTGTGACGTCCGTCCACCCACCGCCCACTCACCGTCGGTTGACCCTGTAGGCAATTTTAATATAGGGGTTGAAAGTGGGTGAGGTGCTCCTTTAACCCCTCAGTATTTTACAGTAGACACAAACCAGCAACATTTCTTCCAAGGTTACATCAGGCTGAAGTTTCTGATAACAAAACACAAATGTACTTGCTGTCTGGCCAAGCATTGTGTTGCCAGCCACTTGTTAAATTGACTGTCCATCTTTAACAATCCCCCAAGGCTTCAGCAGCCTTCTGTTCCACAGCAGCTGAACACAATTCCTTCCAAGCCACAAGACAAACAACGCATGCAGCCCTGTGTCTCAGGAGGGGAGAGGAGTGGTGGAAGAACTAGGATACTTTACTTAAGTAAAAGTAGCAATACCACTACATGTTATTGCTAGTAAAAAGGCCTGTATTCAAAATTTTACTTGAGTAAAAGTACAACAATATTGGCTTCAATATGCATACAAAACCAAATTCAAAGTGCTAAAATCTTTCAAAATGTGTGCTTGTAGATCCATGGTTAAATCACAGCCCTTTTCTGAGCCTAATTATTCAGAAAACCCCAGACCACAGAAAATCCACTGAATGTTTTTTTGGGGTGTAATTGAGGTCAGAAAACCCCCCCCCCCAAAAAACTGAAAAAGAAAACGAAAATACAATTTCATGTCATGAAACCTTTAAGTTAAAATATAGGGAATGTGGTTAATGTATATGTTTGTATTTATAATCTAAATCTGAAACATTTGCAATGTGGTAGAAGTATAAAGTATCCCAGAAATGGGATGTAAGAATGTACTTTCCCCACCACTGGCCCAAAAGACAAACAGCGCAGACCTGTGTGGCGGGAAGGGAAGAGAGAGGAGGGGAGGGGAAGGGAAGAGAGAGGAGAGGAAGGATAGAGAGGGTAGGGGAGGGGAGGGGAAGGGAAGGGAAGGGAAGCGAGGGGGCGGGGGCTCCGCTAAGCAAAGCGCGCTAGCTGTTGACATCAGGAGGGCCATTGATGTCAGAGTGATGTCAATGCCTGTAATTGTACATGACACACTCACAGGGACTGGCTGGCTGCTGAGGCAATGTTTCAGTCAGACAGAAGAAGCCTTGGAGAGGAGGACAGCTTCTCTGACAGCAGCACACAGAGCAGAATGGCTGTGACCGGGGACGAGACAGAGTCAGGTAAGGTTTGTCATATTTCTAGCCTATACTGTTAACTTTCTATGTTCATACGTCATCGTTGATGTTTGTTTTTGGTTTGCCTTGCTCAAATGGTAACGTCTCTTGAAGACACTGTTTCTCAATGTCCTGTCCGGGCCCCACAAGGGGTCCACATTGACCTTTTACAGGTCTTTCACTCGAGAGTGTACAAATGGAACCATACGGATGGAACCATACCCACCGTTGTGAACCATGATATACATTTTAACCAACCAGCGGTCTGAGTACACTGATCATTTGAAGGGGAATGCATTTTGTGAAAAAGTATAGAATACTTTATTATCATATCACGCGTTGTAGCTGAAATAACAAGGCAACCTGTTGAGCCAAAGCCTCTGGACTTTCAGTCATGAAGTTGGTGTTGTTTTTGTCCACACCATATTAGTGTAGCTAAATCTAAGGCAATAGGCTTGTTACACAACAAAGTAACTGTAAAGCCAGATAATCATTTCACTGATATTAAATATCAGTGAAATGATTATCTGGCTTCATTCATGGCGCAAACTATAAACAAGTGTTGAGTCTCCTCAAAATCCCATTCTCTCTCGGCTCTCCCTCCACACAACCTTTCTCTCTCTCTCTTTCTCAGTCTTGTCTTCTCTGTCTCCCTCCACTCTCTCTCGCTCTCTCTGTCTCTTATCTCTCTCTCCCTCCCCCCACACACAACACACACCCCCTCTTTCTCTCTCTCACACACACGCACGCACGCACGCACGCACACATGCACAGTCTCATCTTCTCTGTTCTCTCTCTCCCTCCACTCTTTCTGTCTTCTGTCTTCTGTATTTTCTCTCCCCCTTCACACAAGCTCTGTGTCTCTGTCTCTGTCTCTGTCTCTGTCTCTGTTTCTCTCTCTCTCTCTGTGTGTGAAATGCTTCAGCGCTCTTTGCTCTGCCCACTCAGGGCACATAGCAGCAGTGGCTGACGTCACTGCTTTTCCTGGAACTTGCCCCCAGCAGTGCAATGTAAATGTTTGACGTCAGTGTGTGCGATTACAGGCAGTTCCTCTTACGCAGGGCAGACGCATCACAGTATTAATCATCTTATTACAGGATACAACACAGGCGGCGAGTTCCCCCCTAGCAGAGCAAACACACACACAACAGAAGGAGAAGGAGATAAAGAACGGCACCCCTTTCTCTCTCTCTCTCTCTTTGCTTCATGTTTCTCTCTTAATTTCGGTGTCACCAAAGTGTGTCTATCGCTGGTGGCAAGAGTGTTTGTTTGCCCCTTTGGGCAAGACTGACGTCATCACTATGACATCATCAGTAGTGTAAAGTCACTAAAGGCTACACTTATAGTGCAGACATGCAGTACTTAAATTAACTTTCAAGTCTTATATTTGACTTTATACTCCTACGCCACTACATCTCAGAGGCAGATGTTATACTTATGACAGCTTTAGTTACTATTACTTTTACATAAGCATGTAGATAAACTATTTTTGAATAGCCTATGTAAATTATAGGGCTATTATAATTCTAGTCTAATAACATGATACTGTAGAAAGTATTCTGAAATGGGCATTATCAATACTTGTAGTGGTAGTACTGTAGTAGTAGTTCAGTCAGATAACTCACGAATAGATTGAACCAATATTATAGAACGAATAGATTGAACCAATATCATAGAATGAGAATACAAGTGCGGATGTAATATTTTATCTTGGCGCTCAGGCTCTGCTACATTTTCTCCATGCTCAGCACAATTAGACAACCATCATTAACCATGAAGAGCAGGGAGATAGATATACGATAACAACCCCCCATGGGGAACAGAACCAATTGCAGAGCCCACTGGGGGTGCTGGGGTGGCAGTGGGAGCAAACAACCGCATAACAACAAACCAGAACACACAAAGCGGAAGGAACGCAGATTTAGGTGAGCTTAAACCCGCCCAATTGGTCAGCTGATTGCCACGTCAGTGTATGACGTATGGGCCTTGCATGCATACAGCCACATAGTAATGACCATGCATGTAACCTCTCGAGTGTATACTGCCTGAACTAACCTTGCAGGCTACGTATCATTAGTAGTAGTAGCCTAGTAGTATTTAGTACTACTTTAGTACTACTATTTATGCTAATACCCTTATACTTTGTTAATTTTGAATGCAGGACTTTTACTTGTATTAGAGTATTTCTTACACTGTGGTATTTCTACTTTTACTTACCACTTAAACCCCCTGCATCCGTATTGTGGGGAAAGCTGTGGCAGAAAATAGCCGATCTACAAGCTCACAATGTGTCACACGCATTGTGAGCTTGTAGAACGGCTATTTCGCTGCGAAGATATTTAATGTAGAGCGAAAACATGAAAAGTATGGAGTATGGAGCAGTGGTTCTCAACCCATGGGTCGGGACCCCCAGGGGTTTTGGGGGGTCCCCAGATGGACTTAATAGGCTACCTCAAAAAAAGAAAGAAAGAAAAGAAAAAGACCATTACTGCATCAAAAGTAATCAACAAACTATACTAAAAACTGGTCAAACATTGGCCAAATTGTCCAATAATATAAGAAAGAGGCAAAAATTGGGAAAATAGCCAAGCTTGTAATCGGCTATTTTCACAATATTTATCTGTGGAACCGAGTCAACTGAATTAAATGCCTACATTCCAAGTGCTTGTCAAGGTGAGGCGTTCCCAGTTCAAATATGATTATTTTCAGGGGTCACGGCCTGAAAAGGTTGAGAACCACTGGTACAGCAGCATAGAGCCCTGAGGGACTCCGGTTTAACCAAGTATAGAGTTAAAGTGGTTACATCCAAAATGGGAGCATACTTCTTTCCACCACTGGACATCATCAACATGACGTCAGACAGACATCCGCAGGCTCTCTGGGGTGTTTGTTTGTCTAAGAATGGTTAATGTTCATTTACACACGTATTGTCAAAACAAATGCTTGCAAGAGTGCATGGGTAATGTTTTATTTGGTAAACATTTACTTTGACAGTAAGGATGAAGACAACCGTGTGCTTTCTGTTACAGCTGTATCCATCGCTACAGTGTTGTGCCCGAAGCTCTCGGGCAGAAACCTTGTATCTCCCACATTTTAACTTTTTATGTTTTTTCGTAAATTATTATTTGCCCTACTACTTCATCATACTACAGTGTCACACAAAAGTAGGGAAAATAGCAGATCTACAAGCTCAAAATGTGTCGTGATGTGACATGTTTTGAGGTTGTTGATCGGCTATTTCCCCTTTTTTTTAATAGTTTTAAGATAATAATAAAAAAGGAATGGTTTTGGACATACGGTACAAGGTTTCCACCCAACAGCGCCGATATTATGGTGACAGATGAAACTAGTCTATAATGTAGGGCAGGCTGTAGTTTTGAAGAATAAAAGGATATTTGTTTTGGTTGAAAATGCTTAAATAGTCAAATGATTGAAACGGTTATAAGAATGATCATACTATGAGAGACAATGAATGCCACAAATACAGTATATTTTACAAAGACCATTCAAAAGACTTCCCTATAGGAGTGTCTAACATTAAAACAAATGATGAACTACTTTATACTTTATCACACAATGGTGTCATACAAAAATAGTGAAAATAGCAGATCTACAAGCTCAAAACGTGCCTATAATGAGTGATGACATGACCAAAATAGGGATAGATTATTCATCGCTAACGCTTTTTTTTAAAACCCTTTAAGACCTGGAACGCATCTGTGTCAGTTTATATTTCTTTGGCTATTCAAAAATAGCAGATATACAAGCTCATAGCGTCACACCGAGTGCCGCGCTATGAGCTTGTAGATCTGCTATTTTTGAAAAATATTGAAAAAAAAATGTATCTATTTTTTTCAAAAAACTGTTAGGATTTAGAAAACATTTTAAAGAATCGGCTTAGGCCTTAATGGGTTAAATAATCGATTAAATCGATTGGTTCGATTAACTGTTGCACCCCTTAACTGAAACACAAAACGTATGTTGTTGTTTTTCCCGCCATGCAGCTGCCACAGGAGACATGTCCTCCTATGAAGTGCATAAACCCTGCAGCTCCAGCCTGGCTCAGGGGAAGATGATGAGCAGCAGCACGGGGCACGACTCCTCGGGCAAGAGGGAGCTTCGTCTGCTGAAGAACAGGTACTGTATGGCAGTGGTTGGAAAAAGCACTACATTTTTGGGGCGGTGTAACCGCCCCCTATAAGTGAGGTTTGGACACTGACCAATCCTGCACCGTGATTGGCCAATAGTCTACAACGCAGTCTACAACGCTAACCCTTCCACAGTCAATGCAAATCTATACTAGTATAGTGGTGATGACACTAGCTGTAATGTGACTGGCTGACTTTGCAAATTCAGGACTGTGATTGGCTAGCGAAACACATGACACATGTGAAGCCCTATGAATAGCAGTATGGACTTAAAAAAAAAAAACGTTATGTTTTTTTTTAAGTGAATCACTTCCATCACTGATGACCACACACCGCCCACTTCACACTGGGTGTGATTTTTTTACTCAAAGGAGTAGTTCACCCCAAAAAAAACAATTACACACCCCATGAATTCATGGATTGGTTTTGTTTTTTGTCGCATTCCTTAGAAGAAAAATAAATAATTATCCCACGATTTAAGCATCTCTAGGCTATAGCTTGCTGCTTGGCAGAAATGAAAATGAAAATATAAATTTTAAAGATACTTTAAATACATATTTTCGTGAACGGAAATGACGAACAGATGACAGCTTCCTTTCTCTGCTTTCGGGAAGTGTACTGTAGTTCCAGACTCTTTACAGCGTTCGTAGATTGTGGAATAGTTGTCTGGGTACGCAAGACTACAGTTGACGTGTCCCGATTTCTAATCACTTTCCAAACTGGCATCCCCAGGATTTATTTTTTATTTTATATCTTTTCAAAAATGGCACATAATCTCACAACACGTCGTAACGCTATGCATTGTGAGTTTGTAGATGATTTGGGATAATTCATAGATTTAGATTTCAAAGTTTCAGTTTTTTAAGATTTATTTTTGGGCTTTTTATGCCTTTATTATAGATAGGACAGTAGGCTGACAGTAAATGGGGAGAGAGAGATGGGGAGTGACACGCAGTAAAGGCCGTCGCTATACTGTCAGGCTACACAGTAGTCCAGGTGCCTGGACCGCTACGCCAGCCGTCCAGGACGTTTTTCAAAGTTTTCAAATTGATTGGAATTGAATTTCCATGCATTTATTTGATCATTCATGCATTCATTTACAAAATATCAGTCAAAACATCTGTAATCGGTCGGCTATGAGGACTCGGGACCTGCATCAGACAAAACTCTGGCATCAGTCTGGCTCTATTCTACATTGTCTGGCCGAGCCATGCTCTGCTAGTTCTGCCTGGCCCCCCCTCACTATATACTGCAACCAACACCTTATTACACGTTCCATATACTGTCATTCTGTGGCACAAGGCTGCGTAACAGGCTAAGAACATGCTAGCTATTCCAAGCCAGGTCATTGCTGACAGTTGCATGCGCTGAAGTCCCACAGGCCTGTACCTAATCATCATGGTTAGATGTCTAGCTGCTAATTCGTGACTGCCGTCTGCTCTCTTACCCATGATTGTACTTCAGAGGGAATTAGCTGACGCGCTTTCATGCAAACCTTTGCTTAGTTTTGTGCTCTTGTGGTTTGTGTGTGTGTGTGTGTGTGTGTGTGTGTGTGTGTGTGTGTGTGTGTGTGTGTGTGTGTGTGTGTGTGTGTGTGTGTGTGTGTGTGTGTGTGTGTGTGTGTGTGTGTGGTTAGTTCGGCAGTTTGCATGCTGGGTAAGCCCCGCCTGGTGTGAACAACCACTTCCATCAGCACCAGTGACATATGTTGCAGTCATTTCCCTCATTTTGCCAGCATCGATTCATCCACGCATTTCATTTGCCTGCTAACCTGATCTTCCTGCATGATGATTTTGCTGACACCAGTCTTTGTTAGCCGGATTCATTTTTTTGTCCACAGCGCATGAAAACTTGTTCCTTTGGTTGTGTCACTTAAGATTAAAGGGATAGTTCACCCCCAAAATGACTTTTTCTCTATCGATTACTCACCCCATGGAGACTTGAATTCATGGAGTTTTTTTTTGTTTTTGTCGCATTCCTAAGCCAATAATTTGATGACCGGTGGCAGCTCCGGTAGGAGACTCAAAAGTGTCAACTTTTAGTCTCCTACCGGAGACATTAACATTTTTCTGTCATCAAATTATCCGCTTAGGAATGCGACAAAAACTAAAAAAGCTCTATGAATTCAAGGCTTCATTGGGTGTTTTTGGGTGAACTATTTCTTTAAATAAAATAGAAGAATCCGCACACCGTCTTCACTTGCTCAATAGAGAGAACTGTTATTATCCATCTGCTGACAGGTGGTAGCACCACAAATACAGTATATACAAAAACAGGGGTCTACTCTACAGCAACCAATCCCACTCACTCCTCGTTGGTGGCGATCCGATTTGAATAAATTATCTAATTTCAATCAATTTGTACAATCCATGAATACACATCAAATTATCGTAACAATACAATACAAAACGACAGTGGATAGCCACAATTTAAACAAAATCATCAACTCTATAATAAAATGAATAAAATAAAGTCAGAGAATTCCTTATGACAAACGTCAACTTGTACACCTCAGTCCAGGCAGAGGATTGTGTGTAGTGCATGGGAGTGGAGAAGCTATTCGAAAATATATGAAAATAGATGGATCTATACAAGATCAATACATCACAAATGCCACGCGTTGTGAGCTTTGTTATTTTCCAAGAAACGTTTAGGAAGGTGAAAGTGGGTAAGGGTCTGTGAGGAGTCTGTGTATTAAGTTGAGTTTTTCATGGTGACTGTCTATTGTTTCTTCCAGAGAGGCTGCTCGGGAGTGCCGGCGAAAGAAGAAAGAATATGTGAAATGCCTAGAGAATCGCGTGGCCGTGCTCGAACACCAAAACAAGACTCTGATCGAGGAGCTTAGAGCCTTGAAAGACATCTATTGCCATAAAGCCGAGTGATCGGCAGGCATGACGACACAACAGGGACTGAGAGAGTGTACGATTACAGGCCGCCTTTTTCCTATGGTCTATCAGGGAATCCGGGTTTTCTGACACAAACGCAGATAAACACACACACACACACACACACACACATACACAAGCACACATGCACGCACACACAAAACATTCCTTGTCCGTTTTGTCACTCGTGTTTACACAATGAAGTGGATGTTTGTGGCTCTGAGAGTCTGTGCCTCTCCACCATCACTACCACCACCACCAGCACCAACAGCAAAACAAACTGTGTTTACAGGTCAAGGTTCAGGCCAGTGTCTATCACAAGGCATTTATCACAGCAGGAAGGAGGCTGCCAAGATGTCCCGGCAGAAATTTGAAAAGGGATTATGTGAAAAGGCTCGAGAATCGTGAGGAGGTCAAGAAGCAGCAGCTGACTGACTGGTTGCTGTTCTTGGAGTACGATAAATGCAGGGCTTAACAGAAATGATGTTCACTCGCATTAACTACTAATACTGCACTGTATTTGATATTTTATCTGTAATGGCTTTATAGATTGGGTATGCTCAGAGACCTATCTATCTATGGTTTGATTGTATTGTTTGCATGTTATGTTTGCAGGTTATTTTCCCCGTCCAATAAATTGCCACATGCTGTTGTACAGTAATTGCATTTTAGAAGAAAGTGTTCAAAGGGAATTCACAGCCTCAAGGTCTCAATGTGTATTTTTCAATCCATTCCTCTTTCAAGAGAGGTGGCCAATAGTCTGAGCGCTTGAATACTGTATATTTGTTATTATCTCTTTCTGCACTAGTTGTTTGATCTGCATCTTCATTTCAGTTTTTTTTTGTTTTGTGCATCTCTGAGAAAAGTGACCTTTTTAACCTGTGGTATTTATTTGATAGAAAAGTCTGGTACACACTGTATTTTTGTGCATTTTGAATTTCCTGTTGATATATCTTTGAGAAAACTGTCCTTAATATGAATGAATGTAATAATAAATACTAATAAACTATTTATATAGAATATTTCAAAAGAAAGAAAAGGGGTTTAGGAAGTGCTTTACAAAATACAATACATTATGCATTAAGATATAATAAAACAGACAGTAAATTACAATAAAAAGTAACACAGTAGTAGTAGCTAACATGTCACTAACCGGATCTCCTAATGAAAAGGCTTGATCGCATTTGTTTCTTATAACCACACGAACCCCACCCTCCCTATTATTCTTGTGTGAACATAGCTTACAACACGTAGCAACATGACACGTTGTGAGCTTGTAGATCTGCTATTTTAAGCCAAGGCCATCCAAGCTTTAAAGGTGTAGTAAGTGTTTTTTGTTTTGTTTTTTGTTAAAATAAGTGTTAGTCTATATTCCAATAGTAATCATTGCTATAGAGAGAACACTTTCCAAGTAAATGCATTTTCAGTTCAGGGTACAAATGTTATCCAATCAGGAGGGAGAACTCATACAGAATAAAAAAGTGAAATTGGAAGTGGTGACACGAAGAAATGAACAGATAAAATTGGAACTGCAGCACTATAAAACTGAAGCTGATGAATGGGTACTCTCTTCTGATTGGCTGAAATTGGCATCCCACCTGAACAAATATTTTCTGTTTATCAAAGAACTGGAGAGACTCATTTTACTGAACAAACACTCTAGTCAATAGCAATGATTACTATCAGATTTATGTTTTACACTACCGTTAAAAAGTAATCAGTAAGAGCGTAAATGATCAGGTAGCCTACAGTAGCAAGCAGATAAAAATACAAATATGCTCTTGTTGTGTAATGCCAGGAGGTGCATTGTAATTAAGTTGTAGACATTTTACTAATGACAGAAATGAGAAAAGCATGAGGCAGATTAACCGTTTGATGCTGGGTTTTCAGTCATAGACCTTGTTCAGAGCTACTACACAGTGGGATAATAATGGCCAATTTCTGTACACTCTTTTGAAAAGAATCTTCCTCCTAGTATAACCATAATACCTGATGATTATGTTTTAAGGGGGGAAAAATCACTGAAAATCCCTGCACCCCATCTTTAAGTATCTTCTATTTTATTTTTTCAATTCTAATTTTAGTTGTTAGTTTGAGTGATAACCTTGGCTTGAACATGGCAGAGGAGGAACTATCATTAACTAGTCTGCAGTCCTATAACTCCTAGTCTATGTGAGATGTGAATCCTGTTCCAGCTTTAAAAGTACACGTCTTTCCCATTTCTGAAAGAATCACACAATAAAATCAGAATTTGTGGCAGAGCAGAGAACCCACAGAAATTGAAAACATAACTGAAACCCAGAGCCTTTTTCTCTGAACTGGTTCGGAGCATCGACACACCATTCTGGAGTTGGATTGATTATCTGTGCCTGATGTAATACTATTAGTGCTGTAGCACCAAACATGTTGTTACGTTCAGCTGAATGTCATGATGCCCTAAAAACGGATTGATCAAAACATCAATTCATAAGAGCCTGCGCCTGTATCAGCCAGGTACATACAAAAAAGAAGGGAAAAAAAACTTTCATTCATACAGACATGGAAACACTTTCACCATACCAGCCCACCCCCACTAGACTTCTCAAGAAGGCACTTTGTTGCCAGGGACCCACGTACAGAACACACTGGAATACCTACTCCCTATTTTCTTCATGTCAAAACAAAAACCAGTGCACTATAATAAAGTACTGGCATAATAATGCAGTATGAAACCGGAAACCGGAAATGCTTGTGTATTCATTTTGTGCAGGCCGAGGACATAGTTCATTAAGCAGTGAAAAAGAGCATTTCATCTCGAGGTGCACTCAAGGTGCACTTCACAACAGAAGCTCTTTCGTTGGTTCTAGGTCTCTTCTTAAATGGAAACAACAACATTTTATCTGGAGGCAGACAGTCCTAAGAGAAAAAAAATCATCCAAAAATTCTAACTTTGACTGTAAAAAAGAAAAAACAGAGCATTCGAAAAAGAATGAGCGGTTTATTCCAGTGCTTCTCAAAGTGGAGTCCAGCCAGACCCTCAGGGTTCCTTGAGGAAGGTCCAAATGGACCCTTTTACAGGTCTATAGAGCGTAACTCTCTGAGTTATGGGGGTCCTTTCATCAATGCAAAGCTGTTGTGAGTGACTCATTGGTCGATTGATGTACTTTATTTAGTAAGACATGAGAACAACAGTACATGAACAACAGTACATGGAAGTACAAATTCACAATACAAGGTCTACAAAAACTGGAAGGCTCATACAGCACTAAGCTTGTTTAAAATGAGATCCCCACGCACACAAATCATGATTTCCAGTGTTCACATCTGACCTGTTGATTCTGTGAGGGGTTAAGCGCAACACTGCCCCCCACTGTCTGATTTATCATTATCTGTGACTGTCTTTCACTCTCAACATCGGGTGGAGATAGTGAGATTCTCTATTTATTTGGACATAATAGCCTATGTGGGACTATAGCCCCATTCATATTTTGTCGTAGTACAGAGTGGTGCGCCGAAATAGCAGATCTACAAGGTCACAAGATAAGCTTTTTTTGGGGCAGGTGACACTGTCTTAAGACAAAGTACAAATCAGGCAATTAAGCTTAATGTATAGTCTGGTGAGGCCAAGTGAGTGCCAAGTTATTGTTTGATAGTAATGTTTATTTATTCATTCATATTAAAATGTGTCTGGAAATGAATACTGCAATAATTCAGGCCAGTTGGTGTCAGTGTAACTTTATGCCCATCATTATGATAATGTAAAAAAAAAAAAAAAAAAAAACAGCATCCATATTGTGGGTAAAGCTTTTGCAGATCGACAAGCTCACAATGCCTCACGCTGAAGTTTTTTGGCTGAAGTATGAAATTACAGTTATATTGTTTGTTTTTTTATTGGCCAAAAATATTGTCTATATACATAAACCACCTGCTGACCAGATGTCAGCATTGAGCATTTCTTTGATAAGGGGGGTATAGTCCAGGCAAACTAGCTCATTTTGGACCTCACATGTAACAGAATTTGTTTCTTCATAGACCATTTCTATGAAGTCACCAGAGCAACATACTAAAAATCATAAGAAATCGTAGTTGCGGAAATATGTTTAATTGGCATCAATCACAAAATGGCCACCACGTTATTGTCAAAAAGCCATAAAATGATAGTGAGTCGACTTTTCATTTGTCTGAGATTTCAATTGACTTCCAAATACATTTTGAGGTAAGGAATTCAGATCAAATATATAAAAAAATGTTATCAATACAACAGAACTACAGTATGTTATTACCAGATAGTCTAGCAAGCAAGCTAGCATTTCACATCGTGACTACTCGGGCGGCCGAGCTTCTAGTCAAAGTAATTGTAACCGATTTTTTTTTCAACCATACATCATTTCTATGAGATGTCCAGAACAACATACTAAAAGTCCTAAGAAATCCTAGTTGCTGAAATATGTCCACCAATTATTGTCAAAAAGACATATAAATGTATGTTCTACTATCAAGGCAAACTAGACTCCCTTGCACTTCAGTCAGGGTATCTTATCTTAATTCCTCACCTCAAAATGTATTTGGAAGTCAATTGAAATCTCATGAATGAAAATCACTCACCATACATTTATATGGCTTTTAAGTTAAGGTAAAAAGGTTATCGAGAATCACAATTACATTTGTCACAGTAGTGGTTTTGCAGAGACAGATTGACAATTGCAATAGCAACAATCCACCGCAATTGAACTCTGACCTGCAGCTGGGTCCATTGTGAAGCTGTCTTCCCAGTTCCCAACACAATGTATCACAAAACAAAACAAAACACAACTTCCACCCTGTTGGAGGGAGGCTACACTGTGGAATGCACTCACTAAGGAAGGGGAAATAGGCTGCGACTAAAACAGTGTGTTGTAGGCCTGGGTGTGATCATTTGGCATTCAAAATACTGTGTTTAGAAAATTACACCCCCAATTCAAAACATGCCCCCCCACCCACCCTTATATGTTGCCTTCACTTGTACATGTTTATGTTTAATAACTCCATGTTTTTGTTTATTATGTTATTTCAATTCATGGCCAACACCAAAGGACCCCTGGGTAGGCAAAAGGTTTGAAATGGATGAGAAAGGCGGCCAACGCACAAGGGATGATAGGCCTTTATATGACAGACACTACCGTAGAAGAGTTGTTGTTTCTTTCTTCTTCTTTTTTTTACACCATTAAACTGACTACTTTTCTGTGAAGTCAGTTTTATTGACAAAATGAAGCAGCAGTGATAAATTGGGTGTTTACATTTTGATCCACCTACTGTGCCTGCCAAACTGCAATGTGTGTTCATGACCAGCAGGCTGCACTGCAGCATCACATCTGGCCATGGTGTGGGCTCAAAATGCGAATTGTCTTGATTGATTGATTGATTGAATACTTTATTTAGAAGTTTGCAGAAAAAAAGCACATGAAATTACAGTTCAAATACAAGGTCAACTGGATTAAAAAGCCCAAGAAAGCCATTGGCTTGTTTAAATTGGGGTCCTTTTGTACTCGATTCATAGTGAAGTCTCAAGTGTTGTAGCAAGTATTATTAGTAGCCTATTAGCCTTTTCACAAGGCAAGTCCATTCATAAATTTGATATATTTTGTCACCTATCATGAACTCTTAAAGTCTAGACAATGGATTAGTGACTTTGTGATTCTATTCAATAGCAATTCAAAGCAGCATAATTAATATCCGAGGATAGCCGGAAGAGTGGGCACCTGTCAACCTGAGAACTCTGGCCAATGGGCACCATTTGTATTCAATATATTTTTTTTGATTTACATCTATTTTATACATGGGGGGTCTATATAGCCTATAATATATAACCACTTTTAATTAGCCTACATTTAAGGCCTAATATTTAAACAATTGCTAAAAAAAAAACATGTGGATATACTAGTCGTTTTGGGCATAAGGTTGAAGGGTAAACGTACTAATGATAAGATACCGTCGATGGTCAAATCATGTAGCCCACTTAACATGATTTTTCGAATATTTTCCAATTAAAGCTGTTAGGAGCCACAATACATTTTTGCCTGTGTTTTTATTTTTATGTTTTCCCACGCTTTGTTTTGATTGTCGTAATTGATTGATTCTCTCCTGTTAGCCAATGTATATAGCCAATTTACGAGGTGCCCAGTTAGTTGACCTCGTTTTGTTTACATTAACCAGGTCTAATCCACCCCATCTCCTTGATGGAGCCTTTACTACATGTGATGATAAGCAAAGCAACCAGTGGTGTAAAGTAACTAAGTACATTAACTCAAGTACTGTACTGTAAAGTAAAGTACAATTTTGAGTTTTTTTTAATTAACTCTTATGGCCCCCCAGACCCACGCTTGGGGAAAAACACAGACAGATAGACTACACACAATAGGCGAATGACTGTGGTCAAAAATGACTTTTCCACAATAACACTCACTGTTCAGCACTGGTTCTTAAAGTGGGGTCCGGGGCGGGGACCCCCCGGGGGTCCTGGCTGGGGAGGGTTCCAGGTATAGTCCTCCAGCCAAAACAATGTAAGCACTTTATATATATATATATTTATGTATTTCCCCCCCAAAGAATGTTGACTATATCTTCTCTCATGGGGGTCCCTGGCACAAAACCTTCTCAATGGGGGTCCGTGGCCAAATACATAGTTGGGGACCCTTAATGACATGTTTGAAAATAGCAAGGTCATTTTTGTAGTGATCGATTATTCTATCGGTTACTTTTTTTTTATTGATTAATCACAGCATCGAATATTGAAAATAGCCGATCTACAAGCTCACATTCACCAGGTTGTGAGCTTGTAGATCGACAATTTTCGCTGTATTTTCTTTTTACATTTGTAAAAACGTTTGCATATTGATCGATTATTTTATCAAATTATAAAAAATGGTGTACCTGATCAAATCGTTCAGTTCAATTAAACTCAACCCCTATATTTGAGAAAGTTGCCCCTGTCTAACAGTTTATCAACAGTGTGTGTGCTTTGATTACATGTTTGCAGTGGTGTTGTGTAAAGTAACTAAGTACATGTACTCAAGTACTGTACTTACAATTTTGAGGTATTTGTACTTTACTTGAGTATGTCCTATTTCCAATACTTTTGTACTTTTATTCAAGTACCGGACTTTTACTTGTAACAGAGTATTTCGACATGGTGGTAATAGTATCGATACTTTTACTCAAGTAAAACATGTGAGTACTTCTTCCATCACTGCATGTTTGTTACCACCCACTTGAACCGGAACCTTTCTCAACATCACACACAGCGCTATCGGCCGTGCCGTCTAGTCTGATTCTGCAACAATGTAGCGATTTGCACGAAAAGTAACTGTCGCGTTCAAAGTGAGAAGAATCCGAATGAGACGTTTTGCTGGAGACAGTCAGTGAGTGAGAGTAGTTTAATTATAAGGGACGCTCTATCTGCGTCCGCCAGTACAACTGTCACAGGGGCGGAGGAGGTAGTAGTGGAGTAGTAGTGGGCTGCTCTAACAGATCTACCAGCCCTACCTACAGCGTAGATAGTCTACTATTTTAATGGCTCAGCGGTTTGTTCCGGAGGAGACGGGCGTGTAATCAATGTAGAGAGAACGGACACCCGGGGCTGATATTTGAGGTCCGACCCTCCTCGCTTTGCCTATCCGCGTTACCGCCCCTGTTTTTCAGCTTGTGGACGGTCGTAGCTCAGCCAGACAGACAGACAGACAGACAGACAGGGTTACTACTACAGTAGACTACTATAATAAACCACTGAACAGTGAACCATGGGGAACACGACCTCCTGCTGTGTGTCGTCCAGTCCCAAACACCGGAGGAACAACCACTCCAGGCTGGAGCCCTACCGGCCAGAGGTGGACCTCGGCAGGGAGGACACCGGCTGCAACCTCCAGCACATCAGCGACAGAGAGAACATAGACGGTAGGAGGAAACGGCGAACACACCGGGCGTACAGTATAGTAGCCTACTGGGGTGGTTCTCTCATTTTAATGTAAGGACCCCCCTCTGTTCCATTTAGTGTAGCACAGTGGTTTCCACGACCCCCATAACTCTGAGAGTGTACAAATGGAACCAAATATGGACCCTTACGGGTCCATTTGGTTCCATTTGTACACTCAGAGTTACACACCCGTAAGGGGCCATTTGGAAGCCCATGAGGCGGGTCCCTGGACCCCAACTTTAGACCCACTGGTGTAGCAGAGTGTTTCCAGTGAGCCATCATGCACAACATCAGCACCCTGACTCTGTTTGACCAGAATGGAACGGAGCCTTCATTAGTATCATTGGTAACACCTGTGTATTTCTTCATAATATGGCTGCTGTGAATAGAGCCTATTGATATGCATTTGGACCCCCCCCGCCCCCATCTGAAGATGTTTTGTGAGATTTGTGTTATCAAGTTCAAAATGATACAAAATCTTTCAAACATCTTTTCAAACATCAAACATTTTTCAACCCCCAAAAAATATAGCAGATATATGTATAAGCTTGCAGCGCGGCACGAAGTAATGCGCTGCGAGCTTGTAGTAGCTCTGCTAATTTTGAATAGCCAACGTATAAAATATGGATAAAGGGGTTCAAATAATTGTGATGCTGTAGTAACACATTTTGTTGGGGACCCCCTGGAACCCCCCCCCAAGGACCCGGCCTGCCCCCCCCCCACCCCCACCCCAACAAGATTTGTGTCATTAAAATGTTTCCAAAATATTGATATAGTTTTTTCAATATATTTTAGAAAATAGCAGATTTATAAGATCACAATGCATGCTACATTCATATCACTTCTGATCCTAACTCATTTAACTGGGGACCCGACTGGAAGCACCTCAAGGACCCCTGGGGGGTGGGGGGTCCCTGGCTGGACCCCTCTTTTGAGAACCACTGTTGGTGTGTGGTGTGTGGAACACCCTCTCTCTCTTCCTTCTCTTGGGTTGTGTTTCTTGCATGACTGTCTGCTGCACAGCAATGATGACGACTGACTGACAAGTGTTGATATTGCAGACTTTGATTTGTTCCTTGTAAACGGTCTATAGCCTACGTTGCAGCAGCCCCAGGCTATGATAGTAAACATTAAAAGGTGTTGGAGTAGGAGTCAGTCACCCTTTCAGAGGGTAATTTTCTCAAAGGATCTATTCCATTGTCAACCTAATCTTCATATTGTTACTGTCAGGCAGAAACCACTTCTCTCCATATTTTATTGTTTATTTTGTAAATGAATGCCTTACTTGATCATACTACATACACAAAAGCATAAAAAGTAGCAGATATGCAAGCTCAAAACGTGGCACGATGCGACGTGTTTTGAGCTTGTAGATCTGCTCATTTTGAAACAGTTTTGGGCACATGAGGTTTCCACCTCGATATCAAGCTGCTCACTAATGCTCATTATAATTATGCCAACATTTCTGTCTTCTCGAAACTGTGTCTCATTGGTGGGCTGTAGACGGTTTAGAAACCTGCCTTACCAATGACATCATTGATGGGGATTCCGAGCTAATAGAAAGTCGAGCTAATAGAAAGTAGGCTACAACCTTTCTCGTCCTGGAAGTTTAGCATGTTGAAATATGGAAGCTAATGTTGTTCTTCGACTTCCATAATAAAAAATACAATAATTTAAAAAAAGTTAGAAATCTAGTCTGAAATGACCAAACCTGCCTACCGATGATGTCACTCGGTAGGCAGGTTTCTGAATTGTCCACAGCCCTGCTCTGACACACAGACCGAATAGACAAAATGGTACTACTGTATATTATAATGAGCATTAGATCATTATATATTTTATCTCACATTTTCTGGTGAGCTGGTGTTGAAGTCATTGTGCTTGAACGTGTGTGTGTGTGTGCGCTCGTGCGCGGGTGTGTGTGTGTGTGCGTGCGTTGTGTACATAGCTGTTTCCATTCCCCTGCCAAGTCCAGAAGGCTTTCTCAATGAGTCTGCTGAGGAAGGCATGACAAGATGCAGGATTCTGAGCTGTCGTCATCATGCCTGTGTGTGTGTGTGGGTGGCTGCGTGCGCGCGTGTGTGTGTGTGTGTGTGTGTGTGTGTGTGTGTGTGTGTGTGTGTGTGTGTGTGTTAAAGTTCCCTCCTTGGATCAACAAAGGTCTGTGTGTGTGTGTGTGTGTGTTAGAGTAGGAATGTGATGGATGTCGCTGGGTGGTGGGGTGTCCATTCCTCAACAGTCCCCCGGGGCCTGAATAGGAAATGACCAACAGCATGACTCAATGTGACTCAACACTTATGATTAACATCCTCAGGGTGGCCCTGTAAATGCTACAGTCTAAAGCAGTGATTCTCAAACGTTTCATTGATTTCATTTGATATGCTCTCTGAGTTACAGACCTGTAGGGGTCCATTTGGAACCCCCCCAAGGTCTAGCCTGGAACCAGACGAATCTGCCAGTGCAAAAAAAAAATTTGGGCTCTGGCACCGCTCCGTTGTGAATCCATTTCCTGCACCCGAAGTCTGGGGTGACCAATCAGGACCCAGTATTCAAATATAGGAGAGACCGTAATTGGTAGTTGGCTAAAAACACCTTAAAGTGTGTCGGTCACTGAATGTGAACTGTTGCTGCAGCATGCATAGCAACATACTGTTAGGATTTAGAAAACATTTTAGATATGGCTGTGGACCCCATCTCAAAATGTTTTGTTCCAGGGACCCCCCCCCCCCCCCCACCCCCATCTAAAAACGACACAGATGTTTTCCCGGTCTTAATGGGTTAAATAAAATATGTCACACATTTTCAACCATATCATATGATTGGTCTTCATGTTCATTATTAGATGGCACAATATCTATGTGCTCACTCTGGGTCGGCTGTCTGGACAGTTTAGAAACCTGCCTACCAATGACATCATCAATGGAGATTCCAAGCTAATGGAGAAACTACATCCTTTCTCTCCCTGGAAAGTTGGCATGCTGAAATAGAAGCCATTGTTCTTGCATTAATAAGAAGAAGTTTGAAACCTTGCCTACCGATGATGTCACTAGTAGGCAGGTTTCTGAACTGTCCACAGCCCTCCTCTGAGACACAGGGTGACTAGACATAAATGGTACTATATTAAAATGAGCATTGAGGACCAATTATATGAAGATAGGTTGAAAATGGGTGAAGTGGAATCCTTTATACTTCGTTGCACATCAAATGGCTGATCTACAAGCTTGTGATGCATCGTGAGCTAGTGATTTTTGCTGAGAATGTTTACAGAAAGTTCACATATTAATGGCATGCCCAGAATAGGGATGCCACGGTTCATGTGGCTAACAACTGGAATAGCTCCAAGGAGTGGAGGCCTTCCCGGCCTCCTCCCATCCAGGGAGAGTAGACTTCCCTGGGTGTGAGCAGTTAGGACAGCTCCTGGCTCTCTGGAGTGTGGTGTCCGTCCACCAGGCCTTCAACAACATCAGCATCAACTCAATTATTGATGGAACAGTCAGACGACTGTTTCAGTAGGGCTGTCACAATTATTACATACTCGCCTAATCGCAATTATTTGAGTTAATCGCAATATTTTTTTGCATAATCGTTTACATGTTGAAAGCTGTTTATATATTTTCAAAATTTTCAAAAATAGAGGAAATGGCAGATCTACAAGCTCAAAACGCGCCACGATGCGACACGTTTTGAGCTTGTAGATAGTCTATTTCCACCATTTTTTTTAAATGAAATTATGTATGTTGTCATATCTGCCCTGTACAACTTTTGTTTTACAAAGCCTAAAAGGTTTTCTTTGCATTGTAAAGCAGCTACATAAATGCACAATTTAGGAAGAGGTTGGGCATGTTGGAGTCACACACAGCAGCTGGTTTGCCTTTGTGCCGTTCAGTCTGGCTACATCCTCCGTCCACATGGTTGGGCAATTATTGTATCTAAACAGCTCTTCCCTTTTGCATTGTGTTAAAGTAGGTCTGAGTTCTTTGAATGCGTAATCATCATCACCCCATGACATGAGTGCGTGAGTCTGTTTCTAAAAGAACAGTGAATAGGCTAGTCCATTATTTTCTTCATGAGGACAGACCGAGCAATCATCGAGAAAATGTGTTCTTTGCCAGTGGTGGACAAAGTATTTACTCAAGTATTCAAAATACTTGATTATGATCAATGCATTGCTGTATTGAAATTTTGACCATTCCCCAAAAGTGAAAAAATAAATAAATCAGAAATGAGCACTTTTTTTTGTTTTTGTGAACAATGACAATAACATGATTGAAAGAAAGAAAATAGCAGATCTACAAGCTCACAATGCGTCCCACCGCAACGCGTTGTGAGCTTTTAGATCGGCTAATTTCACTATATTTGAAATGGGGCACAAGTGGTTAGTTCATAATGTATTTTTGTAAGTTTGAGTCCCTTCCTAGAAAAGTACAATATTTCTATTTGAAATGTAGCGGAGTGGAAGTCATGTGGTGGTGTTTACCTGCAAGAACACACTGCCCTCTCTCACTGTATTTTGGTGTTTTCTTTTTTTTTAATAATCATTTATTTTTGCAATTTTCGGGTTTACATTTAGACAGCAGACTACAATAACAACAAGACTGCAACAACAGACCACAACAGACTCAGACAGACCTACATACAAAACAGTGAGCGTACAGAAAATCATAAGTGTAAGACAGGGAACAAGAACAATAAAACAAAAGGTAAAAAATAAAAAGTATCAAGTGGTAAAGCTTCAGAAGTAAGGGGTATGTGTGTGCGCAAAAGAGGGTGGGGTGTCTGTTATTCTTTCATCAAAGCAACCTAAATAAATATCTTGGACCGGTCTGAATCACTGACTCTCTTCCATGAAGTCCAGAAAGGGAGACCATACCTCCAGAAACCCCTCTGTCTTATCTTGTATTTCATATTTAAGCCTCTCCAGTGGTAACAGCGACATTATTTGGGTCATCCACATATGTTCATTTGGGATATTATCGGTCTTCCATAAAATTAGAATACATTTTTTTGCCAGAAATCTAAATACATCAAACAATTTCCTATGTGGAGAGCTCATGATTACATTTAGGTCAACTCCTAAAAGATACAAAAGAGGAGATTTCCTCAGTTTACATTTAAAAATGATTTCGATTAAGGCGTGGATTGTTTCCCAAAATGGTTTGATTTTGGAACAGAACCAGAACATATGTGAATATGTACCCAGAGTTAATTTACATCTGTTGCATAAGGGTGAATACTCCTGGGACATCTTGTTTAAACAAACTGGGGTTAGAAATGTTTTGAAAATGAACTTATAATTATGCTCCAACACTCTAGGAGAGAGTGAAGGTAGATTTACCTTTGCACATACCATTGTCCATGCTTCTTGATCTATAGTTATGTTTAAATCTTTTTCCCATATCCTTCTCAGAGGTAAGAAGGATGAGGTCACTCTACTATTGAGAACTTTATAGATCTTTGAAGTGAGTTTTAGCATAGATTCATTACTAAAAAATAGTTCTATCTCGTCTATTTGAAACCTAAAAATATTTCTCTGAATCTGTGATTGTAAAAAATGTCTCAATGTCTCAATTGTAAATACTGAAAGAAGCTTGTAGTGGACAAACCATATTCCTCCTTAATCTCTGAAAAGGATTTCAAGTCTGTGTTTCTGAATAGACAACCCAGATTGTTAACGCCCTTATTAGTCCACCTCTGTAAACCGATCTCACTTAGACCTGCCGGTAGGTCCGGGTTATGAGAAACGGGTGAGAGAACAGATATATTCTTGGGAAGTTTACAATACTTCTTGCAGCTAGGCCAAACGGATAAAACACCGTCAATAATAAAGGATTTGTTAAGCCCTGCCAAATTCTTATTTATGAATGGAAGAGATTTCAGCGGAATTGGATTACTAAAGTGGGACTCTATTGGTTTCCAAAGAGAATCTTCCGAATCCAGAAACCATTCAGCCATTCGTTTAATTTGAGCAGACCAATAATATAATTCAAAATTTGGCAGGGCTAGACCCCCTTCCCTATACGGTTTGCATAAAGTGGTCAAAGAGACACGTACTTTTTTGTGGTTCCAAAGAAACTTTGAAATTTCTGCGTTTAAATTCTTAAAGAAAATTAATGGGATAGGACAGGGTAGCGACTGAAATAAGTAATTTAGTCTTGGTAATAAGTTCATTTTGACCACATTAATTCGACCTACAAGTGTGAGGGGTAAGTTAGTCCATAAATCCATATCCTCTTTAAGTTTTTGTGCAAGAGGTGTATAGTTACATTTAAATAAATTGTCCAGTACAGGGGAAATAAAGACACCAAGATAAGTAAAGCCTTCTTTTGTATGTTTAAAAGGGGATAAGCTATTAAGTCTTTCATCATCAATGAGGGTAAGTGGACAGAGAGTAGATTTTGATGCATTTATTTTATAGCCAGAAATCGAGCCGTATAAGTTAATTACTGATAGTAAGTTAGGAATTGACTGGTCTAATAAAGTGTCATCAGCATATAACGAAATCTTATGTTCTAAATTTCCAGCTAATATGCCTTTAGTATTAGAATTTAATCGGACTGTTTGGGCAAAAGATTCAGCCACGAGAGCGTACAAAGATCCAGATAGTGGACAGCCTTGCCTAGTCCCTCTTGCTAGCTTAATCTTTTTTGAAAGATAGCCGTTTGTAAAAACTTGTGCGGTTGGTGAAGTGTATAATGTTTTTATACAATTTATAAACCTAGAGCCAAGATTGAGATGCGCCAGGGTGGAGAGGAGAAAGCTCCAATCCACCCGATCAAAGGCTTTTTCTCCATCGAGCGATATTATTGCGGACTCGCCACCATATTTGCCAACATGATCAATTATATTAACCAAGCGGCGTATGTTATCTGCACCATGACGGCCTTTAACAAAGCCTGTCTGGTCGTTTTTTATCAATGATGGGAGAACATAATCTAATCGTTTGGCTAAAAGCTTAGCGAGGATTTTGTAGTCAGCGTTCAGAAGTGAAACTGTAACATTCGTGCATGTCTTTATCCTTTTTTTTAATAAGTGTAATACCAGCCTCTTTCATGGAGCCTGGCATAATATTACAGTCAACAAATTCCTTTACCATGGGCATAAAAAGTGGTTGTAATTCAGACCAGAAATGTATGTAGAATTCTACTGGGAATCCATCAAGGCCAGGACATTTCCCAACGGCCATAGATTTAATGATGTCATAAACTTCTTCAGATGAGAAAGAATCATTTAAAAGGACACGGTCATCAGCAGAGACTTTAGGTAGCTTAGCAGATTGTAAAAAGGAATCGATACTTTCACTAGCTGGGGGAGTGTGCGCTTGATAAAGATTATTAAAAAAAGTAAAAAACGTGTCGTTGATCTCAACTGGGTCATACGAGATTACATGATTATGTGTCCTAATTGCTTTAATCTGACGTTCTGTGTGTTCTTTTTTAAGTTGATATGACAGCAATTTTCCTATTCTATTATTAAATTCATAATGTTTTTGTCTAGAAAACAACAATAACTTTTTGGTGTCATTGACATAATCTAGTTCCAGCTTAGTTTTGGCTGCTGAAAAAGCCTTCCAATTTACATCTGAAGGGTTATATTTATGAATTGCTTCTAAATGTTTTACTTGGTTCTCTAATTGCGTCCTGGCCTTTTGAGACTCCTTTTTTTTAAATGAAGCAAATGAAATTATGTAGCCTCGAAAAGTGGCTTTGGCTGCATCCCATAAAATGGCTGCAGTCACCTCTGAGTGCTTGTTATCATTATAGAAATCCTTAACTATTTTTTTAAAATATGAGTCAAACTCAATGTCGGTTAGTAGAGATGTATTAAACTTCCAGCTTTTAGTTTGGGGCTTGGGATGTGTCAGCTTAATGTCAAGAAAAATGGGAGCATGATCTGAGATAATAATCTGTCCTATGTCACATTTTGATACCAAGTGGACAATGCTGCTTGGAATCAAAAAATAATCTAATCTCGAAAAAGATTTGTGTGGATTCGAAAAGAAGGTGTAATTCCTAGAGTTGGGATTAATCTCTCTCCATACATCGATGAGACCGACCTCCTCACACAGACCATTAAGGGCTGTGGAGGATCTTGATCTCAGCGGTGCAGGAGGTGCCTTGTCAGCAGAGGGATCCATAATCAGATTAAGATCTCCAGCTATTAAACCCACACCTTTACAGTGATAAGTAAACAGTGTAATCATCTCAGCCATAAACTCAGGACAGTCCTCATTAGGTGCGTATACATTTAACAATGTCATATGTTGGCCAAACAGTGAACCAGTGATTAAAATGTATCTGCCCTCTGAGTCGAGTATTTGGTTTTCAAATATGAAGGGAATTTGTTTATCAATAAGAATAGCGACTCCTCTACTGTTAGATGTAAATGAGGAGGAGAAAACTTGCCCAACCCAGCCCTGTTTGAGTTTTAAATGCTCTATTGAAGTCAAATGAGTTTCCTGTAATAAAGCTATAGAGGCTTTATTTTTTTTAAGATGTGTTAGAACTGTTCTGCGCTTGATGGACTGGCCCAAGCCTCTAACATTCCAGGATATTATGTTTAAGTTAGCCATAAGCTTGGAGTAAAGTTTAATTTTGCAGCTACATAGTAAGAATAAAATTGGTCATTATTGATGCCCACCTGAAGCACACACATGTAATATTTACTTCTATATTCATAGCGATACCACTTGAAAAAACATAAGTACAAGACGAGTTTGGGGTAGTGAGTAATAGCAAACAAAACACTAAACAAAAACACTAAACCTACACAACATAAACACGCAGACATACAATAATTTATGGTGTCAAAAGGCACCATGAAAACACAAATCGCTCAAAGGGGCTTTGTCTCAGTACCCGGGAAGGGGAGAAGGAAACCCTGTTTTAATCTCTGAAGCACATCGATGTGTGCTTAATAGTAGTAGTATTTTGGTGTTTTCACTGTTTGTTTTTGTAGACTGGGATGTTTTGGTGAAAGCAAAACAATCGGTGACAAAAACACCAAAATACAGTGAGAGAGCAAGGTGTTTCTGCAGGTATGCACCACCGCACTACTCCAGTGGCTAATAACTGCTGGTATAGTGGGAAATGATGGGAAAAAATGTAAATCATTGATCTGTTATGTAAACACAGGGCAAAGTTACATACACCATTATGCCGTTAAGTACAGTACTCAAGTAAATGTACTTAACCCATTCAATGCGGGAATGCATCTGTGTCATTTTAGATTTGAGCTATAACCATTATTTTGTAAAATCTACAAGCTCATAGCGCGGCACCAAGTGCAGCGCTACGAGCTTGTAGATCTGCCATTTTTTGAAAAATCTTGGAACATTTTGTGCAAATCTTTGAATGCATATATTGTATTTTTTAACTCAAATCTCAAATCTTTGCTTGGGGGGGGTCCCTGGAAGAACATATTTTGACGGGGTCGGTGGCCAAATACTTATAATTGTGGGGGTCCTTGACATGAAAAAGTTTTAGAACCACTGATATTCTAGCAACATAAAGTTTTTCTGAAAACTGTAGGATTTAGAAGACATTTTGTAAATATTTGCACACATTTTCACAATCTACAAGCTCGTAGCTTGAAATAGATATTTTTTAATAGCCAAAGAACATCTAAAATGACACAGATGTTTTCTCGGATTGAATGGGTTAATTATTGTCCACCACCACCACCACTGACTGATCATTGGTCAGTAGGTTCTTCTAAAGCCCAGGTGACTCCAGGTACTCCACCACTCCATCCAATGCTATATAAGAAGGGCCCCATTAGCTTTAGACACATGTGCCAAGCTGGTGAAGAGAGAGATTTGTACTACTTTGAGTGTTTGCATTTAGGTTATTTACTCAAGTGATTAGGGGCGACCCTTTAACCCCTTCATTGGGCTTCTCTAATTGGCATTCCAGTGTCAAGAGACCTGGGCACCTTGCCTGGACCCTGTGAAGGAAACAGACAGATTGATGTGAAAATCTCTCATAGGTCATTGTTCTCAGACTAGCTTTAAGACAGACGATTCTCAACCTGTGGGCCGGGGCCCAATAGTGGGACGTGAGGATATTGCAAGTGGGCCCCCCAAATGATTTGCGAAACACTAAGATTTTAATCATAATATAACATTAATAAAAAAAGAAAAGAAAGCTTCATGGTATGTTGTCTTTAATTAAATCCTTGAAACATCAGTTTTTATTGTAATAAATAGGAACTTAAAGACAAGTATATTGGTCCAATCTGGAACACAATCGATTGATTGATCATTAAAACAACATGCCTGAAAATGCATGAAATCTGACCACTTAACATCTGATCCAGAGAAGGTTGGGAACTGCTTTAAGAAATAATTGTGTTATCTGGAGGACTCTAAGTGAACAACAGTACACTTTAAGGAGGGAGAACCATGTGATGCCAAAATATTGGATAGGCCTATCTCTCTTAGGAACACAGTGTACATGCAGGAGAAAGTGATTAAGAAAATCTTGTTTGTTCTCTTAGAGTCGGATAGTTTGTTGATAATCTGGATATTGTACTTGGGTTGATTTGATCGGTTCATGCTGAATTTAAGGGAATGATCTGACTGTGTGTTTGTTTATGACTGCTTGCATTGTGACCATATTGTGAATGTGTGACCCTTTTTGCTCTGAGCTTGTGACTACAAACAAATCAGCCATGAGAACTGCTGACGGTGATGACATGCACGCAGACACACACGCACAGAGCTCTGCAACCTCCCTTTGCATGTATGAACCGGTATTCGAAGCTGCAAATCACAGCCTCTGGAGTCGAGGTCCGTTTCCACATATTTCCCTGCACAATCTTACCTCAATATCCTGCGTTTATACCAGTTAAGCCAGAGATACGGAGTAGGTTGGAGATCCATGTGCTAACCTCACAGCCTGTATTTATCTAAACTTAATGGTTTATGTTCAGTCTATCATGGTGCATAATATAGGCTTTGTCGCGATGCGACCCGTTTTGAGCTTGTAGATAGGCTATTTTCGCTGCCTTTGCGTGACCCTCTTGTTGTACGACGAAGTAGGGCATTGATTTACAAAACAAACGAAAAAAGAAAGATGAAATATGGAGATAAGGTTTCAGCCCGACAGCGACGAAATGCACTGTCAATACAAATACCTGCCTCCCAGAAAACCGTGATAGAGATGCCTCTGACCCATGAAATCCAATGCAACGGTTGGAATCTACACGACTAGACTAACACTGGGCCATAACCCAGCCTATTGTCTTTAACACAGATAAAAGAGCTGCAGCCTGCCAGGGACGCAGAGCTTTACACAGTCGTTTTTAGGTTTTACTGTCGCTATCAGCACAAAGGTTAGATAAATCAATTCCCAAGGGAAGGAGAAATCACTGGTGTGAGAAATACAAACAGCCGTTGCTTGCATAGCTGCAGCCGTGGAAAACCTTGCAGCTGCAATTCAGACAATTTTCCGTTGGTTTTTCTCTTTCATTTGAATGGCTTTAATATGGATACAGGTTTATTAGTCATGTACATGCACCAGGAACTAGCAGTTTGGTTCACATGTAAGCACAGGCACAGGCAGCAAAGACAATATATGTACCCTATAACGAAAGCACTGCATTTACGTGTTGCATCATTTCATAAATTAAAAACGGTGTGCTCTTACGGTGCCGGTTTCCTGGAACGACGATGCCTGTGTAACTATAAACCTGTCCTGTTGTTTAATTACTAAAACATAATAGCCTGTGCAGAATTGTAACATAAACAGGGTTTCTAAATATAATAAGACCTTATAAATGTTTTAATTCATGCTTCAACTTCTTAAAAATAAGATTTAGTAAATTTCTCATGTTGTATTTGTGCTTTTTTTGTCATTTATAATTTCATCTTAACCACTTAAACCTTATATACTTAGTTAAAATCCATGAACACCAGCTATGCTATTTTTGTGAATCCATAATTTCACACTAAATCTCGTTGTGAGCTTATAGATCAGCTATTTTCGGCAAATGTCCCCCTCCAGAATAGGGATGCTAAGATTCAAGTGGTTACATTTTTATTCTGAGCGGCATTAAAATCTTAAAGTCTTAGATCTAACCTGCCTAAACCAGCAGACACCCTGATAAGGCCAACTGAGCCACGCATTCAGTGCAAGTTGTAGGAATACAGTGCAAGCCAAACGCAGCAGACAATTAGACTGTGTGAAGTCGATCCACACCAGTTTTGGAGAAGCGGGTGATACCAAGATGGCAGTGGCTGTGATGTTGGTGTAATTAGGGGAAAGAGGTGGCTGGGTGGGGCGGGAGGAGGAGGATGAGGGAAGGGAGAAAGGAAGGGCGTAGATTAGAGTGTCATCCAAATTGGCAAAAAGCTTATAGATTGCCTTCATCTCTCATCAGGATCCGAATCAGCTTTATTCTCACATCACAGGTTTACAGGTGTAAAGAAGTGGGTGAAATTATGTTATTCACACTCACTCCATCATTTTGTAGTTTCAGTGAGAAGAGAGGATAGCGGCAGAGTTAGAGCAGGAGAGATTATGATTAAAAAAAGAACACAGGTTGAGGATAGAAAGTAGAAACGGATTAAAACATCAATATTGTACATACAGTATACAGATGTATATAGTAGCGGGTGTGTACATGCTGTTTAGAACATGAGCATCATATGCAGGTGTGTACATGTTATTTTAGAAACATTAGCATCATATGCAGGGGTGTGCACGTTCTTTTAGAAACATTACCGTCATATGCGGTTGTGTACATGTTATTTTAGAAACATTGGCATCATA
Source organism: Gymnoscopelus microlampas (assembly GCF_963454915.1). Taxonomy (NCBI): domain Eukaryota; kingdom Metazoa; phylum Chordata; class Actinopteri; order Myctophiformes; family Myctophidae; genus Gymnoscopelus; species Gymnoscopelus microlampas. The sequence continues at coordinate 28,041,704 of NC_139959.1, forward strand.
ATCATGTGCAGGTGTGCACATAACATGCAGTGGCATGTTATGAATAACATGCATTGCTGACTCATCTCTGAATAAGTAACTAAGCTTTGACGAGCCATGTGGCAGGAGCCTATCTCCTGTCTCTGTAGCATATGATTGCTTGATGTACAAGTACACCCCTGGACATGATGGTAGTATGATGCAGGGACTCACCCCCAACTCAACCCTTGATGATGCCGAGTTCCATGAGTTCCAGGGAGGCATTGGGTCCCATTTCTATAGCCTTTGGTATGACCCGGCCGGGGAATCGAACCCACGACCACCCAAACTCAGGGCGGACACTCTAACCACATGGCCACTGAGCTGGTATCTCAGAATAAGAGATGAATACAATGTGTGGGGGTGGAGAGGGGAGAGGTGGGAGGGGTTCTCAATTTCTCTCCAATCCTCAGATCCTTGAAAATCAAAGGCATATTTTCACCGAATCGACCTCATCTATCCAGGCTATTTATAACCAGCGTTAGATGATGCGGTAGCATTTTGTCTTTGTATTGTTCTGCAGCAGCAGCACCCCCGTAAGGCCACGGCCATGGTTGATGTGAAGGGTTTGAGCACGAGCTGAAAGGCAATGGGAGGAGACATGAGATGGCTTGATCCCTCAGGCAGCGTGGCGTCTATTTAACACATACATCTGTAAATGAACAAGCTCTGCCATCAGGCTCATGAATGCGCAAGACATGCACGCACGCACGCACGTTAGCACACACGTGTGCATGCGCACACACACACACACACACACACACACACTACTGTGATACTTACAGTATATACAGGCCAAGAAAAATGCATACACACAATTGCGAATGTTATCACGTGTGTGCGTGGTCACAGGCTGATGTGTGGATGCATGGCCGCATGAAAACATGGGTACACACACATACACACACACATGAATGAGCCAACATGCACAAAAAATATAGGCTACAATATGCGTATGTATGCACATTGCACGCTCATGCACACGCACTGATGGGTGGAGCTGGATTAAGTGCTGAACAAAGCACGCCTACAAGCTCACAATGCATCGTTTGTACAGTAGGTCTGCTATGTTCATGGCTCGATGCCGTCGTGCAACAGAGCATACACATTGGTAGGATTTCTGGATGGTTGATGAGACCGACTGCATGATCTTATCTGCAATGATGTGATTAGGTTTGGTTTGCTGCGGAGGCGATAAAGCCTCTTGATTGTGTCTCCTGAGCCCTGATCAAGGAGCAACGTCTCATGCATACCTGCATATATGCATCATATTGATATGACAGACAAGTTGTTCCCAACCTGTGGGCCACAGGTGTCCGCGAGGTTATTGCATCAAGTGGGCCTCCTAATAATTGACGAACCATTAAGATGCTTATGATAAATATAAAGCAATATACATCTTGCAAAAAAATTACATCGCATTTTTTCTTTAAAACCTTAAATTTTGTTTTCATTGGGATACCGAAACACAATCGATTGATTGATCATTCAAATAAACATGCTCTGAATATGTACACAGTCTGCAAGAAGGCCCTGATCCCGAAAAGGTTGGGAACCGCTGTAATAGTACGTATTGCAATATTATTATTATATCTTTTTTTAAATACAATATCTGCAATTTTATGGCCTACCATACATACTGACAAATCTGTCTGCAATGTACATGGAGGAAGAAGCGAGAGGAGAGTGGAGAGGGCATGCTGGTGAGAGTGAAACTAAAGCTTACTAGCCCCTGCCACTCTTAAAGCCCATATTTGGAAAATGTATTGGCTTTAACTTGTGCCACTTTAGTCATGTGCACTACACATCGTATTGGTAAACATTGTGACCAGCTGGGAGACTTCGCCTCAGAGCCTGGACAGCAGGGGCGTGGCCACTGCGCTCTGATTCAAATCAACAGCCAACGAAGAAAAGGGGGCGGGATCCACATGCAGTGGGTGTTGCATGTAAATAGGAGCGATGGGAAGCAATTTCTCCTTGAGCCATGTACTGCCATTGTTGTGTAGGCTACTGCTGTTTGCCTCTCGTCGGACTGTTTAGATGAGTTGCACAGCTCTCAGACCGATAAGAGGCGTGTCCGCTCAGATTCTGAGCGTAAGTTAAATCCCGTCCACAAATACCAGGGCTCTGGCCCAGAAGTTTCCTCGCCCCTCCCGTTTGTATGTGAGAGCTGGCGAAAACTTCTGGGAACTCAGATTATCTCTTAGCTGCCAACTCACCTACCCAACCCAAGACACGCATACACAACCACGCACACACGCATGCATATCCCGCAACATCCCTGCTGACTGCTTCATGCGGCATGCGTGGTCATGTTGGACAACTGGGCTTTACTTCATTTTGTCTCTCACTCATCTTTCTATTTTATGTCCTCCAACCCGGACATGAGCTTCACCTCTCTGTCCTGCAGACCACTTAATAGTTTTTTGTTTTTTTTAACAGGCCTGTAACATGCATTGTGGGTAGTAAACAAACAGTGGTTTTTCAGGGTAGGGTCCTGGGAAACTCAGGGTTCCATGAGGTGGTTCCAAATGGACTCTTACATGTCTAACTCTGAGAGTTATGGGGAATTACAAAAAAAGTTTGAGAACCACTAAGACGGAACATATGGCAGGGTCTGACCCTACATAGCTGCATCTTGTTCTACACCTACAGACAATTACATTTGGGTTTCATCTCTTATTCCCTGGTGCGATGCCTTCCTCTGCATACTAATACGTTCACTGACTGCAATTATCCTGTAATTAGGCTCTGTTTTGTTAATGTGTTTGCATATGGGTGGGTCTGTCTGTCTGTCTGTCCTTGCCATCTGTGTGTCAGTGCTGCTATTGACGGCTATAACACAGAAAGTAAGTCTGCTTGGATGCAGCGCAATGTTTGTCCTTTTAGAGGTTACAGTATTTTTTATTAAAACATTTTGCCATGTTTTTATAATGATGCGTTATGTCAATGGAACCAATTGCTACAATACACATGTATCAGAATCTTTATTGTCACATCACTGGTTTACTAGTGTAAAGAAGGGGATCTTTGGATGACATTATTTTTTTCCATAAGCTCCAACATTTCTGTTACGGAAACTGAGGGAGAAGAAGAAAAAGGAGGGGAGGGAGAGCAGGGAGAACAAATCAAACATTAAAGAAGCATGCCAAAGAGAACATGGCAGCTGTATCCTTTAAAATGGTCAATTTGGAAACAAATTGACCATCAACAATGCTATTGATTCTGGCGGTCAGGATGGAGGAATTGATTTTGGCATCTGCCAGCTGCCAAAATCAGACACGGTTTCAACCACAATAACCTGCAGTGGAGCGTGAAGAGCGGTGTGCCATTGGCTGCCCACATGTTAAGCACTTGAGCAGGGCAGGGGTTTGACAGATACAGTACAAGTGGTTATGAATCGCAAACGTCATCGTGGCAAATCGCATTTCATCCACCCAGCAGACAATTTTATTTTTTTGCTATTAACCCCCCCCCCCCCCCCCCCCCCGCCCTCACAGATGTCCCTCAAAGGAATAACAAATCATTTCAGAGGCAATTGGCTATGACAGCCTCATAGCGGCCTCTCATTTGGCTTGACTGGGACTCATGCGTGGGTGATTAGGACTCGAGCATGCAAAGTACACATCTACCACCCACAACTCTGTCTGTCTCTCTCTCTCACTCACTCACTCACTCACTTAGAACTGCCATCACACAATCTATTATTGGTTCTCAATTTGGGTCCAGTACTTGAAAAGGTTTTGAGAACCACTGCTCTAGATCAGTGATTCTCACTGCGTGACTGTATAGTTATTGTTGCCACATACTTATGGCCAATGTTAACTAAAACTATGAATAAATATACTGACAATTTCGGCAACAAATATAAACTAGATTAAAATGTTAGGGAGGAACTAGTGGATAAAAGATCCAGTAGAACTAAGACAAGTCGTTTTATGCTCTGTTACTCTCGGTGTCGCACTCTGAAAATAGATGATTTACAAGCTCACAACGTGTTGCAGCGAAATGCGTTGTAAGCTTGTAGATCAGCTATTTTCGGCATGCAGCTAAGTGGTAATCAGCCATCATGACGCCGTCACAACCCGCCAAAATACATTTAGTTTACTAAATCAACTGTAGATAGTTGACTAAAATAGTCAACTAAAACTCAATCTGGGAACCCATCTTCAAAGATAAGGGAAAAACAGCGCCCTCTGCAGTTTTTTACCTTTGTATTTGACTCTGGGGGTAGCGCATAAATAGAACGTGGCCACAGGAAACAGTCCCGCTTGGTCTGCCCTCAGCCCTCCTCCTCCGGTGGTGCGCCAGAGGAGAATATTTTCATTCCCACTAACAATATTTCTCCACGGAAAACTAACACCATTTCTCCCACGGAACATGGATCGTTTTGGTTATAAGCCCACTTGTTTCTATGATGGAAGAACAAGTTAAAATGTTGCTAACTTTCCGTGGTTTTGTCGGCTCCGAGGATGCTATTGTTAAATGAGTTTGGGTTTGTTTCCAGTGGGATGCGAACGCACAGGTGTAAATCCCGCCCACTACTTTTGATTGGGTAAAGCGCGGCCTGCTTCCTGATCTGAAGGCACGCCCACTTGTAGGCCAATGTTCACACGTTCTGAACGGCCCTCCCCACAGATGCAGTAGCGCAGCTCTGCATCTATCTTGAGAGATTAACTAAAACTAGACTAAAACAAAAAAAATCAGATGACTAGAATATGACTAAACTTAAGCTAAATGGAATTTTATTCCAAAGGCTATGACTAAAACTAAATAAAAATTTGACACATGACACAAACACCAGTTCGAATAATAGCACAAAATGAACGCCCCCGTTGTGTAAGGACCAAGATCTCTGTGCGGTCAGGGGGACCTAGCTGCCCACCGGGTTTTGAGTCGTGACTCACCACATCCAGGCGTGAAGTGCCTCCTCCTTCTCTGTGAGGCCGTGGTAAAGATTCATTATTGCATTCGCAAGATGCCATTGTATTAAAAACATTGGTTGCATCTGTTTTACGCAGTCCTTAATATTGTTATTTTATTATACTGTATGCAGGATGTGTTGGCGGTGGCCTTTTCAAAATCCATTATACTGTGCAAACGGAAGGGGGATGCTTAAATTCACAGTCTGCTGATTTTGAGACGAAATCTCATGAGGTCGATCATTTATATGGCGTGGGCTTACCTCTGCAAGTTGCTGAAATGTCGATCGTGCGGACATTTTCGCACATGCACGGCTTGCTTACTTGCATGCACACGCAAATGAAAGTTTGGCCACAACTTGTTTTGTAGGTCTGAGAATTCCTCACTGCTCCACCATACTTTAGCCGTTCAGAAGACATTTTCCCTTAAAATAACAGCTGCCCTTTACCATGTCCTTAGCTGTCACCCCATCAGACATTTGTACATACACAAGCAGCTTACAGGTGAAAAGTTAAATCTCATTGTTGTGTGCACACAGTATTATGGGATGCCGATTTCCTTCTTCTATTACTTTGTGAATAACTCAGCTGGCCACACAATGGCCTACATACTGTACAGTATCATATCAGGAGCTTGTGTGCTTCTTGGGCACATTTTGTTTTTGAAGTAATCATTATTCATGCCTCATAGCTGGCACGTTGAGTGGGCAGTCTCACTATGCATGTACAGTCGGTGCTTGGGTTATAGCTGTGTGCTCAGCAGTAGGCTTGGGCAGGCGGTATCTATTTTTTCATACTTCATACCATCCTGACATCTCACCAAGGTATATGGTATAATCAGCTTACCCACAGGTTGAACTTAACTCATTGAGTGCCAGAATTAATTAAGTCAGCAGTGCCAGCGTTTGAGCATTTTTACTAACCTTTCAAGAGCCACAGAATATTTCCCTCCAGGACGATCGGCACACAGAGTGTTGCAAAAGACGGAGGAGTGTCTCTGCTTCCATCTGAGAAAAAAAGAACCCTCCGTTCTTTAGTTATTGACTGTTGAATATAGCTTGAAAATACTTTTCTGAATCCTTTAACGTTATATTGGACGGGGCTGGGTTTGTTGTGATCACAGAGGTCATTGGATCACATAGGTTGGTGAACAGTACCATCTCGTGTAAACACTGAAAACACAGTTTGGCACTCTGGGCTTGGGAAAAATGGAGGTGTTACACATCAATAGCACTGAATGAGTTAATATAATGAGTTACATACAGCAATGAACAGATAGGAAACTAGAAAAAGTGCTCCTCCGAGCACAGGTCTTCCTCGCCAGGTCACGTAGGTTATTGTGGGCCAGCGATGTTCGGAATTCGCCTATCAGGATGGAATATAAAAAATTGGACCGATCCGTCTTGATCACATAATGTGCACCAATTTGCGTAATGTTTTGACAAAATCTGAAGGAGTAATATAAAAATAATTGTTTTGCAAAATCGGCCTCCGGGTGGCGCTATACCAGGCCCATGTGAAACATTTGGGTCAGAGGTTCTGCTCTGGCATCCAGGAAGTGTGTGTGTGTGTGCACAGTTTCACGTCGATTGGGCCAACGGTGCCGGAGATTGGCTGTCCACAGACGAACACGCGGACAGACGGCCGGAAGGACAGGGTGCAAAACATAGTCTTGCCACGCCATCAGCCTGGCGGAGACAATAAGTTCCCTTCTGAGGAGCTAATGCCACTTGTTTCCACAGTAGATTCTGGTACATGGATAGGAGATGATGTGCGGGTGGTGTTCAATAAAATCATGTGGCTAATAAACTGTTTTTGTAGGTGGAAGATGTCATCACAAGAAGTTTTTTGGCAATATTTTCTTTTTTTTTTTGACTCCATATCTAGTCATATCTAATTTATTATTGGAGACATACAGTAATAGAGCAGAAATTACCAGCCATTAAGTGATATTCTAACTCCAAATAATTCTTCTGGCTATTTGCTATAGTTCCCTGTTCTTATTTTCATGAATTCATACTGTATGTAGTCATATTTAATTGATTAACTTGGAGACCTAATAGAGCAAAAAAAAAATTTGCAGTGCATATTGACGATAAGATGATGAAAAATAAGAATTGTAGTAAACAAAGAAATAAAAAGGTTATTTACTCGTGACCCATAAAAAGTGTTCCACGGCCCAAAAATGGGTTCCGACCCACTGTTTGGGAACCACTGGCCTAGACTGATTTAGAAGTGGACTGGAGGAATCCCTGAACTTGGAAGTGAAACAACTTTTCTTCCTCCTCCTCCTCCTCTCCATGTGTTGCATGCAGCGCACATGGCTGGCTTCCAGCCATGTGACTGTTATCTGTGAATGGCGGCTATTCTTGTGAAGTTATAGGTTAGATAAAGACATCTCTAATCACTCCAGTGAATGGTCACTGTGTGGAGTGAAGGTCGGGGAATACCCTGCAACTGCCCCTAAGAGGTAAATGAGGAAATGAGTGCTGCATATTTTATATAATAAATAAATTAAATCAATAAAGCACAACATGTGCCTTATACCAGTGGTTCTCAAAATGGGGTCCTTGAGGGGCTTTCCAGCAAAAGTAGTTAATATAGCATCCAAAATCAGTTTAACCACTTTAACCCTATATACATTAGCTATTTGAAAATAAAAAGTGAGCTTGTAAATCTGCAGAATTTTGGAAAAAAGTGAAGCATTTAGACAGCACAAATGTGGTATGGGGGTCCCTGGTACAAAATTTGTTCAGAAGGGGGTCCGCAGCCAAATACAATTTAATTTGGGGGTCCTTGACATAAAAACGTTCAAGAACCACTGCCTTGTACAACATTGAAAAGAATATAACAGAATTGAATAGACCAGTAGCACAGGGAGAGTAGCATTGTTGTGGCGTTTTGTAGTAAAAGCTGCGGCTAATCTCAACAGTTAATTGAGCATGCATGCATGCGCCAATCAGATGGGACCAGCAGAGCTGCCTGCCAGTGTTCGTTAGCAGGTGTGGAGCTAATTATGTGCTGCTGATTGGCCTCAGGGCTGCAGTCTGGGGCATCTGTGGTGAAACCATCCTTGAAAGGCAATAAAACGGGCAGGACATTGGGCAGATGATGTGATGTAGGGCTGGGAGAGAGGGCTTAGAAATTACGTCTTGTATCTGGATAGTACATGCAACACACACTAGATACCCATTAGATTTGGAGTAGGGCTGGGAAATTAACCGACATTTGGAACCAATACCTGACATAATCTTGCTCATGTAGGTCAATCGAATAATAATCAAGAAGCATCGCATTCTACTTCCACTGAAGCCCTGTATTATACTTCATGGTGGTGTGCAAAAATAGCTGATCTAATTTAACAATGTGACAATTTTTCTTTTATTAATAATGTCTTAATATTTAATAATGGGCTACCATGATTTTACAACGGCTAAGAGGGTAGGCACTTTTTTGTGTGCAACACCGGTGCACCTTTAGGTAGCAGGTGTGGACTGTAGAGCTAATTATCTGCTGCAGCATGGCCTCAGGGCTGCGCTGGGGATGGCATGACATCAATTTCCAAATATCGTCGTCTTCATTCTCCTCACATTCACATCATCTTTATCTTTTGCTTCTGTGCGAGAGAAACCTTCTGTGTAGAGAGAAACCAGACTATTACGTATGAGGACTCGATTATTGTATATTGGCAGAGTCCTTTACGTTTATGTGCTGAGTGCTTATTTCTTACACCCGTTTCACCACACATTGACGGTGAACGGAGTCGATACCTCCCTCTTCATTGATCACAGAGCGATAGATAAAGATGATCGATAATATTTTGACTTACATCGCACCCAGGTAGCTACCGTATATAACCCAAGGTTCTACCAAAACTCAACGTGGCTTTAAGGTCAGGGGTGAGGATCTGGGAAACTCCCAAATTCGAAGCTTGTAAATTGGTTACCAGCAGCAGTAGTTCAGGAGCCACAAGCTTAAAATATATTTATGAGGAGTGTGCTGCTGTTAGTGTTCTGTCATTAGTGTGTGTGTGTGTGTGTGTGTGTGTGTGTGTGTGTGAGTGTGTCACATCCACCAGCATGGCCTGACTTGGACAGGGAGGTTGTCTACCTCCTGCAGTTTAGATTTGGATGACAGCCCTGACACATTATTTCATTAGCTTGTTCATTCTCCGCTCTGCAGGGTCTTTCCCAGGTCACTGGCTGTATGGTGACAGGCAGGTGTGTGAATCAATGTCAATGTGTGCTTACGTGTGTGTGTGTGCCATGTGTGTGTGTGGGCCTGTCACAATTATTACATAATCGCCTAATCGATATTATTTGAGATAGACGTAATTATTTTGCTTTATCGTCATAATTGTTTCCATGTTGAAAAATGTTTTACATTTTCAAACGATTGTGACGCGTCATTTCTTTGTATATTTATTATTTGCCCTGTGCAATTTTTTTGTTTATTTATATGTTCCAATGTTAAATGCCAAAGACAATTATATCGTAATTATGACAAGTAATCGTCAAGTGAAATGTCATGATCGTGACAGGCCTGTGTGTGTGCCTGTGTGTAAATGTCAACAAAGGCATGAGTGTGACGGAGCTTGGCACACAGATGGTTGTCCTGCCGTCCTCGGATCCTAACACAGCTTGACACAGGAACACAACGCACCAGACAGAGACAGAGGGAGAGGCAGACAGACAGGAAGAGAGAGAGAGACTTTGAGACAGGAAGAGAGACAACAGAAACATGAGCAAACGAGGGCATCATGTAAAAAAGATGAATGTAGGGGAGAGAGAAAAACGGGTGAAAAGAGAGGGAGTCATTGCATAACAGTGGATTGGAAGGAACTAGGGAGAGAGTGGTGGAACATCTTTCACTGGACATCCAAGCCTCAAAATTCCTTCAGTGTTTGCTTGACTGGTAGGAAAGTCTCTTCTTGTTCCACTGACTCTAATGTAAGTCCATTCAGAACGTCACATCTCAAATCAATTATTAGAAGCCAAGCCAACATAGCTTAAAGAAACTTAACACATTCAATCCGGGAACGCATCTGTGTCATTTTAGATTTTAGCTATGACCTTTATACATTATTTTATACTTTTTTCTATAAAATAGCAGATATACACGCTCATTGCGCGGCACAGAGTGCCGCTATGAGCTTGTAGATCTGCTATTTATTTTTTTTAATCTTGAAAATGTGTGCAAATCTTTGAATCTTTTAAGTGAACATTTGTAACTCAAATCTTTGCTTCCGGGGGGTCCCTGGAACTAAATATTTTGACATGGGGGGTCCGCGGCCAAATACATATAATTTAGGGGTGTCCTTGACATGGAAAGTTTGAGCACCACTGATATTATAGCAACATACGATTTTCAGCAAACTGTTAGGATTTAGGTTAAAGTAGAGATGCCCAAATCCACTAGACTAGTAGAATAGGTTCTGGGCGTCCAAAAACTGGCATACTCGTTTCCTGCTCTGGTACATTTTCCCATAGCTTCTTTTGATTGGCACAGCCTCTGCAGCAGTTTTGAACCAGAAATGAAGATCTTCTCAAACAAAGCTATGGCAAAATGAACTTGAAACATGCCAGCTTGCACAGAACCTACTGACCGATCTAACAAGGCCCAGATGAACTTCACCTCTGAAGTGGTCATTTCGCTAAATGGTCAATTTATATATCCAAAGCGCTGTACAATGTGCATTACATTCACGCATACGTACATTTATACACAGACAACAGAGGAAACCATGCAAGGCAACGACCTGCTCATCTGGAGCAGTTGGGGGTTGAGTGTCTTGCTCAAGGACAATTCGACACTAACCCAGGGGGAGCCGCGGATCAAACCGTAGGAACCTTCGTTTCCCAAGTGGTCGATCTACCTCCTGAGCCACTGCCGCCCACTACTGCTAATGATTAATTAAGTCATCAGAACAAGCATTAGAAACACATTAATGGATATCGTTGCTGTCGGGCAGAAACCTGGCCACAACGTTTGTAGATCGACTATTTTCACTATTTTATATTACTTTTGAAAAGGTAATTAAAAAAAAGGAACGGTTTTGGAAATGTTTTTTTCCACCGTACAGCGATGATATTTAAAGACGCACTGAAGTGACATTTTCGGTCATTTTATTTTGAAGGTTCAGCCCGAAACGTTGGCTCAACGACTCTAAACCAATCAGAAGGTCCCATCCCTTCAGGCTATGGGACGTTCGATCTCAATCACTTCAGCCGTGCTGGCACACGGCTAGTGTTTGTTTACAAGTGAGAGAGACGGCCAGTGAAGCACGTTTGCTACTACCTGGCTTATTTCGAACCTATAATGTTTTCAGATACATATTTTAGTGTGCAGATGAAGTTTAAAATGAGTAATACACTCATCTTCAATGAGATTCAAAACGGAGTATCTCTGTAATTAAAATCAGCTGTGTTTGAAGAACGTGCAGCTATGGGAATCAAACAGGTGCATGTAATCAAGATTCATTTATATTCGTGAAGGCTGTATTATGTCATCACGCAGCTCGTTTTCGTTTACAGGAAGTAATTAAGATTGGCTTTTTAGGGACTTTAGATGTAAAAATTCACAAAAATCATTTTTTCCCCATTTTTTTGGCATCTATTGTTAGGTATGCCCATATGATGACCACGGATATGCTCTAAAAGTGTGAAAAACATATTTTTCATTTCACTACACCTTTAAGTACAGTACAGACAAGGAACTGTATGCCAGGTTACTTAAAAATAAGACAACATGACGAAATGGAAGAAACGTGTTGAATAAAATAAAATATGTTTGGCGGCATTGAGGTAGAAGTTACAGAAAATTAAATATGTACAGAACCTGAGCAAGTTAGTGTAATTAAACTAATTTTGTCAGTGAAAAAGGAGAGTATGGCATTCAGGTCTGGAGTATGAACGAGTCTCAACATCAGCTTCTGTGGAGCTTGATGCTACAGCAATATGGCTCCCAACCTTTTCTGGGCTCACTTGAAATCTCGAAAACGTTCACAGCCGGGCCCACTAAGTGGTGAGATGGGTGGGCCGCGTGCATTTTTAGAGCATGTTTATTTTAATGTTCAATCAATCGATTTGTGTTCGGGCTTGGATCAGTGGAATTAACGTAGTATACTTTTAGTTCCTAGTTTAAAGGCATATCGTCGGTGTCCAGCCAGGACCAGATAACTCCATTTTCAGTTTTTTTTTTTTTTCATAAATCAAGGCTATTGAACACCCTTTAGGTCTGTGTAAAATATCAAAACATTTGAACCAATGAAAAGTATTAAAAAGCGCCTCTGACGAAAACGCCCAACTCCATTGGATCCTCAAACTGTCCGTCAAAAACAAACAACTCCCCCCTCTCCTCTACAGCGCTGCTTTTCAACAGCATGAGTAGAGCGCGGTGCGCAGTGAACGAGGAGGAGGACCACGTAAACAAGCTCCCCGTAGTCTGTTAAAACTATGCAGTGTACCTGTTTATCAAACTTAGCACTGACGCTAATGTTATGAAAACAAGTAATTCTATTTCTAAAATCTATTAAGTGTTTAATGAGGAGAGCAATGTGACAAGAAGAAAGGCGTTCATAGCATTTCTGTCGCGCTATTCTACTACCTCTTTGCAGAAGTTATTGTAATATTTAAAGTCCTGTTTATTATTGTAGGCCTATATAATAAGTGGCATGAAGCATCAGGGCATTAATTCACACGTTGTTGTGATGCATTGTGAGCTTGGAGATCCATTGTTAGCTTTTGAGAATTTGTACCCTTCAGAAACCTCTCCCTCAGCTGCGAGTGGAGCTATTGTTGTTTGGACACCTAACTCCACTTCAGCTTGATTTCTGCTCGTCTGAAACTGCTAACTCCACTTGCGCTGGGTAAAGTGTTGATTTACCCGCGATTTGGTTAAAGTGTTGATAATATAATGACACATGCAAGTATCTGACAATATATAAAGTCACTATACCAACTTTGATGAGGTAGTATTGCTTTGTTATTTATAGTAGTATTGCTTTGTTAAAATATAAGGTTTTCTTCATTTCCTGAAAAACGTATATTTTGTTTTTGCGTTTCCTGAACAATGAGCGTTTTGGAGTTAGCAGTTTCTGGCTGGACAGCAGAGATATGTAACTTTGCCCTGTGTTTACATAAAACTATATATATATATATATATATATATATATATATATATATATATATATATATATATATATATATATATATATATATATATATTACGCCTTTAAGCTTTGGTATCACAATGAAAACAACATTTTCAAGGTTTTAAAGAAATTATGTTTTTTTAATTAATGTTATATTATCATTAAAATCTTAGTGTTTTCCAATTATTTGGGGGCCCACTTGCAATATCCTCACGGTCCACAGGTTGGGAATGGCCGTGCTACAGTAAGATGTTGGCGTTGGAGACTTGCTGCGGAGGCCCAGTAACACTGTATGGATCATGTTCTGTCTGCACAGATGGCCAGTGACAGGAGGATTGTACTGATCGTATTGCTTCAGTACAGCACACACAAACACACACACACCAGCATTCTAATACGGCCCCTACACACTAATCTCGCTGAAAACTCTCCTTCAACCATTTTGCGTAGGGTACTCATATGCGTCATCATTGCTCTGCCAGGAAATTAAATACAAATAATGTGATTATATAAATTCACTGAGAAGGTGTCACAGACTGTGTGTGTGTGTGTGTGTGTGTGTGTGTGTGTGTGTGTGTGTGTGTGTGTGTGTGTGTGTGTGTGTGTGTGTGTGTGTGTGTGTGTGTGTGTGTGTGTGTGTGTGTGTGTGTGTGTGTGTGTGTGTGTGTGTGTGTGTGAGAGAGAGCGCAATTGAGCGTTTATGTGTGCCTGGTGAAGTAAAAGTAAGTAAGGGTGTGGAAGTTGGGTCATAGTTGAAAATCTACTATGCATGTATGGTAAATACTTTTTCTCAGTGAGTCTCTTACTTAAACATTGTTCTTGTGAAGCTCTCTTGTTTTTGGTGAAAAAAATGGTGCTTGGAGAAATTATCGTGTGGGCCTCTTTTCCTGGCTCCTTCCGTTGTTAGCTAATGTTAACCTACACTAAACTAGTTGATGACTGCTAACATAGCCTATGCTAACTAAAAGTGTGTGTGTGTGTGTGTGTGTGTGTGTGTGTGTGTGTGTGTGTGTGTGTGTGTGTGTGTGTGTGTGTGTGTGTGTGTGTGTGTGTGTGTGTGTGTGTGTGTGTGTGTGTGTGTGTGTGTGTGTGTGTGTGTGTGTGTGTGTGTGTGTGTGTGTGTGTGGAGGAGAGGGGAGAAAAAATGTTTTCTCATGCCAATAAAGCCCCTGAGAGAGAGATTCTGATAGTACTCCATGTCCATAGACTAGAGTCTCCATGTCTCTCCAACTCTCTATTAAACAGAAAATGCAGATTAAATAAGTGAAATTGGAAGTGATGACACAAAGAATGAGCAGACAAAATTGGAAATAAAATGTTGTCACCTATACCTTCTGTTTATCAAAGAGCTGGAGAGACCGGGAGACTCAAAGAAACACTGTATAGCAATGATTACTAGCAGAATATAGTGCTTTAACCTTTTAACAAAACCCTTTTTGTTTTAACCAAAAAAAAATCACTTACCCTACCTTTTTAAATAACCACTTAAGCAACTGTCCAACATGTAATGTCAGTGTTTAGTTAAAGTAAGCTAATTACGAAATTCTACAGCCACACACACATTTCACACTGTTGTTCCCTCCCTGTATTCCTTTTTACCTCCTTTCTATCTCTCCCAGTACAGATATACTAGCTGCCTTGTCCCTCCTGTCTGTCCCCCCGGTAGCCTGCCATTGCTGCCTGGCCTCGCAAATCCCTCTGCAGTTGCTAAGGAGCGCTAGTGGGCTGCTACAGTACTTGGCGAGAGTTAGACCTCGCTGACTCCGCTGTTCTGTTGTGTTCTGTTCCAACCTCACCTAATTACAGTCATTGGTCAGCTCTGAAAGTAATCACCCCCCTATGCTTCAAGACAGGCTGCTACGCACACTGTAAGACATCAGTATACATGACTAGGTGTGCTGCCAAGGCAATGACACTATAGCGCCTTTAACCAAAGTGCTACACAGTGTCAGATGCATTCATCACCCATTCACAATCCCATAGACATGCCGATGGCGGAGGAAACCATGCAAGGCCCCAACCATGCTTATTGGGAGGGGCCCGATAAAGCAGTTAGGGTTTTAGTGTCTTGCTCAGTGACACCAGGAGGAGCTGGGGATTGAACGGGTAACCCTCAAGGTCCCAGACGGCCACTCTATGTGGACCCTGAGCCAATATCGACCTATAGTGTACACAAGACGTTTTCAAAGTGGGGGCTGCCAGGGGCCGTGAGGGGGGCCAAGAAAGCAGAAAAAATAAATACATAAATAAATAAATATACGGTGACTTGCTGGTGGACAGTTATAAAGTAGGTTAACTTGTAAACAGGTTTGGCGACAGCACTCATGTGCATTGCATCTCATATTATGTCAACGAATAGACATGAAAAACATTCTAATAGATTTTATTATAATCGACTAAGTTGATTAGTCTAACCACTCACTGCATTATACTTGTACACTGGTACTGTACTGGTACAATGGTGCCGTGCAAAATTGGTTATCTACAAGCACACAATGCGGCGCATTGCGACACGTTGGGAACTTGTAGATCTGCTATTTTCACTATATGTTTTTTTTAATAATCGTTCATTAATCTTTATCGAGGCAAAAGTTTGAAATAATCGTGGTATTGATTTCAAGTCATGTCGCTCAGCCCTAGAATGTTGGTGGTATCTTATCAGTGGACTCTGTTTCCAGTGTGAGTTAAGGATGTGACCTTCCTGTCAGAACAGGAAGTGGTTGTCCATCTGTCCAGGCAGACAGGAAGTGCAATGCGAGGTGTATGTGAATAGAAGACCTCCCACATGGACAGCTCAATGTCTGAATGAGTGAGGAACTGCAGCTCTTTAGCAGGTTGCCACGTTAAAATAGTTACACAAAAACATCAATTCCACTTTGTGTCCGCCAGGCCAAAGGCGTGGCAGAGATTATGTTTTGTACCCTGTCTGTCCGTCCGTCCGTCCGTCCGTGAGTGTGTCCGTCTGTGTGTCTGTCTGTGACCAGCTAATCTCCGGCACCGTTGGGCTGATGGCAGCGAAACTGTACACGCACACTCCCTGGATGCCAGAGCAGGACCTATGCCACACATTTTTCAGATCGGCCTGTTATAGCGCCAGAAGGAGGTTTATTTTTGCAAAACACATGTTTACATATTACTCCTCCATGCAAATCGGTACACAGCATCTCTATAAACAAAACGTGTCATTCAGATTTTTCGTATTCCATCCTGATTGGCTAAGATTGGCTTCCAAAGTTTTCAGGAGTGCTCCGTTTTGAACAAAATGCCTCAAATAATGAACCCAGCGTGCAATTTCCGCATGCACATTCCCACTAGGCAGACAAAGAAATGCCACTTAAATTTTTTCAAATCAGCCTAATATTTCCAGAAAATTGGTAGACATGATCTCTATAGTCATGTGATCAAGACGAATCTGTTTTTTCATATTCCATCCTGATTGTCTATGATTGACGTCTAAAGTTTGCAGAAGTGGCCTGTTTTGAACAAAATGCCTCAAATCATGAACGCAGTGTCGGATTGCGGTGAAACTTTGCATGCACATTCGCAGATTTCGCACTACATTGAGGAACAAATGCCACCCGTTTGACATTGCCCTATTATAGTGCCACCAGGAGGCCGCTTTTTGCAAAACACACTTTTTGATATTACTCCTACAGATTTTTTCCAAACATCACGCAAATTGATGCACATCATCTCTATAGTCATGTGATCAAGACGGATCTGTCCCATTCATATTCCATCAACATTACTGGCCCACAATAACCTACCTGCCCTGGTGGAGACCTGTGCTCTAAGGAGCACATGTTTACAGAATAAACTTTTTGTGTTTACCATAATGACTTTGGTAAGAATGATGTATTCAAAATCTATGCTTTAAATGAATCGTAATTACATGCTAGAAGAATCATCGTGGATGTAGCTGGATTTATGGTTCTTCTCCTTTAACAGAATCACACCACCTTAGAGAAACGGTAATGCTAATGTAATCACAGTGAAGACAACATACTGTAGACTATGTGTGTTTATATACGGGGACAGTTCACAAACTTAATTCCACAACACACAAAAGAGTCAACAACTTGTGTAGAAGAATCCATTTGTGTGGAACACAAAGAAAACAAGAAACACTGTTTCCTGCTACAGTATGACGCCAGCCTCTGGAAGGCAGGTGTGTTGACCAGGATATAATTACCCAGAAAGCTCTGTAAACACAGTCCACAGGACTCATTTAACAGTTAGTTGATGGGGGTAACCGACTGGCCAACTTCTTGGTTCCTGCACTGATTAAAGTGATTGCTATAGATTGTACAGGCTTTGTTGGCTCCAGTTTTCTAAGCTTGAGGCTGACCTTCACAGTTGTGCTGTGTGTACATGTGTCTTTATCTGGTTCTGTGACTGGCTGTGTGAGTGTGTCTCTAATCTTGTGTTTGTACAAAAGCTAAGCTCAATGGTGTATGTGCTACAGTACACTTTGTAGTCCTGAAATTCAGAAATGAGTTAGCAATGGGTTCCCTTGACTAGAGCCTGACTGATGCCAGATTTTGGGCATCACTAAGTATAACTCGGGCTTTAGGGTTTTTGTTACAAAGGGCAAAAAAAGGTAAACATTTCATTTATAAAATTGGCATCATAAAATGTTGATGTATGTATGTATTCTCATAAGTGTGTGTGTGTGTGTGTGTGTGTGTGTGTGTGTGTGTGTGTGTGTGTGTGTGTGTGTGCATGCACGTGTGTCCGCGCGTGTGTCCGTGCATGCGCGTGTGTGACTGCTACATTCCATTACTCAGGCTATTACTCTGGCTAAACACTCATGTCCCTCAATAATAAAGACAGAATGCTGCAGTGATACAGCCTGATAGGAGGTCAGGACATCTTTAGAAGACATCAGACTGGGGGAGGGTGGGATAGGGGAATGTGGTATAGTATATATACATTTTGTCTCTGTCCTTTTTGTGATACCATATATGAAGAAGATGCTATGTACAGTATACTCGCCCGTGGGCTTTGTCTAAAAAAAACGAATAAAAATATTTTGAAAAGAAAAGAAGATTGACTAATATATCGGCCATTATTTTACTTTTCTTTTACGACATCAGTATCACTAATTCGATTTTAAACTATTTTTAACCCTATATGGTATGACCGTAGTCCCTCAGGGCTTTTCTGTTACTATGGGGAAACCTTCGCTAAAAATATTTTCAGCGAACGCTTTCCCCACAATTCCGACGCCGGGGTTTAAGTGGTTAACCCCTTTCAACCTGGTGTCCCTATTTTAAGCGTGTCATTATAGGCACCATTTTTCAAATATTTCCAAAACTATGCAGTGGGATAATTTGACAAGAACATTGGGAAAGAACACTGAAAACCCTTGTTAAGCTTGTCACTTTTTGCAGAAAAACTGTTGTTACCACTATGTGCAATCTCACTCGTGTGTGTGTTGGGTAGTTCATGATCAATTCGTTCCAAAGAACTAGTTCATTGCAGTGTGAACAGGAACAAAATTGTTCACTTCCTGAAACTGTTGGGTTCACGCTTTTGTTCATGCCTCCCCCCACCTCCCCCCGTACACAGGACGGGAGAGCGGGCTGTATGCGCAACGTAATAATAACGCTCCCGCCCGCGATAGTGTTTTTCACAAGACTATAGCGCTACTGAACTGTGAACGTGAACGAATCATTTAAAGGAGACATCCGGTCATTTTAAGTGTTATGTTTGATGTGTGTCAAATCACTTACCAACGTAGGAATGAAAATCGCGTGACTCCACAGATCCCCCTATCGACCCCCACCGTTGTCATGATAGTAGGATGCTGGATAGCCCAAATTCGCCTATTTTAACAAATGCAAAGTCTGTTTTTTTGCTTCTAGTACTCATTGTTGAGTCCCATGATAATGTAACAGGCGCTAAAACTCCGAGAAGCTAACGGCTAATAACAGAACGAGCTAATGCTGGGGCTGCTTATCTCTCTGCATGGCAGCCCCAGGTTGCCAGGTCGGGAGAGAAACCAGCAACCAGCATTAGCTCGTTCTGTTATTAGCCGTTAGCTTGTCGGGAGTTTTAGCGCCTGTTACGTTATCATGGGACTCCACAATGAGTACTAGGAGAAAAAAACAGACTTTACATTTGTTAAAATAGGCAAATTTGGGCTATCCAGCATCCTACTATCATGACAACGGTGGGGGTCGATAGGGGGATCTGTGGAGTCACGCGATTTTCATTCCTACGTTGGTAAGTGATTTGACACACATCAAACATAACACTTAAAATGACCGGATGTCTCCTTTAACGGATCATTGCCGTGAACATGAACAAAATCGTTCGTTCACTGAAATGAATGTTTTTTTCCCACCACGTGTGTGTGTGTGTTTTGTGTGTGTGTGTGTGTGTGTGTGTGTGTGTGTGTGTGTGTGGGAGGCTAGAAGAGGGTCTGAGAGCTATAATGAGGTAGGACAGAGGGCTTAACAGAGGAGTGAAGCCCCCTCTGTATGTTTGTTTATTTGTTTGTTTTCTCTCTCTCTCTGTGGCAGGAGGCAGGGGTCTGCCCCCTGTGGTATTTCCCAGCCTGTTAAGGGCCTCTACACACTGCCAGATATTTAAAGTGGTCGGGGAGTCATCAGATCGTTAAGCACTTAACACTACACAAGTCTTTTTCTTGAAATCGGCTTGTCATATATCGTTGTGGTTTTCACACTATACGATAGATCTCCGACAAGGGATCACACATTGAAAGATGTTTCACCACGATGTGATCCACCCGACCCAATACATACATTTGTTTTTATTCCAAACATCTCACACAAATGTGCAAGGCTCCCGTGATATATGCGCGAGACCGAGACAGGACGCTATGATTAACATTAAATAATTCTCTATTTCTCTGTATGTCTCTCTCTCTCTCTCTCTCTGAAACAAACGTTTCAAAAAGTCAACCACGACGCATTTAAGATCAGAAGCAGTGTTGCCGTGTCCGCTTATTGTAAGCGAGTTGCTTGTAAAAAATATTGGTGGTTGCGTTTTTTTTAGCTTATTTCTAAAGTGTTAAGGTCCTTACATACCGGCGAATATGGCGAATATACGCAAAATTCGGACTCGTTCCGAATAATTAAAAGACGCTTTTTCGCTTCGCTTTTTCGCTTTTTTGCTCCGTGTACGGAGCCATTGACTTTATAAGGTTTTCTAAAAAAACGCATTATTCGCACGAAAAAATCGCCCCGGTGTGTAACAACCTTTAGTTGCTTATTCGACCTTGAACAGATGCGTTCCCGGTCTTAATTAGTTAATACCCAGGGGGCAAACCCCCCCTTTTTTTGGAAACCTGCATTTGCCCTGCCATCAAAGGTTGGCCACCAGAAATAATATCTATGACCCAGTAGGATCACAACCTATATGGACAACCCGGTCAATTTTTTGCTGGAAATCCAATATGGCCGCCTCAATATTAGCCCCTATCAGAAAATAGCTTTGGCGATAACTTTTGAACCAGATGGGCTAGAAATGCAAACTTGGTGTCTATTTCATGGTTTCAGAGCATGAGAAACTCAATGGAATACTTATTTTTATGATTAGGTGTGTCTGGACCTTTACTTTGCATATTTCCAAGATGGACGCCACCCGAAAATGAGTTTTACTATGACTTTTACAGTGACAGCTAACTGTTATGGCAAAAAGTCTGCTTTTTAAGCAATATGAACACATTTGGTCAGTTTGAGCTTTCATTTCTATGTTGTCAATATGGCTGCAGTTATAAATAATGTATGGTATTACATTTTTGCTCAGATTCTATCTATAGTTGTGGGGATGATTGCAGTGAAAAATCTGAGAAAAAGCCCACAATGTATCTTATGTATCATTTTAATAAACTAACTACAATATAAACAGACACATGCACACTACAAGACTTGCCAAAAACTTCAACTTTAGGGCTACACAAATTAACATAGTGGTATGCATTCAAGTAACATAACAAAATATAGACTACTTAGTGACAAACAGAGTAAAAGCGGATTTGAGGTTGCCTACAAAAGGTTCATTTTGACCTCTATGGTGCTGTCTTGCCTGCTTCTAAAGCCAATGATACTATGGTACAATGCTATTCACTGTCACTGTTGTCACGTGTTGCACTGATCCTGCTGCATCGTGTCTCCAGTCCCTAGCAACGGCATCCTAAGTAGCATGGAATTTCCTTCTTTGCACAGGAACAGTTTTTCTGGCAGCCTTTGATACAGCTGCATGATATTGCCTTGTTCATTGACACAGGCCAGGCTGGCTCGGTAGATGCAAGGCGGACTGCATTGCTAGCACTGAGAGACCATCCATACTCTGCGAAAGAGGGAATATCCGGCTTGGCGATGTGTGCACATTTATCTATTATGGTTGCTAGAGCAGCTCTTCTCAGGTGCAGGTCAAAGGCATTCTCTGTCGGGGGCAGCAGCTTTAAGAGGGTTGATCTATTATTGAGGAACTTGTACACTCTAAGCTTACTCAGGTCAAAATCCTCCGGGTGGTCTGCTTTGGATGTATATACAGCAATTGTGAGGTCTTGTGCCTGATTGATGACGTCATCTGAGAGGGAATCAGAAGAGTTTTCACCAAACTCCTCAAGTGCAGGTAGATCCAGACACATGCTGGCCTTGAACCATGCCTTCTTCCCAGTGAAGAAGGGATAGCTGGTGGTATCTCTGCCACTTAAACTATGGATAAAGGGCAGGGCACGACACCGTGCGAGCCCCAGTGCTGATACCATTTGATGGATAGGAAGGTATGAATTTTGCTCTGTTCTCACCCACAGCTCTGGAAGGCATCTGAGATGGGTTGCTTTATAGTAAAGGCACATGATGATGATGTCTGTGTCATTGGCATGGATGACAACTCTGTCAACTTTGTCATTCTGGACACTGTACAGGGTGTGGAGTATTATTCTTGTATCAGCCTCCTGTTGTGTGGATTCTAGTGCAGGGACATCTTCAATAGACCCCTCCTTGATCACCACACTCATTGTCTCTTCTTTAAACCCCCCACCCAGGTAAAGATGTGTTGTAACAAGGGCCGACTTAAGTTTCTCATTTTCACACCATTCGTCACAGAGGAAACTCAATAGGTTTGCCTTGTTAGCTGACACAGCAAAAAACTCCCGAGGATCTGGAGCTGTGTAATGCATACTGACTTCATATTCTTTGGAAGGTTTTGGTCGAGCATATCTGTGTTCTTGCTCAGCTGTCTTAAGACTAGGTCCACTGTACCGGTCACAACAGAAGTGAAGGATCTCTGTGCCAGCAGGCACATCATTCAACAGCAGACGTTGGTATCGTTCAGCGATTGTTCCAAATGCTTCACCTTTCAGGAACGACCAATGGTGTATGGCATACATGGCATCAATAACTACTGCTGTTTTTCTGTCTTCTGTAGGCAGGTCAGGGATGCATGCAACTTTGGTCTCCTCTTTCAGGACCTTCACAAGGCTTGCCTTGGTACCTGTTCTCATCCTGCCATCTTCCTGGAAGAGGGAAGGGGGGGAAGTCACTGCACTCGTGGTTGCCTATAAAGTCAACAAGGTTGAGTTCTCCACCACTGGCTATGATTTGGGTCATGCGCAGGAGGGCAGTAATTTCATTGCTCTTGCCAGGTGCTGAGGTTTACCCCTTCGATTTTTTGGATTTTGTGTTTTGAGGGGGTTAGTCTCCACTGCTGCCATGACCTTGACTACCATCTCTGCATCCCGGTTACACGACTCTGACCAGACTCATGGTGTGGGTTGGAGGTGGTGCATAGACTTGAGCTCTGCAGAGACAGCTGCAGTGAGTGGTTTTGTGTAGACCCATTTTGTCCGGGCAGCAGGGCTGAGTGTAATGCCATCCAGACCGCTTGCTTCCTTGGCATCAGCATTATAGGTCTGCTCCAGTAGCATGTCAAGAGCAACACTGTGGCTGCCATCTGCTCGTCTGCCAACAAATCACCTGCCATCAGTGCTTCATGTACCTCTGAAGCTGTTTCTGGTAGTTTCTTCATCTCAGCCAAATACAGAGGTAAAGATTGCAGCCCGTACTTGTAGTGGCCTGCTGCAGTGAGGTAGGGTAGCATTCTTGCTGATTTACAGAGATGTCCTGTCCAGTCACCTTCCCGATCGTAGTAGATAAACCTTTGGAGAATATCTGACATCTCCAGGAAGGTTGCCCAGAGGACTGCAGTTGGTTGCCCATTCAATGATTCCTGAAAAAGCAGCAGCTGCTCTCCTAGGACTGCCATCTCTGGACGCCTCGCCTGGATAGCAATGCAGTCCCCCTTGCATCTACCGAGCCAGCCTGGCCTGTGTCAATGAACAAGGCAATATCATGCAGCTGTATCAAAGGCTGCCAGAAAAACTGTTCCTGTGCAAAGAAGGAAATTCCATGCTACTTAGGATGCCGTTGCCAGGGACTGGAGACACGATGCAGCAGGATCAGTGCAACACGTGACAACAGTGACAGTGAATAGCATTGTACCATAGTATCATTGGCTTTAGAAGCAGGCAAGACAGCACCATAGAGGTCAAAATGAACCTTTTGTAGGCAACCTCAAATCCGCTTTTACTCTGTCACTAAGTAGTCTATATTTTGTTATGTTACTTGAATGCATACCACTATGTTAATTTGTATAGCCCTAAAGTTGAAGTTGTTGGCAAGTCTTGGAGTGTGCATGTGACGTGTGTGTCTGTTTATATTGTAGTTAGTTTATTAAAATGATACATAAGATACATTGTTGGCTTTTTCTAAGATTTTTCACTGCAATCATCCCCACAACTATAGATAGAATCTGAGCAAAAATGTAATGCCATACATTATTTATAACTGCAGCCATATTGACAACATAGAAATGAAAGCTCAAACTGACCAAAAGACTTTTTGCCATAACAGTTAGCTGTCACTGTAAAAGTCATAGTAAAACTCATTTTCGGGTGGCGTCCATCTTGGAAATATGCAAAGTAAAGGTCCAGACACACCTAATCATAAAAATAAGTATTCCATTGAGTTTCTCATGCTCTGAAACCATGAAATAGACACCAAGTTTGCATTTCTAGCCCATCTGGTTCAAAAGTTATCGCCAAAGCTATTTTCTGATAGGGGCTAATATTGAGGCGGCCATATTGGATTTCCAGCAAAAAATTGACCGGGTTGTCCATATAGGTTGTGATCCTACTGGGTCATAGATATTATTTCTGGTGGCCAACCTTTGATGGCAGGGCAAATGCAGCACACCCCCCTTTGCCCCCTGGGTATAAGGTTTCATTGTTAGCAGCAGCTCAGTACTTACAGTGTTGAGCCTTTTTGGAATGAATGATCTGGCCACGTCTTTTGTAAAAAACTACACATTGACGAAGGGCCCACTCCATTTCCAGAACCGCTCAGACCAGCTGTCACCTATTTAGGTACACACTTCAATGAGGAACCTCCCAGGCGTATACAGTACACACAGTCATTCACATATGTAGTACTAGGATGTCCTACATAATTAATTCCTTAATCCAGGGGTCTTCAACGTTTTCAGGCCAAGGACCCCCTAGCTGAGAGAGAGATGAAGCAGGGACCCCCTCTATATTGTATAAAATTGTGTTTCAGATTTAACTTTTTTTGTTTACTTGGTCTGCTCTTTTTTCCCTCTACACCAATAGCCCCTTTGCCAAGAAATAGCCGATCTACAAGCTCACACTTGTAGATCTGCTATTTCTTGGTAAAGTTCTCCTTAAAAGGGATGCTAGGGTTCAAGTGGTTAAGGTAAAAAAAATATCATATCACACAAAGATTTGCCGGCCCCCCTGTAGTAACTCTGAGGACCCCCTAGGGGTCCCGGACCCCCTGTTGAAGACCCCTGCCTTAATCTATAACTACTCTCACCTTAGCACTCTATCCATCATTTTATCTAACTCTAAACCCACAACCCTAAATTTCTGAGGACATCGGATCCCCACGAAGGTAGAAAAACAAGGGAACACTCATTCTGCCTAATGTTTAATTTATAGTCCGAACATGGCCGATCTACAAGCTCTCGCAACACGTTGTGTGATTGTAGATCGGCTATTTTTAGCACGGGATTAAGTGTATATCAGGCTCCAGTCACAGGAAAGGGATTAGGTTTTCGCGCACGCACACACGCGCACCTCCCAGGCAGATAAAGGTCGATCTTCCCTGCTTTGATGAGAGAGGATGCGTGGTGATGCTGTGTGCATGTCAGCTGCCAGCCGTCCATCGATGGGAGCTCAGAGGGACTTTAAACTCTTAAGAACAGAAAGGAGGAAGGAAGCTTTGATCCCTGCAGCTGTGTGTATTGTAAAATGTGCTGCATTTCTATAGTGCCTTTATCCCAAGGCGCTTTATAATTTGCGTTACATTCAACCATTCACACACAGATGGCAGAGGAAACCATGCAAGGCAGCAACCTGCTGATCAGCATGCAGCAAAGATGTAGATAGAGGAAACTCCGGACGATCGATTGATAAGGCTTTGATCAGATGTTAACAATGTCTATTCCTCAAATTCTATTACACCTGTGAGGACATTTGGCCCTCACACGCAGTGGTGTAAAGTAACTAAGTACATTTACTCAATTTTGAGGTATTTTTACTTTACTGGAGTATTTTCAGTACTTTTACTTCTACTCCACTACATCTCGGCAGCGGCAGTGGCTCAAGGGTAGAGTGGCCAGATGGCAACCGTGAGGTTCCCAGTTCGATCCCGGGCTCCCCCAGAGTTAGTGTCGAAGTGTCCTTGAGCAAGCCGCTGAACCCCTAATGCATCGGCTATTTTCAAAAGATTTGTATACATTTGAAAACTTGTGAAATGGGACATTCTGCACAATGACTACTTTCTACATTTTGATACCAATACCTTTACTCAAGTAAATTTTGAATTCGGGACTTGTAACAGTATTTTTACATTGCAGTATTGATACTTTTACTTAAGTTAAAAATGTGAGTACTTTTTCCACCACTGCTCACAAGTATAGTGATACAAGTACACACGCACCCACTCATGCCAGCTCACTCAACGTCAGTCACGGAGTATGGAGTGAATGGTGCAGGGAGGGAGTAGCTGCCATGAACATTTGTCAGACAACAATAGGCTGAGTTCAGTGAAGTGATCAAGGATTTAAGAGTGCTAAGAACAGGTTATGCCGAAAAGAGAACTGGGATAGTAGGAATAGGAAGTAAGGATTGGCAAAAGAATCGCTCATGCATGCTTCATTCCTTAATCTCCAACTCACACCTTCAACCCCTAAAACTAAGCCCTAAACCCACAACCCTACATTTGTGAGGACATTTGGATCAAAAACAAAGGGAACTCACATGCAATGCATTCTGCCTAATGTTTAATTTATAGTCCTAAATTAGATGATCTTCAATATTTTGACAGGCCTAATTACAAGAAGCACCTCCTGTCTTTATCGACTGGGTGCGGTATCACTTACACCAGCACCCGGGCTGGCAGCCACAGGACATGGAGTGGGGTGATTGCCACTCTCTGCCATCTGCCCCCCCCCCCCCCCCCCCCCTCAGGGTACGTCACAGCGGGACAGCAGAGAAATGAGGCCTCTCTGTCACTGGGCTGGTGTTTGGAGCCAGTGCCACCAGGCCCTGTGCCAAGGTTACCATGGCTGGATCCTCCTGCCAGGCACAGCATCCAACCCAGCACCAAACACAGTGGGGGGAGGAGGTGTGTGTGTGTGTGTGTGTGTGTGTGTGTGTGTGTGTGTGTGTGTGTGTGTGTGTGTGTGTGTGTGTGTGTGTGTGTGTGTGTGTGTGTGTGTGTGTGTGTGTGTGTGTGTGTGTGTGTGTGTGTGTGTGTGTGTTGGGGGAGAGAGAGAGTCGATTCTCAGTACATAGAACTACTAAACATACAAACAGATCAACTACCCTTAAACACATTTGAAACACTTACGTGTTTATTGTGTACAATTCTAAATGGATTTGAAAGATTTCTGCCATTTGTTCCAAAGGTTTTATACCAAGTGACGGCAAAATATTGAAATATTGCTGCTATTTGTTTCAATAGTTTTATCCCAAGCTAATCTTTATTACTATTTCTGACAGCAAATGCACAATTATTTTGTAAGGTACTTTATTACCTTTTAATTGTACAGACATTATTTTGTTCTGATTGTTTTGAGAGAGAGGGAATCTTATATAAAGTTACATGGATTACCAGTGAACAATATTATGATGCTGATGCTCACTGTTGCACACACACACACACACACACACACACACACACACACACACACACACACACACACACACACACACACACACACACACACACACACACACACACACACACACACACACACACACACACTCTGCATGTCATGTCATGTCGACTACAGTGTGGCAGCTACAGATTCTCTGTAGTTTGTCTTTTGCACTGCAGGCTAGCAGGCTGCTAGACTGCATACAGTAGAAGGATGCATAATGAATCATGTTTTTTCTAAGAAACACACAGACACACACAGTCACACACACACACACACACACACACACACACACACACACACACACACACACACACACACACACACACACACACACACACACACACTGTAAGCATTCCCCCCCCTTTCCTTTTGTCCAAACTGCCTCTCTAACAATGGCGTGTGCTCCGTTTTTTTTCCTTCATGTCACCAGCCCACGATGCCTAATTTCCTTTCCACTTCCTGAAAGGCAGGAAGTGGTGCGCCTTCGTGCATCTTCCTCAGGTCAGAGAGAGGGATGGAGAGAGAGAGAGAGATATGAGATTGGAGCCAGGGCAAAGTGGGATCAGGTTCAGTCAGTGCAAGGAAACCAAACTTAATTGGTGGAGCGCGGAGGGACACAAAATATATGTGGATGTATGTGTGCGCAGGAACGCATGTGCGTGCGTTTGTGTGTGTACAATAATAGCACCTTCTTACCAATCTGGGAACTTCGGTAAAGTTTCTTTACCTTTTGTTTTTGCCTCTGGGGGCACCATCTCCTTTTTTGTGTAGAAACAGGAACTCTGTTTGGCTCCACCCCTTTCTTAGTCCACTTCCTCCCGGGTGCTTCCGTGTTTATTCCTACTAACAACAACACTACATGGTTAGGGCAGTGGTGCTGACAGATTCTGCTGTTAGCAGAATCTTACTGTCTCTCACCTCCTTTCATTTTATTTAGCAGTATATCTCCAACTGCGTGTGTGTGTGTGTGTGTGTGTGTGTGTGTGTGTGTGTGTGTGTGTGTGTGTGTGTGTGTGTGTGTGTGTGTGTGTGTGTGTGTGTGTGTGTGTGTGTGTGTGTGTGTGTGTGTGTGTGTGTGTGTGTGTTTGCGCCTGACTGTATGCATGCGTGGGATGTGTTTCCTTTGAGGTTCCTCAAGTGCATGTTCTCAGACAAAATCAAAGCAGTTCAAAGATGTGCTGCACAATAGCAGCAGCTTGCACTGCTGCCCTCAATGCTGAGCGTGAGCATCCAGCCTGCCCATATAACACACATACACTCACAAGTGGAAAGCAACTGGGTACATTTACTCAAGTACTGTACTTGGGTACAAGTTTGAGGTTTAGTCATTTAAGTTACTAGTTATTTTATAGATTTAGATAAAACAAATAAAAGAATACAAAACATACCACATTAACCACTTAAAGACACACTGAAGTGACATTTTCGGTCATTTTATTTTGAAGGTTCAGCCCGAAACGTCGGCTCAACGACTCTAAACCAATCAGAAGGTCCCATCCCTTCAGGCTATGGGACGTTGGATTTCAATCACTTCAGCCGTGCTGGCACACGGCTAGTGTTTGTTTACAAGAGAGAGAGACGGCCAGTGAAGCACGTTTGCTACTACCTGGCTTATTTCTAACCTATAATGTTTTCAGATACATATTTTAGTGTGCAGATGAAGTTTAAAATGAGTAATACACTCATCTTCAATGAGATTCAAAACGGAGTATCTCTGTAATTAAAATCAGCTGTGTTTGAAGAACGTGCAGCTATGGGAATCAAACAGGTGCATGTAATCAAGATTCATTTATATTCGTGAAGGCTGTATTATGTCATCACGCAGCACGTTTTCGTTTACAGGAAGTAATTAAGATTGGCTTTTTAGGGACTTTAGATGTAAAAATACACAAAAATGGGTTTTTTTCATTTTTTTTGGCATCTATTGTATGGTATGCCCATATGATGACCACGGATATGCTCTAAAAGTGTGAAAAACATATTTTTCATTTCACTACACCTTTAAGCTCTATTTTATACTTATGTTATTCAAAAATAACCAATATACAAGCTTACAATGTGTTGCATCACAAGATGGTAGATCGGCTGTTTAAAAACAAAAATTATACATATTTTTGAAATTGTGTCAACTCGTTTATACAACAGTCTTGCTTCTTGCTTATCGATTAATCTTTATTAATTTACCTACATGCAAGATTGGTTCTAAATGTCGGTTTCGATATATTTTCGTTAATTGGCCATCCCAATAGTCTCAAGTGCTGCTGGCAACATATTCTCTCTCTCTGCTCTCCAACTGTAGCTCCCTTCCTAAACCCCACCCATCCCACCCCACCCTCTCTCTTCCTACTGCCTTTTCCTTCCTCTCTCTCCTCCTTCTTCCTTTCTTTCTCTCTCTGTCTCTCTCTCGCCCTCTCTCTCTCCCTCTCTATTTGTCCATCATTCCTCCACTGTATGGTGGGTGTTGGTCCTTCCTGCTGTTTCCTGTTGTAATGACATCATCATCACCCTACCGTGTGTGTGTGTGTGTGTGTGTGTTACACTATGTGTGTGTTTGTACGCTTCTATGTGATGAGAGTAGGGCTGCAGCTATCCATTATCATCTTAGTGATTTGTATTCATTTGTATTTATCAACAACTTGGTTAACGGCTTAAGCATTATACTTCTACAAAGAAAAAATGGGAAAATAGGCAATATACAAGCTCACAAGCAAAAATAGCTGATTTACAAGCTCACAGCGCGTCGCAATGCGGATCATTGTGAGCTTGTAAATCACCTATTTTCACTATTTTGAAAAGAAACAATTACATTTCTTTTTGACCTTTCGCCTATAACAATATGCCCAAAATAGGGATTGATTGTTGATTATTTTATAAAATATTCAATATTTTAGTTTTCCCTAAAAGCTCACAATGTGACACATTTACAACGCATCGTGAGCTTGTAGATCGGCTATTTTCGGCCAAGAGATTTGGTGTAGAAACTAAGTGTAAGTGGTTAAATAAACATGGACCTGACTTGACTCTACCTCAGTGGTTCCCAACCTTTTCTGGATCAGTGCCCACTTGGAAAACTCGAAAGCGGTCGTGGCCCACTCATCTGCTCATCTGCTCATCAGCTCATAGCGCGGCACCGCGTGCCGCGCTACGAGCTTGTAGATCTGCTATTTTTTTTAAATCATGAAAATGTGTTCAAATCTTTGAATATATATATTTTTAAAGCGAACATTTTTAACTCAAATCTTTGCTTCTGGGGGTCCCTGGAACAACATATTTTGAGATGGGGGTCCACGGCCAAGTACATATCATTTTGGGGGTCCTTGACATGAAAAAGATTGAGCACCACTGATATAGAAACATACGTTTTTAAGAAAAGTGTTGAGATTTAGGAGACATGTACAATCGGCTTCAGGTCTTAACTTGTTAAGATGGGTTGGACGCATGCATTTTCAGAGCAGGTTTATTTTAATAATCAATCAACCGATTGTGTTCTGGCTTGGATCAATGGAACTACAGTTTTGCTGTATACTTAAGTTCCTGTGAAAACAATTTTTTTCAAGGTTTTAACCCATTCAATCCAGGAACGCATCTACAAATGTCTTACAATGTCTCCTAACTGTTTTCTGAAAAACGTACGTTGCTATAATAATATCAGTGGTTCTCTGACTTTTTCATGTCTAGGACCCCCAAAATTATATGTATTTGGTCCCGGACCGCAACCTCAAAATATTTTGTTCCAGGGACCCCCAGAATCAAAGATTTGAGTTAGAAATGTTTGCTTTAAAATATATATATATTCAAAGATTAGCACTAATCTTTTTTTTCTAATCTATTTTTAAAACAATGGCAGATCTACAAAATAGCAATCTAAAATGACACAGATGCGTTCCTGGTCTTAATGGGTTAAAGACAATAAATACCTTGAAATAGTTCTTTTTTTATAATTTCTAAACATTAATATTATATGATATTATCAATTAAATTGTAGTGTTTTGCCAATTATCTGGGAGCCCACTTTCAATATCCACATGTCCTACCTGTGGGGAATGGCTGCTCTACCTAATGACACTCCAGTGCTCCCTGAAGGGAGGCTCTGTAATTGTGCTTCTAATCTCACCAGTGTTTGAGGTAGAGTAGAAAACAATGATGGCCCCCTATCTCCTCCGCTCGTCTTCTGTTTATAGTTTATAGTGCTGGATATTAAACTCTCAGCCAACACCCATAAAGCCTGGCGCCTGTGCCAGCCTAATAACATCTAACGGCTACCATAAAACTTGGCTTCTATCTCTGCAACACCAGCCAAGTGTTTTCCTCTGACAGGTGGCATTGCGATGGCAGACTGCTGTAGCCGTGGCATGTCAAATCCACAGCACCACATACTGTAGAAAATGGCATTAATGCATTCATTAATGTAATGATTTTAATTTATTTATTATAAAAGCATGTTC
The DNA here is from genome assembly GCF_963454915.1 of Gymnoscopelus microlampas. NCBI lineage: Eukaryota > Metazoa > Chordata > Actinopteri > Myctophiformes > Myctophidae > Gymnoscopelus > Gymnoscopelus microlampas. The sequence goes on from NC_139959.1 coordinate 28,073,461, forward strand.
AATTATTCACATCGCATGACAGTGGTTCTCAAAGTGGGCTCTGGGGACCCCCCGGGGGGTCCTTGGAGGGGTCACAGGGGGGTCCCTAGCTAAATTAGTTAAAATGGCATCGCAATCATTGTAACTACTTAACCATATTTTATACTGTTGTGAGCTTACACAGTAGATCTGCTATTTTCTTTTTAAGTTAAATATTAAAGGACGACTTCACCACTTTTCAACCTATCTTCATATAATAGGTCCTCACTAATGCTCATGATAAAATGATACCATTTTTTTCTACTTGGTCTGTGTCTCATAGGAGGGCTGTGGACAGTCCAGAAACCTGTCTACCAGTGACATCATCGTTAGGCAGGATTTTTCCCCCAAAAAAGATTACAATTTTTTTATTCAGATTTGTATTAAGTCGAGAACAATGGGATCTATTATTGCATTGCAACTTTCCAGGAATACAAAGCCTGCAGTTTCTATTAGCTTGGATTCCCCATCGATGATGTCACTGGTAGACAGGTTTCTGAACTGTCCACAGCCCTCCTCTGAGACACAGACTGATTAGAAAAAAATTGTACCATTTTATCATGAGCATTAGTGAGGACCTATTATTTGAAGATATGTTGAAAAGTGGTGAAGTCGTCCTTTAAATATTTTCGTTTGTTTCAGATTTTCTTTTTAAACACAAATTAACTTTTGGAGGCCCTTGACATGAAAAAGTCTGAGAACCACTGCTGTATGATACAGTAACTTGAAATAAGAGCCAACACGTGGATGTTTCTGCTGTAAGTAATGCTGTCCTCTTGTCTTCTCCTCTGCAGACCTGCCCATGGAGTACAACCCCTCTGACCACCCCAGAGCCAGCACCATCTTCCTCAGCAAGTCACAGACTGACGGTGAGCACCCGCCAATCAACCACCCACACACTCAACCTCATCACATCCCCACACACACACACACACACACACACACACACACACACACACACACACACACACACACACACACACACACACACCCACTGGTCTGGAGAACCACTGGTCTAAGCCATGTAGAAAGACATTATCATTGGTGATAGAATGCATGCAGACAGCATTCCACCTGCTGCAATAAGGGATGGGTCCTACATTTAAACCTTAAACACAGGCCCCCCCAGAGCTGCACTCACAATGAGTTTGACCTCATGGCCCCTGGGTGGGATATGTTGTGTGGTGGAAGCGAATGAGAAACCATGTCCTCTCCCTCAGTGTATTACTGTCCACACACCCTTGAGTCATCCATTAGGGTTAGGGTTGGGGTGCCCAATGGAGCTGCTCGACTGAAAGCTGTGGCTTTACTGGGCAACTGGTCATTGTGTCTCTCTCCATATCTCAGTATCATGGTCAGTTTCATGGTCAATATGTCAGTATCATGGTCAATATCATGTCAGTATCATGGCCAGTATCATGGTCAGTATCATGGTCAATATGTCAGTATCATGGTCAATATCATGTCAGTATCATGGTCAATATCATGTCAGTATCATGTCAGTATCGGAGGTCGGGATTCAATACACCGCCCGGGTTCAATACACTGTATGGGTCATGAAGACCATACCAATGGCACTCAATGCGTCCCTGCTTGGCATTCGGCATCAAAGGTTGGATTGGGAGCAACTCCCTACGACATACTAGCGTCATGTCCAGCGGGTATTCTTGTACATCATGTGACATACTAGTGTCATGTCCAGATGGTGTACTTGTGCATCATGTGACATACAGTACTGTACTAGTGTCACGTCCAGGGGGTGCACTTGTACATCAAGCCGCCTCACGCTACAAATAGGAGATATATGCTCCTGCCCTATGGGCCACATGGCTCGGGGAGGCTACGTACTACTTATCTATATACACTAAGCCCCAACTGACACTATATTTACTAAGTATCAACGTCAATAACAGGGAAGGAACATGATCACCTGATTGTGGTATATTGAGCTGATGAAGACTTGGATGGAGAGAATTTGTGAGAGCAGAAGGTTGCGTGTCCAAGACTGGTCAAATCTTCGCAAAGTCCTGTATCTGTAGTAGTCAAAGATATGATATAGTAGGAGCCTCCAGTTGGTACAGTCCTTTTGCTATGAAAAATGGCTTTGTTCCAAATTCATTGGTGTGTTATCAGTGAAACACAGTATGCCATAAACAAATAGACAAACTGGCCTTTGTGTTTTTCAGTTGCTGTGCCCAATAAGAGAGGTAAGTATGGGTTTGTAGTGGGTTGGCAGGCTGGTAGACTTACTTGCTTACTCTGTGTGTGTGTGTGTGTGTGTGTGTGTGTGTGTGTGTGTGTGTGTGTGTGTGTGTGTGTGTGTGTGTGTGTGTGTGTGTGTGTGTGTGTGTGTGTGTGTGTGTGTGTGTGTGTGTGTGTGTGTGTGTGTGTGTGTGTGTGTGTGTGTGTGTGTGTGTGTGTGTGCGCGCGCGTGCGTGCATGAGCGTGCAGGCTTATCTCTGTTTAGAGCCTGGTCTCCTGGTTTAGTCTAGCTTCTGTGTGTCATTTGTCATCAAGGCCGTGTGCCTAGCCTGTAGTTGAATTTCTGACATCACTCTGTGTGTGTGTGTGGGGGGGGTTAAGGTAAAAGTTAGGGCTGGGCAATTGAAAATAACCGATAATTAGAACCAATAACTAACTTATAACCGAATAATCGAGAAGCAAGGTTTTTATTGATAGATTGTGATTTCTTATATATCAACGAATCGACACAAATACATTTGAATATTTTTTTATAATAGACTAAATCGATTATTCTGATTAACCACTTAACCCTGTATTATACTTTCTTGTACGATGGTGGTTTTCAAAAATAGCTAAAATAGCTCATCTACAAGCTCACAACGTGACGCATTGTGAGCTTTTAGATCCGCTAGTTTCTCACATTTTCCTTAATAATTCTTTCTTTAATTTTCTTTAATCATAATCGAGGCAAAAGTTTATTGTGATAATGATTTGAAGTCATATCGCCCCGGCCATAGTAAAAGTGTTCTCCAATTGTAACTTAACAGTTGATGTCCTACAACTTCTATAGTAAGTCACACATTATGAAATACATAGACTGGAAATCCAACGTGTCAATCTGTGTGTGATTCACTGTACAATGATGTTTATGATGATAAAAAAAACATACTCTAGGTCTGACTCTGATTGCACTGGATAAAATATTTGGTGTGTGTGTGTGTGTGTGTGTGTGTGTGTGTGTGTGTGTGTGTTCACTCATTGCTTTGCCAGCCAATGTCCATTTGTGTTCTCTCTGTTAAACATGCACGCACACAATTTCTCATACAAATATATGCTGGCACACATATCTATAACCACATTCTGGTTGTATCCTAGTTTCTTTGAAGCATTTTTGGTCTCTATTTACAGTATGTGATGTGACCATTTACCCTGCTGTTTGTTGATGAGGGATACCATTAACCCTGCTCTAGCACTTGTATGTCACTCTGGATAATATTGTCTGATAAATTACTAAATTATATTTGTCATTATAAATTGTACACACACTGCACATGCAACCATGCATAATTAATGAAATGAGTCTGTCACACAATACAAAAGCAACAAATCACAGCAATTACAGCAATTTATTCATTCATTCATGGGGGTCATTTGGCATCATTTGAATGCAATGTGTGTGCTATCTCATATATAATAGTAATAATAATTAAACCATTTACACTTCTAAAGGACAACATGTAATATAATTAACACATGATTAGCCATGTCAACTGATGTTGCCAGTGTAACATTTGGAGATCGATAAAAAACTGAAGGTCTACCACCATTTGACTTGGGACAGGTTAACGACTAGAACTCCAACATCCCTATTCTGGGGGGGAACAGTCGGCAAAAATAACCGATCTACAAGCTCACAATGTTTCACGTTGCGACGTGTTGTGAGTTTGTAGATCAGCTATTTTTGGTGAAGAGATTTGGTGTATATCGAAAAAGAACGCACCAAGTACAGTGTAACTCAGGTCCGTTTTACTAAGTGTAAAGGGTTAAAGTAGTTAACTAGAAGACCTGAGAGACATTATAACTAATCGGATGTAAAATAAAACTACAGCTCCACACAATACAATCTCACATTTTAATACACTCCAAATGATGTGGGTAGGGCTGAAACTTTAGATTATTTTCTCAGCGATTATTCTATTGATTACTTTTTCAATAATCCAATAATGGAAAATAGCTAATTCACAATTTGTAGCTAAATATAGTGAGCTTGTAGCTGTTTTCACTATATTTTTTTCTTTTTAATTTTTTTCCAAAACATTTCGTCTATGACATGTCCAAAATATTGATCGGTTATTAATCTATTGTTTTATTAAAGTATCTATTTGTTTAAATAATCGATTGGTTCAATGAACTGTTTCACCCTATAAATGTGAGCTTTTTGGACATCGCTTCTTTGACTGCAGGTTACCCTGGGTAAACACTGCCCCCTGTCTGTGTGGGTTGAGCATTGCATTGTGTAGTACAGCACTGACTCCCATCTCTCTCCTCTCTTTTTCGTTTTCAGTTCGAGAAAAACGGAAGAGCTTATACATCAACCATGTGAGTATGACCAGCACTTTTACTCAAGTGTTTTCGGTTGTCTGTTGATTATTTCCTGGAGGTGGGCCTTACAGGTAGCCTGGTATTGGCCAGACTGATAACGTGGATTCACTCTCACGTTCCTCGGAGGAGGAACTTGTGAGTGAATCCACTTTATCAGTCTGGCCAACGCCAGGCTACCTTACAGGGGCTGTTAAGAGAATGTCACTAGCACAGTGGTTCTGAAATATTTTCATGTGAAGGTCACCAAATTAATATGTATTTGGCCACAGAACACCATCTGAAAATATTTTGTGCCAAGGACCCCCATGCAAGATTTTTTAAATAATGAAACCTTTTTTTTTTTTTTTAAGATTTTGAGCTTATAGATGTATATAGGGTTAAAGTGGTTAAACAGATTATGATGCTGTATTAACTCATTTTACCGGGGAACCCCCTCAAGGACCCCTGGAGGTCCCCGGACCCCACTTTGAGAACCACTTTACTAGAAGGCATTGTTGTCATTTCACCGTTTGGGCTATTTGACTTATTGAGTTTGATTGGGTTTGACGTTTTATATTATTATTATTGTTATTATATTTCAATTGCTTGTAGGCTAAACAAAACATTTTTGTCAGTTCTGTTATGGAAATGGAGATATTAATCCCTGAAACTATTTCAGCATTTTGACTTGACTGTATATTATGTTTAGCTACATTAGCTGTTCTCAACACACACGCACATGAAAAGCACCTAAAGTGCTTTTTCTTCATCATTCAGTATTTTCTGTGCACCATTTCCAAAGATCTATTTTGCATTTATTAGACTTTTATTGACTTAAGATGTAGACTTATGTTATAAAGTAGTTAATATTAGATCACCGAAATACACTTTGTCTACTGTACAGATTATTACTGTTGTTGATTTTGGCAAAGTTGGTAATTGAAGTCTCTTGTATTGTTTTTGCAAGTTCACGCACATATCGGAGAACAAGGTAATTGATCACCCTGTCTGTCCTTGAATGTTGTCCTTCTGTTCACACTGTCTGACTACAGGGGTCATCAACGTGTCCGTGGCACATTTTTGATTTAGAAAAAAAATATATATATATTATTATTCTTGTATGGTTCATGTAATGTGCAACGACCCCATTATGGAAATGCAAATCTCCAGGTTTTCTTCAGAATAGCGGATTTCATTCATGCAGAAATACCACTTGAACAACCCCAGCATCCCAATAGGCTCTATGCACAGCAGCCATATTATCACTTCCTTCACAGGTGTTACCAATGATACTAATGAAGGCTCTGTTGCATTTAGTGTAGCACAGTGGTTTCCACGACCCCCATAACTCTGAGAGTGTACAAATGGAACCAAATGGACCTGTACACCTGTAAGGGGCCATTTGGAAGCCCATGAGGGTCCCTGGACCCCAACTGTAGACCCACTGGTGTAACAGAGTGTTTCCAGTGTGCCAACATGCACAATATCAGCACCCTGACTCTGTTTGACCAGAATGGAACAGAGCCTTCATTAGTATCATTGGTAACACCTGTGAATGTCTTCATAATATGGCTGCTGTGAATAGAGCCATTGTAGATTGGCTATTTTTGTGAAGGAGATTTGGTGTAGACGGAAATAAAACAGATTTTTTTTTTTTTTTTTTTTATCGGTCAAAGTCCAGTTCTCTACGACTAGAGGGTTTAAGTGGTTAAAATGTGTAGCACATTGGCATAGACACTACGGGACATTAGGAGTCCATTAGTATACATTTAGGGCTATATGTCTGTGATTATTTGGTAATATTATTGACCACTTGTTTTGTACGTACTTGACAAAAATGTCCATCACAAGCCATGACCCCTGACATGGTGATGACCCCTGCTGATCAGTGCACAATGGGTTTAATTAGATTCATGACAGAACTTTCAATGAAAACAAAGAATGAGTTTATTATACATCACATTTAGGGCTGCAACTATTGATTACTTTCTTATCTTATTACAAAATAATGACATGCTGTGACAACATGCTCTCTGCTAGGACAGAATACTGGTCTCTGAGGACCGCAGCTGAACCTCTGGAACAGGGGTGGGCAAGTTGGCAACCACCCCTCAGACCAGACACCCGTAAACAAACGGGTATCTCCGGGTGGAATGTCTATGAATATCTCTACACACTATTAAATAAAGTGTCCAGAACATTAGCTGTCTAGTTTGTCAACCTGTGGCTATTTAGAACGAAATAATATATTTCTGATGGTCAATAACAATATCATAAGTGTCCTGTTCTTCCGGATATAAGGTTAATGAATAATACTGCACAAATGCGAGTTATGCAACGCTGCTGGCATTATCTACCCGGAAATAAAGTTTTGGTTGTGGTGATGTCATGAGGATTCTGTCTATTGAGATGATCAAAAACGACCATTATTAACCATTATTGGTTGATGTACATAAAACATTTATTCCCTTATTTAGTTTATTCCCTTACATGTGATTTATTCCCTTACATTATTCTAATTACCAGCCTTACCAGTCTGGCCCTGGGTGATCACGCCAAGTTTTCTTTTGCCTGAAAATTCTGCCCACCCCTGGACTAGAGCAACAGAGCCATCACCTCTCACAGTGGCTCATCATCTGCACGTCAGGCATCACTATAGTGCCTCCACACATTTCTCACAGAATGGGTGAAACAGTCACAACATGAAGCTTTTTGTTTTATGGTGAAAATTTGCAAGTGATTTTGAACAGTTTATGGACTCTTGTGCACACGTGAAAATACATAAAAAAATGCTTTGATCTGCCCTTTGTCAATGTTTTGCATAGGTTGCCCGTTCTTTTACAACCGCCTGTAATTATTTATAGGTTTTTGTGCAGATTAAGTGGGGATATATAAAATGTAAACATTAATGTAAGCTTGTGGCTTAACCAGTTCCTGGAGGGAGTGATTAGGGATGGAGTGTGTGTATTCTCTGTAATCATCATTTAGAAACATGTGATCAACACATTATGCAGAGGTTGACAGGGAAGAGTATTTATCAAGATAATACAATGGGAAGTCGGGAAGTTCTTACATTTTCTATGACATTTTTCTGAGGACCTGGACAGATGTGTAATTACAGAATGGAAGGCAGTGCAGATCTATAGTCAATTTGAACAAGATGAGGCTGTTGCACATTAACTGCAGGCATCACTGTATGACAGAAAGAGAGGATGACATAACTGTTTGTTTTCTAGCACCATCCCGGCCCAGTGAGGAGGAAATACAGCTCGTGTTCGACCATCTTCCTGGATGAGAGCACCGTCAGTCAGCCCAACCTCAAGTACACCATCAAATGGTAAATCATAAGCACAGTTGTTTTCCAGTGTGCCACTGCTTATAAATATTATATCATCGCTGTCGGGCAGAAACCTAGTCTCCACAACTTTAAATGTTTTTTTTTTACCGCATGCATTTTTACGCCTTCTGTTTGCCTTCACAGCGTATCTCTGGCTATATACTACCACATAAAGAACAGGTGAGAATGGTGTTTTTTCTCATACAGTAACCTTCCGTCAGTCTGCTAACTTAGTAGTTCTCAATCTTTTAGGTTAGTATAGTTTAACAAAAACATGTCAGATCACAATTAATAAAACATTTTAAACATGAAACAAACTTGACATTTTTTTTTATTAAATTTTTTCATGTCAAGTACGCCCAAATGAATGTATTTGGCCCCATCTGAAAATAGTGTTTGCCTTGTGTGCCAGGTACCCCCATACAAGATTTGTGTGGTTAAAATGTTACAAGATTTCTTTGAAAATAGCCGATCTACAGGCTCACAACACGTGAGCGTGTTGTGAGCTTGTAGCTTATTTTCAAATAACCGAGTATAAAATTGGTTTAAAGTGGTAAAACTGAACCGCTGTGCAAACTCAAAGAACATTATCACGTTCCATTCAGAGGTCTCGCCTCGCACGAGCACCTACATCGTGCCAGTCCGTTTCGCATTAAAGAACAACCTTTTGAAGACAAAAGTGACGGCCAAGCTGGCTGAAAATGGCAGCCGGTTGCCCCGTCCACCCCCGCTCCGTTCAAATGCCACGCTCTTTAGATACTGTGAGATTCTGACCCGTGACATCTCGAACTAAAGAGTTATTTTTTCCAGGCTGCTGTGGACTGTTGACAATGTGAGAGATTAGAGCCTGGACTGATGCACAATGTTTTAGTAAGTTTGATAAGGACATTGGATCAGCAAAAAATAGACAAATTAGCCTTTCCACTGGAAAGAATAAAACTCCCTGTTCTACAAAGATTGCGTCAAAACATATGCAGATAGTTTTGGAAGCATAATGGGTCACTGACTGTATTCGGAACAGATAAATTGTACGGAGCAGACACCGCAAAGGAAGATGCACTCTGCAAAACAAAGATACTAATTTGTGGTGTCAGTTTGGCAAAAGAAAAAGATCCATCTTCAAGATATCGACAGAACAAAAGCTGACACAAGTACTGTACTTTATTTAAAGCTTTATAGCTGTGTGTCTCTATCCACTGGTTCCCAAAATGGGGTCCGGGGACCCCTAAGGGTACCTGAGGGGTTCCAGGGTGGTGGTCCCCCAGAAAAATGAGTGACAGTTAAAACAGGGCGTTCAATTGGTGCAGGGGTGAAGTTCCTGACCGCGTCTGAGGGCAGCCAGCTTGTCGAGTGTGTCTACATAGCAACACAATTGGCCCATGTTCGGGGGAGGCAATAGCCAGGCGGGGAGGGTGATATTTGTCACTGCATGTACTGTCAGGGTGGTGTCTGTCAGCGGGGAGTAGGGTGGAGGCACTACGTCCTCTCGGGCTCCTCACTGGCAGGTGAGCCAGTAGGGTACAACAGCTGTGGCATAAAGTGGGACGAATTCATTGGCATAACGACTAAATTGGGAGAAAAGGGGGTAAACAGAATTGGCTAAAATTCTTCACAAATCTTCTCTTATCGGGATCCCTAGCACAACATATTTTCAGTTGGAGATCCGCAGCCAAATACTGTACATTTTTCAATTTGGGGGTCCTTGACATAAAAACGTTTGAGAACCACTGCTGTAATCTATATAGATTCTGTGCTTGGCAGCTGGTTGACACACAGAGAAATGCCACTAAATTGCTTATTGAGCGGTCAGTGCCTCTGAGACTTCTGTTTTACAGAGCGATTGACATCACTGCCGTTTGTTTTCAATAGAGTCCACCCATGACACATTTTTGCGTCCGATGCCGATCCCATATTACACCTGCTGCCCCCCCAGGACCCCTGGGACCCCACTTTGAGAACCAATGATCTATAATGTTTATGTTTTCTCTCCTTCCAGAGAAGTGGAGAGCAGAATGGTATTAGACATATTTGACGAGAAACTCCACCCGCTCACGGTAAGTACAGTCTGTGTGAAGATAATTTACCCTGAAACCCTGTACATTCTACCCCCATACTGCAAAAACATCATTCATGTATACAAAAAAATATTGTTGCTGTCCGGCAAACACCTCGTATCGCCATATTTCAATGTTTTATGTTTTTTATTCATACTACACTAGTCTCACACAAAAGTCTCAGAAATGGCTGATCTATAAGCTCAGAACGCGACGTGTTCTGATATGAGCTTAGACAGTAGACAGAGGTTACCGCTTTGTTACCGCATATTCTAACTTTTTGCGTTTTTTCGTAAATTAACGCACTACTTGACCATACTATAGCGTCACACAAGCATTAAAAGAAGTAGCAGATCCACAAGCTCGAAACGCGTGTCGAAATGCGTCTCGAAACGACGCGTTTTGACCTTGTAGATCTGCTACTTTTGACAGACTGATTAGGCTAGGTGATAGGGACTGGGACTGAGCTTGACTCTGTGGTGTCAATGGCAGAGAAGAGGACTTTGGCTAAGGCATTATCCATTCTGGATGATGTCAGCCACCCACAGCACACAGCACTTTACACACAGAAGAGCACATTCAGTGATAGGCTTCTATCACTGAACTGTTACGGACAGATTTGGGAACTCCTTCACCCCAAGGGTGGCTGTACAATGAAGCACTGGGGGGGTTTGGCCAACTAAAATTATTATTTTTATTATTAGTGTTTTTCTATAACTGTGTTTTTTTTTTTACCTAGGATTTTTAACTTCTTATAACTTATAGTTTTTTACTGCATTCTATTCCCATTGATGTAACTAGAAGTTCGGGCCGCTGCGCGGCCCTCACATCTAGCGTCCGCGCGACGTCGCACTGTGTAGGTGTGTACATGTAGTGTGCAAGGAAGTAGTAGTGTTGAGTAATGTGATTGAGGCAAGAGAAGTATTGGGTATGAATGTAGGCGGGTTGTTGTTGATTGAAATGAGATTGCATTGTTTGTTAGATAGCATGGTTTATTGGCATGGTGTGATGTCGGACAGTGTTGGTGGCAACATGTAAATGTGAGAAAGGCAAAATAGCAGTGAAATGAAATGACATCCAGAATAACATTAACAGTGAAGCATTAATCAGGAGCAGGTGTACAGTATGTTGCATTGGGGGGAGAATACAAACAAAGGCAATGGCAATTATGTTGAAGAATGAAGGTCATTTGTCACTATGCAATCAGGGAGTAGCAGCACATGCAAAGTGTTTGAATGAGCATGTTTGGATTAATAAAAGAGTTCGGGATAAACAACGTTGTCAGTAATTCCCTCATCATTGTTCACAATGAAAACTTTGACGGCGCTGGCTCTCTTTCCCCTGGAGAAGGCTGTGTAGAGTTGGCCATGAGCGAACACAGGTTGAGGCAAGTAGATGCCAACTCGTTCGTTCTCTTGCCCCTGCCCCTTATTGATGGTAACAGAGAAAGCTAAGCGGATAGGGAACTGTCGTCTGATGAAGGTGAAGGGAAGCTCCTCATCTCTGTCATAGTGAGGTATCCTTGGGAGGAAGATTTTTTCACCCCTGTTTGTGCCAGCTGCAATCTCACACTCAATGATTTTGTCCATCATCTGCAGTACCACCATTCCTTTGAATGCAATGATTTTACCGGTGACATTCTTAGAAGCCATAGACACTAAGCCATTGTACTGTCGGATGTTGGCCATGAATTGTTGGGATTCTGGAGAGGTCCTGTCAAACAGAGCTTGAAGTGCAGGAGGGGGGTCCTTGAATGGCTGTAGTTGGATTGTTCCGTAATGGCAACAGGCACTGAAGGTTTTGAGTGGGACAGGATCTTTTGAAAGTTTTGATGTTTCCCAGGGGAACATGACGGCCTTGCATGAAGTGCAGATACAATCCATTGCAGGTGTGGGAAAGGCAACTATTTCTGTGAGTTGTTGTGGCTGTGTCCACGCTCTTCTGAAGTGTTTATCCTTTGGTTTTGTCCTTTGTGATGGATGAGAGTGTGTTGTGTATTGATGGTCCTCATAGCGGCGTTCTGCGAAGAGAGAGATGGACAGCATGCATGATTAGGCAGTTGTGAAATGTGTGCGTAACATAGTAATTGTAATATTCTGTGTAGATGTAAGGAAAAGGAATGTGAGAGATTGGGTGATAGAATGCATTGGAGGGATTATGGGGTAAATCAAAGCACTTACTTTTGGCGGGGGGCGTCTGTAAGGAGCGAGTTGTCCTTCTGCTGGCGCGGTTGCTGTCACTGCGGTTAGCTGAGAAGTGGAGACAGTTGTGTGTGGGCAAAAAGGAATTAGCCGGGATGTTGTGGTATGCAGTTTGTGGTTGAGAGTATTTGTGACATTGAAGAGCGTTTGCGGCTGCATTTGCGCGAGCCACACGCTGGCGAGTGGCATTGCGTGTGCGTTTGCCCAGCATAGCTTTTTTGCGTGGTCCCATGGCTGCGTGCGAAGTTGTGGGTACTGTGTAGTAAAGTTTCCTGTTGTCTCTGTGTCGTTCTGTGTACTGCGTAGTAAAGTTTCCTGTTGTCTCTGTGTCGTTCTGTGTGCTCTGCGGGGGTAGGGGCTACGTGCAGTAGAGGGGGTAGGGGCTACGTGCAGTAGAGTTGCAAGGCAACAACACGTGGACGTGTGTGGCATTGGTAGCGTCGCTGAGGACACTGGCATTGGCCAGGGCATCCAGGTCCTTTATAGTGATGGCTGTGCCCCTGTCATTATGGTGATGTCAGATAGTGTCAGACATCTCCATATATGGAGCTGCCTATATCAGTTATGCCCAAATATGGGACCGTGATGGCTGTGCCCCTGTCATTATGGTGATGTCAGATAGTGTCAGACATCTCCATATATGGAGCTGCCTATATCAGTTATCAGTTATGTCAGACCAAAATAAGCACCCGGAAGTGAATTTCGCGCTGGGGAAGAGATTTGCATAGTATTGGGGCATAATGCGTTTCATATTTATTGTACATCATGGAAGTAGAGTAACGGTATGGGAAGCAGCCGGTTCAGAGGCAGAATATTGAGGAATTTTGGGGTAAAATGTGGAGTTAGTTGGGCCATGTGTGTGCGTGGAGACCGCGCACACACACATGTGTAGCCCCATGAGTTTGGCCGTCAATTATAGGTGCAAGATGTATTTTATATGTTCATCATGCTTCTTTTTATTGACAATCTGTATGAATGTATTGCAACTGGAGCTGTTGAACAAAACACATTTCCTTGGGGATTAATAAAGTATGTATCTATCTATTTTTGAATTTGAATCCTGAAAACAATTGGACATATGAAGTTTCCACCCAACAGCGACGATATGTTCCTCTGCCTACACCCGTTGGTGATATTGGATTCAATATCAACGCGTTTTCACTTTGTGTTTTTTTTACCTGCATTTTTCTCTATTTTTTAAATCTCAGAAGTCGGAGATTCCTCCGGATTACGAAAAACACGATCCGGAGCAGAAGCAGATCTATCGCTTCGTCAGAACGCTGTTCAGCGCCGCGCAGCTCACCGCCGAATGTGCCATCGTCACGCTGGTGAGTGGACGCGCAAACACGCATAGTGTGGACAAGTGTGTGTGTGTGTGTGTGTGCGTGTACAGTACTTGAGTAAATGTACCTTAGTTAGTTACTTTTCCACCACTGGGAGGGAGTGTTGTTTCCTGATTGTCTGCTCTCCTTTCCTCCCTCGTCAAGCTTTCCATTCTCAGGAAATATGAATAAATAAATAATAATGAATACATGATGTGGTGCTACAGCTTCATCTCCAAAATGCCTTCATGTTCCAAAGTCAGTCAAAACAGTCAATATCTCTGCTGCTCTCTCTCTCTCGCTCATTCACTGCAACACTTCTTGGAACATTAATAGCTCTAGGATATTTTGTGTGAGTAAGGATGCGGGAGAGTGACCAAGACGGAGAGAGAGAGAGAGAGATACATATTAACCCATTCACACTGGGAACGCATCTGTGTAACCACGTTGTCCATATTTTATACTTTGGCTAACAATGGCTATTCAAAAATAGCAGATTTACAAGCTCATAGTGCGGCACCGAGTGCCGTGCTATGAACTTGTAGATCTGCTATTTTCTTTTAAATCTTGAACATTTGTGCAAATCTTTGAATATATATATTTTTAAAGCTAACATTTGTAACTAAAATCTTTGCTTCTGGGGGTCCGCTGCCAAATATCTAAAAATGTTTTCTAAATATGTTGCTATATCAGTGGCGCTCCAACCTTTCCATGTCAAGGACCCCCAAAATTATATGTATTTGGCCACGGACCCCCATCTCAAAATATGTTGTTCGAGGTACCCCCCAGAAGCACAGATCGGAGTTAAAAGTGTTCGCTTTAAAACATATATATATATATATATATATATATATATATATATATATATATATATATATATATATATATATATATTCAAAGATTTGCACAAATTTCCAAGATAAAAAAAAAAAATGCCAAAGAAATCTTAAAATGACACAGATGTGTTCCCGGTCTTAATGGATGAAGTCAATGAGTCATCCTCGCATGCTCTCACTGTATATTGTCTCCTCACTCATCTACAGAGATCATATATCCCTCATGTCTGCCCTCATGTGCCCAGTAGCGTGGGTGCAGTTCCACCGTGTGTCCAGCAGGCTGACACCTCTGTCTGTGTGTGTGTGTGTGTGTGTGTGGGGCGCGAGTGCCTCAGCAGAGCAGTGCTGAAAGCAGGGGGCTAATGGACTCTGGAGTGGATGACCTGCTGAACCAGTATTGAGTTACTCTGGGTTTCTGACAGATGCACAAGTGCAAGCATGCTGGCACGTGTACACTGTACATTATGGGTGACAATATGTCAGGCTTCACACACACACACACACACACACACACACACACACACACACATTTGTATTACTATACTTGTGAGGACATCAACATTTGACTGTAATCGCTGCCTCACAGTGCATAGCACTGCGGGTTGTAGATCTGAAATTGTCTGTGCAGAACATTGGCACGCAACTAAGTTTAAATCACGCACAACTCCAACCACAACCCCTAAACTTAACCACCCTGCCCCCTACCTGGATCTTTTCCTAATAAAAAGCCAAATTCTAATCATTTTTCTTCTGAGGACCAGGATAATGTTCCTTTTATAATGTCTATTTCACAAATTTGATTATACCATCGGCAACATTTGGCCCTCACAAGTAAAGTAATACAAGTATATACACACACACACACACACACACACACACACACACACACACACACACATACGCAGAGCACACGTCCGGCACATGTCCAGGCTCTCCTCCTGAGACAGGGTTGACATACCGTGGGTAATTGAATAGTGGTGCGGTCGGTTGGTGGTTATGGGCTAACTTTAGACAGGACAATATAAAGAGGAGAACTGCTCCTCTACCGCCTGCATGCCCAGATACTGGGGAAGGGAATTTTTACACTGGGAATGAATGAATCACTCAGGCTAGACTTAGTCAAATGGAAATTACCCCCCCCCCCCCCCCCCCCAAACCGCCCGCCCTATCTGTATTTACTGAAAGGGGCTGTGGCCACATCCAGTTGTTGAGTTTGCCCTGTGGGATACATAAAGTGACCGTCTACCATAGTATCATGACAGTATCATGGTCAGTATCATTGTCTCCGCCAGGCCGAAAGGCATGGCGAGAGAGTATGTTTTGCTCCCTGTCTGTGTGTCCGTCCGTCTGTGAACAGCTGGTCTCCCGCACCGTTGGCATGATCGCAGCGAAACTGTGCACACACACTCCCTGAATGCCAATTCAGAACCTCTGCCCCACATTTTTAACAAAATGACGCAAATCATGAACGCAGCGTCCGATTGCGATGTAACTTTGCACTACGTTGAGGAAGAAATGCCACCCTTTCCACTTTGGCCTTTTATAGTGCCACAAGCAGGTCTAATTTAGCAAAACATTTTTTTGGAACAAAATGCCTCAAATCATGAATGCAGCGTCCGATTGCCATCAGAGGCCGAAGATGAAATGGCATCCTTTTCACAATGGCTTATTAGAGCGCCACCAGGAGGCCACAATAACCTACCTGACCTGGCGGAGACCTGTGCTCCGAGGAGCACTTTTTCTATTTGTCAGTATCATGGTCAGTATCATGTCGGTATCATTGTCAGTATCATGGTCAGTATCATGTCGGTATCATGGTCAGTATCATTGTCAGTATCATGGTCAGTATCATGGTCAGTATCATGGTCAGTATCATTGTCAGTATCATGGTCAGTATCATGGTCAGTATCATGGTCAGTATCATGGTCAGTATCATGGTCAGTATCATGGTCAGTATCATGTCAGTATCATGGTCAGTATCATGGTCAGTATCATTGTCAGTATCATGGTCAGTATCATGGTCAGTATCATTGTCAGTATCATGGTCAGTATCATGTCATTATAGTGGTCAGTATTATGACATTATCGATACAGTGAGTGGACTATAATATAAAGTAGATCATTATCCCATCATTCACAGCACATCACAGGGTCTGTCTCTGGTGTGTTCTGTCGTACTACAGTAGCTTGTACAGTTTTTTGTATTCCCATCCAGCCCAGCGTGTACTCTGTCTATTCTTGATCTGCCATTCGTAGCATTGTTATGTGGTGTGTGTGTGGGGGGGTGGGGAGGGGTGGGGGTTGGCAAGCAGAACAGAGCGAGGCTGGCAGGCAACACCCCGCTGGCACACAGCCCGTCCAGGCATGACTTTGCCCAATTAGCCAACTCAGCGCTGCACGAGTGGAGCCAGTGCTCAAAAGAGCACGGATGACTGTTCTCACCTTTGTGTCACTCCAGTTTTTACACATTACGCCCCCCTCCTCTGTCTTTTCTCTCCCTCTCAATCTTTCATCGGTCTCCCCCTTCTCTGTTTATCCATATCACGTGCTGTTTTTTTGTCTTTATTGTCACATCACAGGTTTACAGGTGTAAAGAAGTGGGTGACGCTAGTTTTTGTGCAAGCTCCATCGTCTTTGTTGTTTTCATGAAGAGAAAAGAAAGGGGAGAAATAAATCAAACGGCAAAGAGAAACATGTCGAGGATAGGCAAAAATCTAAGATCTACATTATAAAGTCCATGTCCAGCCTGTTGACACGCTCACATAGAGCAGTGACTTCCAGTCGTTAGCCTGCATGCTTTCCTGCTTTGATATTATAAAGAAAATTAACTTCGTAATGTGTACTTTTGAATACTTGAGTATATACTTTGTCCGTCACTGCTGCTGCCTGCTGGTATAGGTAGTACAGTGAGTCTTACTGTGAGACCTAACACTACGTATCGTTGTTTTCTGGATTCATGGCCTCGGG
This sequence comes from Gymnoscopelus microlampas, assembly GCF_963454915.1. NCBI lineage: Eukaryota > Metazoa > Chordata > Actinopteri > Myctophiformes > Myctophidae > Gymnoscopelus > Gymnoscopelus microlampas. Next base: position 28,090,741 of record NC_139959.1, read on the forward strand.
CACCAATACATCAGCAGAATCAGCCTACATTACGTATGATGCATGTGCGTTTACTCCATAGAGAAGCTACTCTGCATTCCGTTGCCGACGGTGAGGTGTGCTGAGAACATCCAGGCAGAGAGAAGCATTTTTTTAAGTCCTGAGAGAAATATGAGGGGGTTTTGTTTTGTGTGTGTAAAGTGTAAAGCATGGGTCTTCAACAGGGGTTAGACCAAGACATTTACCAGTGGTTAAATGTCTGAATATACTCATTAACATTAATATATTAATAGAGAAGATGTGTAAACAAATAGTAATTTGATTCTGATTAATTTACACAACACTGATGATAGTGTTGCCAAACAAGTATATGAAGCCGCCTATGAAATCTATGAAAAAAAATAGATAAATCAGAGAGAGAGAGAGAGAGAGTGTTACTTTTTGTGTCTGTTATGCAATCAAACAGAATGTGTATGGGAGATAGAAAACGTTCCACTCTGCTCTAACAAAATAGATTGGGAGCAAACTGTTGAAACTGGCTGGCTAATGGCCACATGTCTTTACTGTTTAATCACATTATTTTACTTACAATTAAAAAAATAACACTGTAATAATTGCAGTGTTGATCATTTGGCTCTCAGAACTGCACTTAAGTCTATTTTTTTTAAATACTAGACTAAATCAATTAGTCTGGTTAACCACTGTATTTTACTTCATTGTACAATGGTGGTGAACAAAAATTGTTAAAGTACCCGATCTGAGCTTGTAGATCTGTACTGTTCATTAATCATAATCGAGGCTGAAATAATCACAATATTGATCTGAAGTCTTATCACCCAGCCCTACTCCAGAATGAAGTTATGCTGTTATTACCTTGTGAAATGCAAATACCTACAGTAAGTCTTGTAGAGTTGCTGTCTGGCAGAAACCAATATATTAACTAATACAACTCACTGATTCGTACTGTCTGTAAGCCACAAATCTCTTCTCTGAAGTATGTATTATTAATAAGAATTTCATCAACTGAACATTACTTTTATATGGAAATGTATTAAACATGTTAAGGTCTGCACAGCCAAGGTTGAAGTAAAAGTCATGCATGGCATTTTAGTGAAGTGAGATGGGTGTGTTCATACTGTACATTCATCACACTAATACAGTTGACATTTATTTGACCTTTTGCATACAATACAGTATTGTATTAATCATAGTCACAGGCTACTTTCTCACAGCCTCTTATATGTCTTTGTTCCTAATTTAGTCCATTGTAAAGCAGGGTCTTGTTATGGTTGTACTATAGTCAGTCAGAGAATCAAATCCAAATTTTCTCCCTCAATTGGTTGAGCAATTGATCTGAACTTGCACACGGCCATTGACCATTAGCACATGAAGACATTGAGGAAGCCCCTTGTTTTTACTTTTCCCCAAATGTAAGCTCTTTATTAGTGTGTGTTTGTAACTACGCAGTGGATTTTCAGGGTTCTTGCGACAGGCTATGGACTGTGTCGTCATGGTTACGGTTACGGGAAGGTTATGGGATCAGTAGCCGCTGATTCCTGTGAAGACTTATCTTCACACACATACAGAGAACGACAGCGCAGGCAGACCTAGGGCACAGCCACAAAGTTAGGAGCCGTGTCTACACAGACTGTGTTTTATTGCACAGAGCAGCGCTTTGAAAATCATCTCCACAGCACTCGCGCACAGATTGACACGTCCAATGTTCGAATGAACTTTGTGTTATTAGCACAAAATAGCTCAGCTGAAAAACATAAACATGTATTTATCATGTTTTTTGTCGTAAATGCACCACACCAAACGCCATAGAATGAAATCAGCAGTGCTATTTTCCAAAACTTCAACTATGCATACCGAGCGCATAAATAAAAAACATCACGTGGATGCACCTGGGACGTATCATCAGTGTTGTAGCCTGGGGTCGACGGGTGTTTCGGGTCTCAACATGCACCCTCGCCCACGTGACCCAGACGCGGTTGATCAAGCCCTGACTTACGTCCCAGTAGCTACCCACGGTCAGTCCTCTTAGGCAAAGACAGGGCCCCTCAGTCCGCTTCTCCGGAACTAACTGCCGGGACCGGGGCAGTCTCTGGCACGTGGAGGGACAAGGCTCTGTGAATGGCCTCCTGTCCGGGCCCTTCCTTCGTCTCACCAGGTCCAGGACCTGAGCGTTGCACCAGACTCCCCCGCCCCCCTGCTACCTTTACACAGTGACTGCTTGTTTAAAACAAATCTAATTAATTAACTTGACTAAGAGGGAGGGAGGGATGGAGGAAGAGAGAGTAAGCCCCCTGGTCTGGAAAAGGTTGAGAACCGCTGATTTAAACCAGATCGATCTGTCTGTCTGTCTGTCTGTCTTGCCCCAGGTGTACCTGGAGAGGTTGCTGACGTATGCAGAGATAGATATCTGTCCTGCCAACTGGAAGCGTATCGTCCTGGGTGCAATCCTTCTGGCCTCCAAGGTCTGGGATGACCAGGCTGTGTGGAACGTGGACTACTGTCAAATCCTCAAAGACATCACTGTGGAGGACATGTAAGACACAGACACACACACACACACACACACACACACACACACACACTCACACTCACACTCACACTCACACACACACACACGCCTTACATAATACTAGAGATGACTGTGCCTTACATTCACCAGAAACCTCTCTTCTAGACTCAGAGAATCTCCCCATGTGTTCTGGCATGATATTCATGACATACTGTCTGGCAGAATTTCCATGTTTCAATTTGTAATTTAGCAAATGAATGCTCTACTTCGTAGTACTAGAGTGTCACGAAAAAGTAGCGAAAACAGCCAATCTAGAAGATCAGACGTATATCAGCCAAACCGATATATCTGCCGGGCTTTATTCTTGAATCTCAGGCGCCACTGCTAGTTACACTCACCCGGAGTTCATGGGAATCAGGGTCATTGCATGCTGAGGACAGCTGGGGGCCAGCCCTTTTTGAAGAGGTGTTGAGACAGGGCAAGTTGAGAGGAGTCAGTGTATGCACTCATGACAGCTTGGGCTTATGACCTGGTTTGGGGACATATGCCACAGTCTGTACGACCTTATTGCAGTTCCATAGAACCTTAGAACCAGACGTATGATGCTTAAAGACATGTGAGGCCTTGTTAATGAAAACAATCTAAAAACGGTAACCGCCTTCCATTCCGACATCTCGCCACTCCGACTAGTGGCTTCCGCGTGCGGTTAAGGTTAGGGTTAGGGTTAGGTATAGGGTTCGTTAACGTCGGAAAGGCGACATGTCGGAAAGGCGACATGTAACCCTAAAAACACTTCTCATGGTGCATTGGTCAGCCATGTAATTTGCTGTTTTGGCTATTGTCGTAGAATTGTGCTTTTCTGGCCAAACGGCCAGCGGGCAAAAAAATCCATTTAGTGCACAATGTGTTAAACATTTGGTTGCAGAGTAAAGCAACCATGTGCTAAAGGTGTAATCACAGAGCCGTCTGATTGTTGTATTATAATTCAAACTGCATTCAGATAACATAATGCAACAAATAAATAGTATATTCAGCATCCCCATATTCAAATTGTAAATAGTTGTGTCAATGAGGTTGCATTACAGTATAATACAACAAATATATAGTACCATCAGCTTGTCCAGTGAAGTTGTAGTACAGTTGTAAACGTGTGTACAAAAAAATATAAGAAGTGGGTTTCAGGTGAGGTGATCTGAACACAGGTGCCATCAGCCTCTTTACACAGATGTTGTCAACAGTTGTTTTAGTGAATAAAGAAGGCGCTGGAGCAACTCGGATGATTGGAGCTTTTTATTTCAATAGTAGGGTGCAAAGCACAGAAAAAAAAGAAAAGAAAAAAAAACGACAGCGTTTCGATGTCGGATTACATCTTCGTCAGTTCAAGATAATCAAGTAATCTGACATTGAAACTTTTTTTTTCCTGCTCCCTGCTACAAAAATAAAAAGGCTCTAATCATCCGAGTTGTTCCAGCGCCTTATTTATGTACTGTATGTATTTACATGTGTCCACTCCTGAAAGACTTGCCTAGCAACATCGATTCCAACCAATGGCAATTTGCGTATTATAATGGACACTTTAGTCACTTCCGTCACGCAGAATTCACTAGCGTGAATGAAGGGCACGCAATGCAAAAAGATGAAATGAACAACATGTGCACTTGAATATATTAAACTGCCCCCCCCCCCCCCCCTTCCCAAGTGCACCTCAGTGCCCCCCTTTAAAAAAATACCCCCTCCCCCCACCACATCCGTCCTAACACCACAGGAAATGGAGCCGTGGTATTCTGAGACTCAATGTGACACCTCAGATGTGTCGCCACGGCGGTGACCTCTGACCCCTGCACACGGCACATAGTGTGCAGGCCTGTCTGTCTGTCCCCCTTCCCCAGTGGTTAAAGAAATACTCTTTCTTTACTTTAAGTAAAAGTAGCAATACCACAATATAAAAAATAGTGTGTTATGAGTAATTTTACTGTGGTACTTACTGTACCACTGTAAAACTACTCAAATGTTTCAAAACTTGTCAAATGTTTTTGAAAATAGCTGATCTACAAGCTTGTAGGTCTGCTATTTTCAGATAGCCAAAGTATCAAATGGAGCATAAGTACAATGCATGTTTTGTAATAATACATGCAAATATGCAAATTAATCAGTAACTAAAGCTGTCTGTCAAATGATTGTAGTGGTGTAAAAAAAAAAAGTACACTATTTGCATCTGAGATGTAGCGGAGTAGAAGTACAAGGTGGACATACACTGATACACAAGTAATTGTACTTTGAGTACAGTACATGAATTCATGTACAGTTACTTTCCACCACTGGCCCTGCGCCAAGTCTCGCTCACATCGTCATGACAGTCAAACGCGTGGCTGAGATTCTCTCCGATGACAGTGTCACTGCAGGCCGTTAATCTTTGCTCCCGCATGGATGCTTGACAGCACAGAGGCTCATTATATGAGCAGGGATTTACCTCGCAAGAGAACATCATCAGTCTTCTTAATCCATTCAAACCGGGAGCGCATCTGTGTAACCACTTAAAACATTATTTTATGCTTCGGCTATTCAAAAATCAGATATACAAGCTCATAGCACGGCAGATCTGCATTTTTTTTTTTATCGTGAAAATGTGTGAAAATCTTTGAATATATATTAAAAGCGAATATGTTTTACTCAAATCTTGCCTCTGGGGATTCTACAAGTGTCTTCTAAATCCCCCCCCCCCCCAAAAAAAAAAACGTATGTTGCTATATCAGTGGTTCTCTAACTGTTTCATGTCAACCCCCCCAAAATGATATGTATTTGTCCGCGGACCCCCCCATCTCAACCTATTTTGTTCCAGGGACCCCCAGAAGCAAAGATTTGAGTACAAATGTATATCTCTGCTGTCCGCCAGAAACACAATGAGGTTATATATCTTCAAAGATTTGCACAAATTTGCAAGATTTTATTTCAGGAAAAATAGCAGATATCTACAAGCTCGGTGCCGTGCCATGAACTTGTATATCTACTATTTTTGAATAGCCAAAGAAATCTAAAAATGACACAAATGTGTACCCGGTCTTAATGGGTTAATCCCTGCTACAAAATGCTACCGCGCTAACTGCCGTCTGACGTACGAACTGGAACGCAATATAATGACATCTCTAAATGGGGTCGCAAAACACACCAAAACCTTTTCATGTAAGACAAATGGCAGATAATGCAATGAAACGTTGAGACTGATATTGTAATAATATTCCTGATTGTGTTAGATATTAGTAGGAGGGGAGGGGAGGGACGGAGGTGACGGGAAGGAACCAGTCGTCTGTTGCTGTGTTGTCAAGAGTATGGTGTGTGTGTGTGTGTGTGTGGGGGGGGGGGGGGGGGGGGGCTTCAGAGGACAGGAAAGCATGCATCACGGAGATCACATACAATCCAGACTTCTGTCCAAATGACTAAAGGTGATACAATTTGCAGTTATATCTATATATCAGAGATTACAGGGATATTTAATCAGCCATGCATCAGCCAATACAAATATCAAAACAAGACTAAAGGTCAATTTAATGTTTTGCACGACCAAAGTGACATCAACATGTCAAAAATGTGTTGCGGGCAATCTACTGCCGCAGACAGTATGAATGCTCACAACTCAAAACATCACGAGTTACAGTATAGTGCAACGTGTCATTCAGCACTAGTCACACAGCGCATACATCAAACTTTTTTCCCTTTAAACCGAATAAACTTGATGCGCTGAGCTTGTAGATCGGCTATTTTCACCGAATGTTCACCTATTATGACATGCCCAGAATAGGGATGCTAGGGTGCATCAGAAAATGGCTAAATAAAGGAATACCAGTCATTTCGCCCGGCCGGACGTTCGCCCAAAAAGTTGGATATTTCGCCCAGACATTTCGCCCAAAAAGTCGGAGATTTCGCCCGCTACAGTTAATAATAGATAGTGAAGCTAGCTGGCCGTTTGTGTGAGAGAATGAGAGAGGGTTAGATAAAAGCTCTCTCTGTGTGTGTGTGTGTGTGTGTGTGTGTGTGTGTGTGTGTGTGTGTGTGTGTGTGTGTGCGTGTGTGTGTGTGAGACGCAGTCAGTGGGGCAAACGCAGTCCGCACCAAAAATATTTACGATTCTGTCCCTATCGGTACATAACTCGGACGGCGCTGATTTGACTAGCAGACCATCGGCTGGTCGTCGCGGGCACTCGCGCCTGGAGGCGCTCGGGCGCATCTCCTCAGCCTCAAGGTCTGCTGAGTCGGCGCGCCTCCGTTATGGTCCAAAACTATACTTTATCGGCGAAAAAAAGTAGTCCGCGGATGACTGAAAATTCCCCTCTTAAATAAAGCCATTTATAATGAATCTCGCACAACTGATTGATTATATAATTGCAGTGCAGTGGTAACACAAACGGTGGGTGAAAGCTCTGGGCGAAAAGTCTGGTGGTGGGCGAAATATCTGGGCGAAAAGTATGGGGGTGGGCGAAATGTCTGGGCGAAACGTCTGGGGGTGGGCGAAAGTTCCGCTCAAAAACACGGGCGAAAGGGATTTGGGGCGAAACGTCTGGTTACCAAATAAAGTGGTTAATAGGTTGTAAAGTACTTTGTGATTTACCAAGATTTTACCTGATATCTCATCTTGTAACTCTGTTTTTCTGTAACCCTCCTCCCTTCCAAACATTTTCCCCTGGCCCCCTGCCTGCCATCCCTGGGTGTGTTCTGTTTCTTTCTCTCTCTCTCTCGCTCTCTCTCTCTCTCTCTCTCTCTCTCTCTGCTGCTGCTGAAGGAACGAGTTGGAGCGTCAGTTCCTGGAGCTGCTGCAGTTCAACATCAACGTTCCCTCCAGCGTCTACGCCAAGTACTACTTTGACCTGCGCTCCCTGGCCGAGGCCAACAACCTCAGCTTCCCTCTGGAGCCGCTCAGCAAAGACAAGGCCTACAAACTAGAGGTGAAATAATTATTACTGCATAATCCATAAATAGCATCCTGGTGTCAGTATCCTGGTGTTACTATCCCGGTGTCAGTATCATGGTCAGTATCATGGTCAGTATCCTGGTGTCAGTAGCATGGTCAGTATCCTGGTGTCAGAATCATGGTCAGTATCCTGGTGTCAGTAGCATGGTCAGTATCCTGGTGTCAGTATCATGGTCAGTATCATGGTCAGTATCCTGGTGTCAGTATCATGGTCAGTATCCTGGTGTCAGTATCATGGTCAGTATCCTGGTGTCAGTATCATGGTCAGTATCCTGGTGTCAGTAGCATGGTCAGTATCCTGGTGTCAGTATCCTGGTGTCAGTAGCATGGTCAGTATCCTGGTGTCAGTATCATGGTCAGTATCCTGGTGTCTGTGAAGTGCAGGCATAGAGGCGGCTCTGTGTAGGATTGTGCATTCAGTCTCATGCCGTAGTTCTTGTCTAGTTTAACAAGGTCACTCGGCCTGCGCTCTCACACACAGTTAAACATTGTGTTTTCCAAACACCATGAAAAACGTATTCTTATTCTTAGAAATTCTGACAAACAATCTATGAATTACATTTTTATCAAATGTATTTTCATGTACAGTATTTACAAAATATGTATTTGTATCTCAAATACATTTCTAAGACCTGTATTTTGTATTTGTATTGTGATTAAAACAAAAATGCCAGTATTTGTAATTTGTATCAAAATACTTTTGGATGTATTTTTGCCCATCTCGGATAATAACCTGGGTTCTTTCCATTTCTTGTTTATCAGGCCATCTCCAGGCTGTGTGATGACCAATACAAGGACTTGAAGAAATCGATGAAGAAGCGGTGTGTGAGTGCAGACAACCTGACCGTGGTCCGCTGGTCTCCCGCCATCATTTCCTAACACGCTGTGTCTCAACGTCTGGCCCGGGGCCCACCAGGGGGTCCAGGTGGACACTTACAGCTCTGTAACTCTGAGAGTGTACAGATAGAACCTTTTTTTATATTTATATTTGGGACCACAATCTACACTGTCAAATCCTCTGTGTTAATTTAACTATGATTTAACTATGGACCCTTACGGGTCCATTTGGTTCCATTTGTACGCTCTCAGAGTCACAGACCGTCAGGGTCCATTTGGACCCCCACTGGTGTTCCCCAGACCCGACGTTGAGAACCAGTGTCCTAACACACATTTGACCCACCACAGACTGAGGGGTGCGGCCGTGGTGGCTGCACAGTCCTGTGGATTGGTGCTGTCGGCCTGGAAGGCACAGACATGTGCGCGCACAAACACATGCACACACACACATACAAACAAACACACAGAAATGCACACAGACACACGACTCTTGCCACAATAGGTGGAACTTCGCTACAGAGCGCTGTGGCGGAGCCCAACTGAGTGTGCCGGCCCGGGATTCGAACCCTGGTCTCCCGTGCAGGGAGGGACACAAGGGAATTCCCCCTTGACAGGGGGAGCCAAACTTCTTAATGCCCCTTGGCAGGGGGAGATATTAGGGTTTTGGTCGTCAGGCAAAGGCCACTCTGCTGCACTCTGCTGACACCTGGGATTCGAACCCGGGGACACTACAGCCAAACATCTTATCCACTAGCCTAAAGGGGAAAACCCCCCTTGGCTGGGGGAGATATTAGGCTTTCTGGTGTTCAGACAGTGGCTCTGAAACTCTGCTAACGTGGGAACGTCTACGGATGGTAAAAAAACAAACTAAAAAACAAGACCTTGATTACAGGAGGACCAAACGAGAGAAGACGCCATTGTGTAAAGTTGTACTGGGCGAAGAAGAGACCGTTTTTAACTAAATGTGACCTTGATACCAATATCTGCACTAGAAAAGGGCCTGTGAGGTTTGAGCATCTTGTGTGGTTTGACTCAGCGATGTCCCTCTTATCTAAGGGCTGGCTTGGTCAGTGGTTCTCATAGTGGGATCCGGGGACCCCCAGGGATCCTTAAGGGGGTTTCTAGGGGGTCCATGGCAAAATGACTTAATATAGCGTCAAAATCAGTTTGACCACTTTAACCCTATCTACATCTGCTATTTTCAGATGGGGGGGTCCACAGCCAAATACATTTAATTTGTAAATTAATTACATATTCATTTACCTTGACATGATAAAGTTTGAGAACCACTGGACTAGGTTTCACACACATTCCTTAGTTTTTTATTATACAGTTACATTCCTCTGACGCAATCATTTCTGTCGCATGAGACACTCGCTTTTTGTTGTTATTGATTGAAGATTTTGCTGTTGTTTGAAGTTCAAGTCCTAAAATACCATTCAGCATTCCTCTCTACGTTGACATGTTTGCTTTTAGTCTTTAGTTGTTGTTGTGTCTACTAAATGCCCCCCACCCCCCAATCTTGTTATAGAGATGTTGTATGTAGGAGGCTATATGGTTCAGTGATGAGGTGTATGTAAGCAGACATGGGTCAGTGAATAGACCCCTTAACAGACGACGTCACACTGATAAGAACCAGTATGCGCGCGCAGGCCGGCACCAAATGAAACCCATTCTGTCAGGTCTCGCTAGGACGCGCCTCACTAGCCAACACACAAGAGGAGGTTGAATGTACTGAATCCAGCGCACACCGACACAATATGTTGGGAATTGATTGCATGAAACAATCACCTGTGCGTCCAGTCTCAATGTTGGTAAACAAATAATTGGTCTATAGAGGCTGCTACAGCAAGTGCATTCAGACATTAAGGGGCCGTGTCCAAAAAAAAAGTTGCGGCACTCCCAATGTAAACATATGCTGCGGCTCAGGAAAAAGAGAAAAAAAAACACCTTGGTGAACACGACCCCTAAGAACATTAAGATGTTGTACTATATCCACTGCCATTGCCCTGACCTGCGGTGCCTGTAATGATAAGCTAGCATTAACACCATTAACTTCTGTCCATTTTTAGCTTTTTACTAGAGGACAATAGAACAAAAAAAAATTATGACGTATTTTCTTTCCTCTCTTAGATATTTTTTTAATAATTCTTCCATCTCCCAGAAAAAAAACAGCACAAATAACATTTCAAAAACAAAGCCACTAAAGCATGATTCTATTTTTTTGTTTTTTCAGAGAAGACCTAAATGTTATGCGATCGTTTAAACCAGTGGTTCGCAACCTTTTCTGGATCAGGGACCCACTAGAAAATCTTGAAAGTGTTTGCGGCCCACCCATCTGATCACAAGTTAAATGGTGAGATGGGTGGGTGCATTTTAAGGGCATGTTTATTTTAATGGTCAATGGTGTTCCGGCTTGGATCAATGGGACTAACATAGTATAGGCCTACTTTAAGTTCCTATTTATTGGTATCACAAAGAAAACTTTTTTTTTTTCAAGGTTTTATAGTGGCGACATTTCTTTTACATTTTTCTTTTATATTACTGTTTCATTATCATTCAAATCTTTGTGTTTTGCCAATTATTTGGGAGCCTTGTTGCAATACCTTGGAGGCCCACCAGTTGTCCCCGGCCTACAGGTTGAGAATCACAGGTTTAAACGCTACGTACAAAAACAGATTGATTGCATCATAGATTTAGCGAATTGTCTCTTAATTTGTACAGTGTAAATATACCACCGGTGAATTCGCAGGTCGCACTGTAAAAAAGAAAAGAAAAGTTATCATAGAATATTTATAAAGAATCCGTATTTAGTGTACTTCCTGGAGATAGGTATGTTTAAATTTGTGTATTGATCTGGAGACTGGAGAAACCACTAAAAATACTATACTGTGCATTGGTTGGTTGTTGCAACGAGAAAATGCAATTGAAATTGTCGACTTTTGCAAGTGTGTTTATCAAGCAAGACGTTTTAAGAAAATGGTCCCTTTGTGAATGTTCCTCATTTCAAGTTATTTGCCTCGTTTTAAAATGACTACGTATTTGGTAACGAACGCTATGATTTTAAATAACTTGAACCAAGTTTTAAATATCTGAATACAACACAATACACTTGCCAAAATTGACACATTTTTTTGCCATGTACATTTTTGTATAATACAGCGAAAGGTGCAAAAAAAAAGTGCTAAAAACGTGCTCAAATAGGACCTTAGTGTATTTTCCATTACCACAATGTATTTTTTATTTTTTTTTACATTCAAACTACTTGTATTGTGCATTCAACCAATCACCAATGTTAAAAATGATTTATGTCACATGTTATATTTTTGGGTCAAGTTACAGTACAAGAGAATCTATGACAGTGGTTCTCAAAGTGGGGCCCAGGAACCCTTGAGGGGGTTCCAAATGGACCCTTACAGGTCTGTCCTAGGTAGACTATTGCGCCTTTCTTTGTCTTTATTATAAGGTTGGTTGCTGGTGCGGTGGTCTCAAAAGTTAAGAGGACCTAAAAGGGTGAAATACATGCGCGCGTGCACACACACACACAAAATAAATAAGGATGACTCCTTACAAAGACTTGAAAAAAATACTTTTCTCCTTTTACATACTCAACCACATGCTACAGTGCATGAGTGATGGGAAGACAAACATTTCAGTCTGTCATATCATATGTATTAATAAAGAAAAGTGTGTTTTTCTAGTCTCTGTTTAAGGATTAATCCTTATGTTTTGTTTTTATGTTGTGCGAGTCTTTCACAATTTTTAGGTCCTTGAAATTAAAAGGTTTGAGAACCACTGATCGATCTTGACAATATTTAAGATTTGCATACAATGTTGATGTATAAAAAAGGGACCGAACTGTACCAAAGTAATGAAGGACCATCCTGCTTTTATTTCACTGATGTCACAATGACCCCCCCCCCCCCCCCCATAAATATATACACACAGGCATTGAAGATGCTCTGTGAGGGAGATCGGTCATATTGTATGGTGCTTTGAGTAAGAAAGAAAACGGATGAAAAATGTGTCTTTAGAAAGATTGAGGAGATGTTGTGGTGAGTTCAGGCCATTAGACGTGTTCAAAGATTGTATTTCCTATATTTATTATGTGTGCGTGCATACAGTTAAGTCTGGGGTTCCTGAAAGCCACAGGTAAGCCTTCCTCTTCAACACTCCTACCAAAATGGGCTTCTGTACGGAGCTAGAACGGTTTCTGAACTGGAAAAGGTTTCTATGTTGGAACCTTTAGGTGAAAAGAAAGTGAAGTCAAAGTCGCTTAAGTCAAGTTTCGATTCTAAAACGGCTAGTCCCATTCCTTGATTCTGATTGGCTGGTTTCCGTTTAGTAGACGTGATAAAACGCAATATACTCCTTTGATCAGTTTATGTCAATCACATGTGTTTATACAGCGATCCAACATATCTGTAGCTGAACGATGAAGGGGAGCGCTTGTGTTCCTTACAAGCCCCGGCCTGAGGGGCTTCTATGCATCGCTCCTTCTGGCGACGCTTGTAAGGAAAACAAGCGCTCCCCATCCTTCGCAAACCATCTGTGCTGGGAGGCTAAGTGTCTAGACAAGCAGTTTACACTGGAAGTTCACAGACCTATAGCTAAATCTGTCTTTAAGAAATTATACATTTCTATCGAATATCTACCGATACAATGAGATTGAGCTAACAGTTAAGTTTTGTTCCTCTATGTGTTTGTTTGGGTAAAGTTGACGGATAACACACAGCCTGGCTGGACTGCGCATCGTGCCTCACTACGCCCCTCAGCCATGATAAAATCCTTGGTAAACTGCAAACAACCTCTAGTGCTCCTCCATCAGTACCTTAGCCGTACCTACACATGCTTTTTTAGCGCTTTTAAGTTCTTCTGGATGTTAGTCAAAAGTTCAAAACATGCTTAGTAAAGTAGGTGGGATTTGAACCCAGGTAAAAAAAAAAAACTTTGCCTATGACCTTTTCAGTTATTTAGTGACTTGATTATGTAAGAAATAGTCTTATGGGTTCTTAATTATAAATACAATGGTTCCATATAGAACTTTTCCAAGTTTCCATACACAAGGCAATGAGTGGAACCTTTTTTGGTGAGAATGTATGATAAGGTGAAGTAATAGACCTGTAATGGCAAAACGTGAGATGGAAAGTCAATGTTAATGCCCATTCCAGGTCAAACGTAGGGTGTGAAATATGGGCCCATGATAACTTGTTGGCGGGTGTGTTATAGCCTTCCTTGTGCACTGAGCTCTACCTCTGCATAGAGTTTTTACTTTTTTGCTTTTCTCTCAATTGCTCTTTTATTTGATGGCAGGTTTGCTTTGTTCTTGTTTTTTTTTTTATAAAAAAAACATTTAAAACTTCAGACAAACATTGAAATCTCAACACATAGCTTAACAAAATGCTTTGTTCTTGTTGAGTTTCCAATGCTAATGTCCCAACAACTGCTGTAACCTTGACCTCTGTTTGGTCATTTTGTTTTCTTTTCTGTCATTTGTAACTGTTGTCAGTTTGCCAAATTCAAATCTTTGTATTCTTCTGTCTGTTCTGTTTTTTTTTATACAGCTTCCAATTCTTCTGAAGCAATGTCTAGAGAAACCTGCACAAAATTAAACTTTTAAACCTTGCAATACAGCCAGAGTTTATCTTATGTGCACTCTTTATGAGAGAAGTTATGTATGTCTTCAATAGATACGTGTTTATTGTAGAACCCAGTGGTGGAAGAAGTACTCTGATTTTTCTTACTTAAAGGAGCACCAATTTTCAACCATATCTTCACATAATTTAGTGTTTCTCAACGGGATGGTATAGTTTTTGGGGCACTGAGTCGTCTGAGACTTTTTTGTCATTATCTCTGCAGTCAAATGAAGCGTGGTTTCTGAATTGCGTGTAGTTGAATGTTTTGTAATTGGGATGATGATGGAATATTGGCAAGATTTGTTTCCTCCTGTCCGGTAATACATCAATTACATAGAGAGTCCTAGAGTAATCTAGGATCAAATGTAAACCAAGAACCTATCATCAGACGAAAAAGGTTAAAGTCTCCTAAGTCTCTTAAATAGTGAAAATAGACTATCTACAATCTGATTCTGATCAGATTTAATACATTCACGCTTGAGCACAAACATGCTTACACACAAAATCTACAATAATTCTGTGCAATCAAAATGAGACATGTTGAACTGTTAACTGTGAGGCATGTGTCAGACTCAGTGGTTAAGCATAAGCACCAATGATCTGCTGTCATTAAGAGCCAGGCGCTCATGTCTGCTGTGTGTCCGTGAGACCGTGAACAGAGATGACCTTAGACTAAATGTCCTCTGTGGTGCATATGATACACAGCAGGAGGCTTGCTACATAATTAGATTAAATGTCAACAACATACAAATCGTTGCTGTCGGGTAGAAAACCTTGTATGTCCAAAGCCTTTACTTTTTAGGTAATGGAAAAAAAACATAACCTGTGTCCCAATGGAATGGGACACAGAATGCAGTTATTTAGTCACAAGCTGTTGTTAATACTTTTCATTGGTACAATATCTATAAAACCCACAGACAGACTTTTAACTTAAAAAAAAGAAAATACAGTATATAATAAAAGATAGATGATCTACAAGTACACAACACGTCACATTGCGTTCTGAACTTGTAGATCGGCTTTCTGCTACTTTTGTGTGACACTGTAGCATGACAAAGTAGGGCATTCATTAACGAAATGTTGGAATACGGAGATAAGAGGTTTCTTCCTGACAGCAACAATATTTTGTATTAGATGGTCGGTTTATGAGTAATTAAGAAACTGATCCTGGGTAATATTTTGTGTTTATCTTTTGTTTGACAAATAAATTAGACTATAGAGAAGACTAGCACAAGGCTGTTGTTTGAGGATATAATGTATTTACATTAGAACCAGTTTATTGTTCGATTTGTTATTACATTTTATTCTATATCCAACTGCCATTACTATAAGTCCCCATCAATGATCAATTTAGATAAGTCAGGGTGTATGATAGGAAAAGTGGCTATTCTTAAAAATCCACTGTACAAAATTTACATTCAGTCGTCACATAATAATTTATCATGAGAGAAGTCCACAGTGACCGCCACTGATTTCCAGGGCTTGGCTAGCTTATTTTTAGAGCATCCTTCAAGGGTTTGATGCAGATCAAAGCACTCCGCAATATTAAGAATATACATCAACGATATAGGGTACAGACAGGAGGTCGTATACATGCTTGCCATTGTGGTTGAGAACTTAATACGGGCAATTTGGACTGAGTAATCCAGGAGGCTTGTTCTTCTCCTGTAAGGACAACCAGGCAACCAAAATATCTCCGCAATGCCAGGATGCCGACGTGCTTTTGGAAGCGTGTTAAGAATAGAATAGCCTCTCACAATGGGCCTCAGTCCCATCTCCCATCTTCTGTTGTCTGAGTGCAGAACAGTTGTCGCCACGACGGAGGGCAGAGGCAGAGCTAAGACACAGGACTCACAAAGATTGACTTTGGACTTGTTTTTAAAACCCTGCAGCTCTGAAATGGAGCAGGATGGATTGAGTTGAATGGCCCCTGGCTGACAGCCCTCCTGGCAGCATACAGGAATTGTATCAGAAACGTATGGTGGTCAGTGTGTGGACAGAAACCGTTGTGTGTGTCTCCCCCCCACCCCAGCAAGAAGGGGAGAGGGCACTGCAGGTAGCCTACTGTCTGAAGGAGGTGGAGGACATCAGGGTTGAGAAGCCCCTCTACAGGAGACATGGGGGGGAGAAGCGCCTCTGAGATCATCTGCCTCTCCGTCAATCACAGCATCACTTTAGTGGGTGAGTTGACCTCTTGAGATGAAAACGGTGCCCAGATGAGAGTGATTGTAAGAACCGGAAATGAGAAAAGTAGTCCAGTAATGAGAATGTGAAATGAGAAAGTAACCTAGTCTACTTAAAATGTAATATTGTTTGGATTAAATAGGTTTCAGTGCAAAGTCATAAGAACAATGATGAAGTGGGTTTTATTACATTTAGACATTTGCTGTTGGGTGGAAACCTTGTATGTCCAAAACTGTTACTTTTCAGGAAATGGAAAAAAGAGCCTGTGTTCCAATGGATCCAATCTAGTTATAATTTAGTCACACGCTTGTGTTAATACTTTTCATTGTTTCAATATTTATAAAACCCACAGACCCACTTAACCACTTTAATTTTAGACACACACACACACACACACAAATCTAAAATAACAGATCTACAAGCTCACCATGCAACGCATTGTGAGCTTGTAGATCGGCTATTTTAGCTACTTTTGTGTGTCTCTGAATTCATTTACAAAATAACATACACATTTGTATTTATGGAGATAAAAGGTTTCTGGCCGACAGCCACAATTTACACCTGCCAGCAGTAAAATGGCTTTGTTGTCTGAGAGCGGATCATGACTAAATAACAAGATAATAACGACAGACAAGTGTTTCCTGATTGCTGTAGTCTCAAGCCCGTAGCACTTGACCTAGCCTTGACGACCATGCAGTCTCATGCAATGGTTTAAATGTTCATTTGTCGACCTGGAATCCTATAGTTTGTATATTTTCAATGTACAGAGTTTTTGGATATTATACTGTTTAGACTGATGCTAGGTTTTTGGTTTACCTTTGATCCTGAGGCACTATACTGTCTCTATGCATTTGATGTATTTACCTTGCTTTTTAACAAAGCATTTTTTTAAGCTACACTGGTTCTACCTCTAGGCTTTATGCCCTCATGTTTGAAATGTTTTGTTTCAGTTTCTTGTTTTTTAATGGTGTGATGATGAAATTGCTGATTGTATCACTGAGATTTTCACAAATGTAAAGTGCATTATAAATCAAATCCATTATTATTATTATTATTAGTAATAGTAGTAGTAGTAGTAGTAGCAGTAGCAGTAGCAGTAGTACTAATCGTTTCAATCATTCAGTAATTTTCCTGTCAGAAAGACTGCTAACATTGAATTGAGTGTGTGGCTCAAATGATTGAATGTCCCAAGTAATGAGGGACTTAACTAAACCATTGACGTTAGTGTATAATTATTATGTTTAAAGCTGTCTGCTTTATTATAGAGCACTGGAGAGATAAAAGAGTTAAGACCGTAGAGAAAATAGCAGATCTGCAAGCTCAATGCGTTGCATTGTGAGCTTGGTTCTTTTTTTTAGTATATTTCCGAGTGAAAGTGGCAAGGTAGGGTAAGTGATATTTTTTGGTTAAAAGGTTAAAGCACTATATTCTGATAGTAATCATTGCTATAGAGTGTTTGTTCAGTCACAGTCTTCCTGTCTCTCCGACACTTTAATAAACAGAAAATACATGTTCAGGTAGGTGACAAGATTCCAGCCAATCAGGAGAGAGTACCCATTTATCAGCTTCATTATTATAGTGTTCCAGTTCCAATTTTGTCTGTCATCACTTCCAATTTCACTTGTTTAATCAGTATCCTATGCGTTTCTCCTCTCTCCTGATTGGATCAAATTGCTATCCCGACCTGAACATGCATTTTCTGTTTAATAAAGAGCTAGAGGGACATGGAGGCTCCTGTTACTCCTGTTCTAATCAGAATATAGAGCTATTTAATACTTATTTTAACCAATGAAAATCCCGTACCCTACCTTTTAAGTGGGTTGTATACATTATTTAACCAATGAAAAGTATTAACAAGAGTTTGCGACTAAATAATAACTACATTGGATGCATTGGAAAGCAGGTTATTTATTGTTTTCACATATCCTGAAAAGTAACAGTTTTGGACATACAAGGTTTCCGTCCGACAGCGATGATATCCATCACCAAATGAACACTCCGTATTTGACTGTGTTTCAGGCAAAGTGTGGCTGATGGTGATGGTTCTCCTGCGCATCCTGGTGCTCCTGCTGGCCGGCTACCCTCTGTACCAGGACGAGCAGGAGCGCTTCGTCTGCAACACCATCCAGCCCGGCTGTGCCAACGTCTGCTACGATCTGTTCAGCCCCGTCTCCCTGTTCCGCTTCTGGCTGGTGCAGCTGCTGGTCCTATGTCTCCCTTACTTCGTCTTCATCATCTACGTGGTGCACAAGGTGTCGTCGGGCCTCAGCACCGAGCTGGACGCCGACCCAGAAATGAAGGACGTGTCTTTGAAGGTTATTATCGTTTAGCATTTTTCTTTTTTTTTTTTTTTTTTGGTCATATAAATGGGACCCAATGCCTCCCTGCTTGGCATTCAGCATCAAGGGTCGACACGACATACTAGCATTATGCCCAGGGGGTGTATTTGTACATCATGTGACATACTAGCAACATGTCCAGTGGGTGTACTTGAAACAACAATAAAATCTGCAAAATTGGTGAAGTTTCGAGCCTCCCAGCTCGAATCGTTACCAAACCAATAAAAATACCCACGAGGGGGGCAATATTTATGTTATAGTTTTGATCCAGCACCCAGCCTAACAGGACAGGATGTGCGTGCCCTTAGTCACTTGTGACACCTTTCTCAGGGGGTGTACTTGTACATCATGGCTGGAGGATGTTATGAACTTTTATGAAGACACAGATGCACTCATTTTCTTTATATTGGTAGCCACCCTGTATATGACAAGTAAATGTCAGTCTTGTTTTTTTGTTACTTAGTTTTAGTTGACTCTAACAACCCTGGTGTCTTTGCAGAAGCGGCGGTGGACGACGCAGCACTTCACAGGAGCGTACATCCTCCACCTCCTCCTCAGGATCCTGCTGGAGGCCGGCTTCGGTGCCGCCCACTACTACCTGTTTGGCTTCTACATCCCCACCAGGTTCCTGTGCCAGCAGCCGCCCTGCACCACCCAGGTGGACTGCTACATCTCCCGGCCCACCGAGAAGACGGTGATGCTCAACTTCATGCTGGGCGCCGGAGCGATGTGCCTCCTGCTCAACGCGCTGGACCTCATCTGTGCCATCAAGCGCTCCGTCCGGCAGAGGAGCAAGAGGAAGCTGCTGGTGCAGAAGGTGTTTGAGGAGGAGCGCTACTACACCAGCCAGAGGATAGATGCCAGCGCCCCGCTGGCCTCTCAGGTATAGGCTCCGTCACAATGATTACATCGTTGCTGTCGGGCAGAAACCACTGATCTCCATTTGTTTGCTTTTTGTGAAAAGTAACTGTTTTGGACATATGAGGTTTCCACCTGACATAATAATCGACTGATCGCAATTATTTGAGATTATCGCAATTATTTTGTCATTTGTCACCTGGCATAGTGGTTTCCATGTTGAAACATGTTAAAACATTTACAAAAATAGTGGAAATAGACAATAATACAATAACCATTTTTTTTTACGGATAAAATGATTAAATATGGCATATTTTGTCCATAGTATACTATTTGTTTTGATTATTAGTACTGGTCATTGTCAGTCATTTCTTTGTAAATGTAAGCTATTTTGTCGTATCTGCCCTGTGCAACTTTTGTTCACGAAGCCTGAAAGGCAAACAGTAATGTAAATTGTATTTATATGTTCCAATTATCAGTGCCAAAAACACAATTTAATTATTTGTGTGACAACACCACTCTCAGGAGCCGGAGGGGGAGGCGAGTCACGCGGGGAGCTTCAGGAGAAAGGGGGTCGGTAAGGAGTCAACAGGAGGCCTGGAGGAGCAGTCCTCTCTCCCTGGCACCCCGGGCTCTCCTCCGCCCGGAGCTCCGGGTTCTAACACCAACGGGAACAACGTCTACGCCGCCGCCCAGGAGGAGGCTCCGGACGCGCACCACGGCAGCGAGGTGGCTCTCTTTTCCCCGGACCCCCTGGGGACCCCCAGAGCCATCCGCGTCAGCAAGCGGGGTCGGCACAAGCCGCCGCCCCCTCCCAGACGGGGGGACATGGCGCCGTTGCCGCCCGCCGCCGCCTCGCTGGGGCGGGGCGTTGACGTCTCGATGGCCACGGCCGTGTGCACGAGGAAGGTGGGACAGTACACGCTGGTGGAGCTGACCAGCGGAGTAGAACTACAGGCCGGCGATGACGGACCGGACAAGAGGTCTGAGTGGGTTTGACTGAGAGGATGGATTTCACGGTGGATTTGGGGCTTATGAGAACGGAGGAGAGAGAAAGACACCCAGAGGCTCATATGGTGGAGAGTTGTGTTGCGTTGTCCAGCTCATTCCGCTATACGCACACAGCACTGTCAAGTAGAGCTGAAAACAGCAGTGGGATCACTATACTCATTGTCGTGGTCATGAGGCTTTGGGCATACTGTGATGTATAGCGTTGCATGTCAAGAGTGTCTGACAGGGCGGCACGCTATCATAATAACAGAAGCCAAACAAAACAAGTGCGGAATGGCAGGCAACACGAAACTTAACCAAACTGTCCTTGATGACCAAATCACCAACCTTGAGAAAGTCTAAAACAAAGCAGCCAGCACCTGTCTTACCCCACCACCAGCCCCCTTCCGTCTATAAACAAAGGCAGGCCATGACCTGTCCTACAAATATATGAGCCCTGCACGCACGCACGCACGCACAGGTGACCAATTCGGTCTAGGCACATCACTAAGACACTTTGGTGAATTGGTCGGCACTGAGACTAAACATCAGAAAAATATATCACTATGGCAGTGTAATATGCTGTTTTTTTTTTAAAGAATGTTTAGTTTTCAATGTTGCTACTCTTAAAATATAAACTATAAACCCATAGCCATTGAGATATTTCCAGTAGCACCTGGACTAAGTTCTTTCCTGCAGGAAACCCTGCACACACAAACAAAACAAGAACACACACTGTTCAGTCTACTCCTTTTTTTGTTGCTGGGGTCAAAGCAGACATGTGCAGTTGCTGGGCCCTTGGGGTTGGACCATTGGGAAGGAGAGATCATCAGGCCATGTTGAACGACCATGATCCAAGGTGAGCAAGGTGCTGCATGACTCTTCTAGCGGTTGAATGGAATTCTTCCCTCACACAAGTGAAGGACACTGCAATGGGTTCCCGAAAGCTCTCGTTGGCTCACAAAGCAATTACCGTCCCCTGCAGGGCTCAGTATTTATGGAGGTGGCTTGTCACTCTATTTCAGGGCCTCACAGAGCTTAGGGAGGAATACAGGCTTTACATGTACAGTGGCGCTCAAAATAGTTCTGTAACTTGACACCGCCATGTTCCATAAAGCACGTGGTTCACAAACTTTTTCACAATGCTCATAAAGCAGTGATCAAACAGATTTGGTTGCTATATTAACTAAGTTAGCAGGGGACCCCCTGGAACCCCATCAAGGACCCCAGGGGGCCCACGGACCCCACTTTGAGAACGTCTGCCATAAAGGAAAGAAGAAATATATTAGTTTTTTTGACTGGCCAACACATATATCCAATGTTCTTGAGCGGGCAACATATATCGAATGTATTTGTACAAATATTTTTCAAGGTTCAGAATATTTATTTTTAAATGTCCTTTTAGCCTTTTTCCTTTTTTACTTAATTGTGAAATATATTTGAATTTAATACAACATCCAGTATCTATGTGCTGCTATTGGCAACCATTTGCTTGTGCGATGAGTTGTGAATCTGCTATTTTTTGCCAGTGGAACCATCTTACGATGGAGTATACATCAGTCTTCAGTTTCAGCGGACACTCAGATGAATGTGTGGGGGTGGAGGGAACAGCGAGGCATTGCACACCGTCTTATCTGTCAACGCACCACTAACTGTACTGATTCATCAAGCTCCTCTTGTACTGAAACTGTTTCTATATATTGTGGCTGTCGGGCTGAAACCTTGTACACTATGTCCAAAATAACTTTTCAAGAAATGGTTCCAATGGTTCCAATGCAGTTATTTAGATCTTGTAGATCGGCTACTTTCTCTAGTTTTGCAGACACATCATTTAAAAATAAATATGGTTACATTACATTACATTACGTTACATATTCTGCTTCACAGGGACAATATATATCATGGTGATACATGGCTTATGTGAAATTGAATAGAAACTGCAGTGACACGTAAATTCATTTCTTTAGTGTTACGATTTTCATTGTCCATTTTGTTCTTATTGATCTATGAACTGTCTGTTTTATTCTTAAAGTCTATAAGTTGTCTAGGACAGTGGTTCTCAAACGTTTTCATGTCAAGGACCTCCAAATACATATCAATGTATTTGGCCATCTGAAAATATTTTGTGCCAGGGACCCTCATAAAAGATATGTCTTATAAGTGTTCAAAATGATCCAAAATGTCAAAAAAATATTCTAATATTTTTCAAATGATTTCGAAAATAGCCAATCTACAAGCTCACAATGCACCAAAGTATAAAAAATGGTTTAAAGTGGTTCAGCTGTTCCTCACTTGGGGACCCCCTGGAACCCCCCTCAAGGACCCCTGGGGAGTCCCCGGACCCCACTTTGAGAACCACCGGTCTAGGAGGTCGGTGTGTCACGCAGGCAGCTGTAAATCACTGTCACATCATTGGGTTGGTTAGTTTTGATCTAGCCAAGGGCCTGCAGTCTCTCTCTGTAAGACGATAGCTCTTAATCATCATTGTTCTTTGTCTGTGGCCTCTTGCGGTCTCTTTGAACATGACAACAAAGGCCCACCTCTCTATCTATAGAGTTGACATGCAGGGCTGGTTCACCCTGGACGGTCTCACTACGCCCCCCCCCCCCCCCCCCCCCCCCCCCAGCAAGGCCACTGCTGACATCTGATCTGCTTACCTGTTGGGAACTCATTTTAATCTGGTTCTCTGTAGCAGGAGTCAGGACACCATCTTGACCTTCTAACTCTGATATATATTTACGCGTAGTGACCCCGCAAAAGACCCAGCCGTAACTTGCTCCTCCAAGTGAGGTAGCTCTCTTGGCGTTGCTTGTTACCTGCCGGTCTGCCGAGCTGGAGACTGGGGTTCGATTTCCAGCTTGGTGCGTGCAAACGTTACATTGGTGTCAGAAGTGGAATGAGGACCGGTGGAGAGTGCCCTTGCGTGAGGGACGTTAGGGACTCGAGAGTGAAGCGTGAAGTGCGAGGGCGCGTTTCAGAAAGGGGAGGGTAGTGTAGTGACCCCGCAAAAGACTCGGCTGAAACTTGCTGCTCCAAGTGAGCTAGCTCTCTTGGAGTTACCTGCCGGTCTGCCGGCAAACGTTACAATATATATAGAGTTGCTGTCAAGTGGTGGAAACCTTGTAATTCCAAAACTGTTACTTTTCCAGGAAATGGAAAATAAAATAACTTGTGTTCCAATGTAGATTTTATTTAGTCACAAGCTCTTCTTAATACTTTTAATAATTTCATTGGTTCCATATTTTTGAAACCCACAGACACATTTAAGCGAGCTTTACTTTCGCTACTTTTGTGCGAAATTGTCGTACGAGGATCCAGGTTAGGACATTAATTTATGGGGGGAAAAAACATAATGGAAATATGGAGATACAGGGGTTGCACTGTATATTTCACAATTGTAGGATATTATGACATTCTCTGATTAATAATTATTTGGCTTTATAATTGAATAATTGCAGATATAATGATAATTGACATATAATAATGTTTGATGAAATAATTTTAAAGGATTATGGAATTGTGGTTATATTTTAGTTTTTTTGACAATCTAAACTATTTTGGATTAATAAGGCTGTTTATTTTTCATGGTTGTTTTACTGTTCTGGTCTTTATAGGTATTGACATGGTCTTGACTAGCCCCTTGACCTCAATAAAATACTGTTTGCCAGAAAACTAAGATCATTTTATAGAACACTCAATGCCATATGTTGATATGCAAAATCTTATCTTATTCTTAAAGTCTCTTCACCCTCCTTTACTGATGGAGCCAGGTATTGTAGTGCAATAAGACAATTAATTGTAAGTATGCTTTTACAATCTGTCTGCAATGTGTTGATGTGATTTTATAGCCTACAGCAGGGGTCTTTAACAGGAGGTCCTCAGAGTTACCTAGCATCCCTATTCTGGTGGAACGTTTGCCAAAAATAGCAGCTATAAGCTCACAATGCGTCGCATGGTGGCACGCTGTGATCTTGTAGCTCTGCCATGTTCGGCAAAGAGGTTTAGTGTAGAGGGAAAAAAGAGCAGCCCAAGGCTACAGAGCCAAAGGTGAAGTTGACCAAGTATTGAGGGTTTAAGTGGTTAAATATCTGAAAATACATGTTAACACAGATCCAACATACTAATAAAATACATGTGTAAACAAACAAAAAACATCAAGTCTATGGTGCCATCTATGAAATCTATTAAAAAAAAGTTGAATCTGCAACACACTTTTATACAATATGTAGTGGGGGTCCCAGCTCCATCTCTCTCTAAGGGGTCCTTGGCCTGATAAATGTTGAAGACCCCTGGCCTACAGAATCATTTCTTTATCTGAATGTTGGCCTCCATTTCCATTCATCAAGTAGGCCTAGGCCTACAAAATGTCAGTTTGTATGTTCAGAACTATTAGCTGCAGCTACAGTTACTTGATAAAGGACATGTTTTGTAATGAAAGCACTTTAAGGAGTTACTCCGTTGTTGACGTTTCATTGCTACTTTGGTTTGAAGTCACATGCTGCTCTCTAGTGGCACAAAATGTGAACTGTTTCCTATATGTGTCGACCTCAAATCAACACTTGAAGAACCATTAATTACTTTTCAGCTCTGTAACATCATTGTTTTTGTTTTGTCATGGTTTTTGAAATGTGCCTTTTGAATTTTTCAGATTTTTCTTTCCTGGCTATGATACTGTCTCTGATACTAAATAAATATGCAATGTGAGATTTGATAAAGAGTCATTATTATAAGTGTACTTCTCAGTGTACTTCTCTTTTTTGTTTGAATTTACTAGTTTAATCTGGAGATATCTCACTTCAAACACACCTATAATAACATATATATTACTCACAGACAATTATCTGAACTTTGAGCTCTGTCTCTCTGTTTCTGTCTCTTTACAGTACTATAATGTATGTTTAGTTTTTTAAGTGTCTCACAACTCCTTGTGAGTGGTCCACAACCTTTTTTCTGGTACGTGCTTTGTATTTTAATATGTGTGTTGCAGATATGTTTAATAGAGATATCTGTCTATCTACTTGATGACATTGGAGCTGCGCGTGTCTGTGCAGTCATGAGTGTACAGGGAGTAAAGGAGAGGGCCCAGCACACATCCCTGAGGGCCGTCTGTGCTGAGGGTCAGGGGGTCAGATGTGATGTTGCCCAGTCTCACCATCTGGCGGCTGTTCAGCAGTAAGTCTAGTATCCAGTGCCAGTGGCACATGCTTGGGTGCAGCCCGAGGTCTCTGATCTTTATGTCAAGCTTTGCGGGGACCCACTATGGCACTGTTTCCCAAACAATGGGGTGTCAGCCCCATCAAACCGATGAGTTTTATGGGTCACGACTCACGGGTAAATATTAGGTTTTTTTTGTTTGCTACATTTAAAAATATATATTATTTCAAAAGATTTTTTTTTTAATACACTTTTTATCCCGCGATTTTTGTAACCCATTTTTTTCACCCGGTGCCAATTTCCTAAGTGATCCTGGGCGCTACACTAGCCCTACACCAGTCCCCCACAGCCTGGGGAGGCCAGGGCCGAGCTCATGTTTCCTTCAGTGCATGAGAGCCAACTGACCTTCTTGTCACCTGACAGGGGGGAGTTTCCCTGGTAGGACGTAGCGCGTGGAAGGAACACGTTATTCCAAACAGTTCCCTTCCCCTCCATCAGGCGCCCCGGCTTTCATGGGGGAGGCAGTATAGTGACCAGGATTACTACATGTTTTTGTGAGGGTATTAACTACCCTGGGAGACACGGGGAGAACATGCAAACTCCACACAGAGTAGGCCCTATCGATTTCAAAAGATTTTCAAAAAGAAAAACAGAAATCAAAGAGAACTTAAGAAGTAGTGAAAATGGCAGATCTACAAGCTCACAACGTTGCGAACAATAGTTTGGGTGCCGGGGAGACATCAAATTTCTCTTTTGGGTCTCAAGCTGAAAGGTTTGGGAACCACTGCAATATGATGTTGAACACAGAGCTGTATTCTACTACTAGAATGTTGTAGTATAGCTTCAGTGTACAGTATACTACTGGGATGTACACTATGATGACACTTGCCTGTTGTTGATAACTGTTAACGTTTCATTGTTGATAGACTGATCACTGATACATTCTTATATATTCAATCTTTTGTATTTCCTTTGTATTTGTTGATGATATCTATCTATCTATCTATCTATCTATCTATCTATCTATCTATCTATCTATCTATCTATCTATCTATCTATCTGTGGTGTTAAGTAACTAAGTACATTTACTTAAGTGCAGTACAATTTTGAGGTATCTTTACTTAAAGGTAGGGTAAGTGATATTTTTTTGTATATAGTTTGTTTTTGTTAAAAAGGTTAAAGTACTATATTCTGGTAGTAATCATTGCTACATAGCGTTTGTTCGGTCACAGGGTCTCTCCAGCTCTTTAGTTAACAAAATATAGTACATTTTCAGGTAGTCGTAGGTGACAAATTTAAGCCAATAGGAGAGAGCACTGAAAATGCATTTTCTGTTTAATAAAGAGCTGGAGAGACATGGGAGACTCGTTTTACTGAACAAACACTGAGCAAGCAATGAGTACTAGCAGAATATAGAGCTATTCAACACTTATTTTAACCAAAGTAAATCACTTACCCTACCTTTAACTGGAGTATTTGCACATTTCAGTACATATATTTCTACTCCACTACATCTCAGAGGCAAATGTTATACTTAATACTCCCTCCACTACAATTATTTGAAAACTTTAGTTACTACTAGTTACTTTGTAGATTTTGATTATTATTACAAAACATACATAACCACTTCAGCCCATTATACATTTTGAAAATAACCGATCTACAAGCTCACAATGCGTCACGACTCGCGATGCAACACATTTATGAGCTTTCCTTGTAGATCTGCTATTTTCAAAACATTTGAAAACCTGTGAAATGGGACATTCTGCATACTTAGTACTTACTACTTGTTTTGGTAATTCAAGTACATTACTATACCAATACTTTTGTACGTTTACTCAATACTCAAGTACATGTTGAATTCCAGACTTTTACTTGTAACAGAGTATTTCTACATTACTGTACTTTTTCCACCACGGTCTGTAGTCTGTCTGTTCTGATCTGAAAGGTTTCAATAAAGCTACACCCTTTTGAAGCGATGTGCAGTGTTGCCATGTCCGCTTATTATAAGCGACTTTGGGCTTGTTTTTCTGTAAAGTTGCTTGTAAATATTGGTAGTTGCAGGTTGCGTTTTTATTGGGGCTTGTTTCTAAAGTGTAGTTGCTTATTTGCCAAATACTGGTTAAAACTGGTTAAAAAAATATATATTCCAAAATTACCTCTTTTTCCCCCCAAGATTATTTCTTCCTTTTTTCTTTTTTTTTTAATAGCAGACCTACAATTTGCTCCTACAATGGAACGCTCTCTCTTTGCAATAAAAAAAATGCTCAATCAGTTGACGGTTTTAAGAACTTGTTTAAAACACATTTTATTTGTTTCGTAGCCTAGGCATTTTGTCTAATTAAGTTTTTACCTGACCCACTTGTGCAGGTCAGTGTTTTGCTTTACTTCTTGTTGTGCTATTGCCCTTATGTGCCAGCACCTTGTAACATTGTTTCGAAAGGTGCTTTATAAATAAGATGTACTTCCTTACTTACGTATTTCTCTCGCAGAATCTGGCAACACTGGGTGCTTTGGCGGGCGCATGCGCACATACCAACACCGGCGGTCTATCGTATATCGGTCACTTCAACGTCGTCGTCACGCGTAACACCGTAATTTCCCTCCGTCTGTAGACCACTGTAAACACTTTACACTACATTTAGACAACACTCTCCTTCTAACACCACGGCAAACAGCCAGCTAGAGGCCTCAAGAATATGCCCAAGAATAAAGGTAAGATATTATAGGTCCCTATTCGCCATTTCGTTATGTTTCCGTTTGCGGAGTCTCTCTCTCTAGGTCTAGGTCTCTCTCGCTCTCTCACACACACGCATTGAAAACGTGACACAAACCTAGCTAACATGTTTAGCTCAACGTAAGGATGATAATGTTACTGTAATGTTACAGTAACAGCCCATAGCTGTCGTTTGACGACACTTGTTGTATTAAGACGTGTTTAAAATGACCGTTGGCGCAGTTTATTGTGTCATGGTTGAAGTCTTGAATATTGTTTAAATGGATGCTAACTGGACTAGCATTCAAGCCATTGTAATTCTGTTAGCTAGCAGCGTTGCCAGGTTCTGGGAGAGAAACAAGCAACCAGGTCTATGAAAACAAGCCCAAGAGAAACGACTAGTCTACGGCTATTTGAGAGATATATATATATATATATATATATATATATATATATATATATATATATATATATATATATATATATATATATATATATATATATATATATATATAAAAAAGAAAAGAAAATAATCTTGGAGGAAAAAAAAACAATAAGATTTGAACACCATTTTTAAACACTTTAACACACATCCCTGCCACAGAATATTTTCAGATGGGGTCTCGTCTGTCTGTGGATTAATACATATTTATAGGGGGGTTCTTGACATCAAGATGTTTGAGAACCACAGGTTTAAACAACTTTTTTTTAGGAAACAAGCCCTCATAAGCAACTACACGTTAGAAACGAGCCAACAAAAACGCAACCACCAATATTAACATGCAATTTTACAGAAAAAGAAGCCTTTTAATAAGCGGACATGGCAACACTGGTCGCTAGTTAGCCTGTTAGCTAACTCAACCAACCCCACCCAGGCCGGCCCGTGGCTGACTGTCATCCCTTTGTAACATCACTTACAACACGTTAATGTTAAATTAGCAACTAACTAGCTTCCAACTGGCCAGTCTACGATGACACCTCGTTTTAGTCCAGATAAGTTTATTTGGACAGGCCGTTGCCACCTGCTGGGTTAACTGCAGTGGTGGAAGAAGTAGCCTACTCAGATCATTTTCTTAAGTAAAAAGTAACAATACCACAATGTATAAATACTTTGTTACAAGTGAAAGGCCTGTGTTCAAAATGTTACTTGAGTTAAAGTACTGAAGTATTGGCATCAAAATGTACTTAAATGTTTGAAAATGGCAGATCTACAAGCTCACAACGAGCCTGTAGATCAGCTATTTTCAAATAGCCTATGTATCAAATAGGGCTAATGGATGTTTTATAATATAATCATTTATATCTGGAACTAGTAACTAAAGTTTACTAATATTTGTAGTGGACTAAAAAGTACGATATTTGACTCTGAGATGTAGTGGCGTAAAATTAAAATGAAAAGTACAGTACTTCAGTAAATGTACTTAGTTACTTTCCACCACTGGTTATCGTTGAAGTGAACCCAGTGGCGCTAGACTAACGTGACCTTGCCACTATGAAAGCAGCACAACTTTTAACTGATATATTAACGTTAATGGCGGTCTATTGTTTACACATTGACAGTGGTAACCACTCCAAAAGAGATGTAACCTTGTAGCAGTAGCCTTGGATCAAGACTAACATAGATGTATTTGATCGAGTCTGAAGTCAGACTCAGATCAAATACATCTATGATAGTCTTGATCCAAGGCTATTGTAGCAGCAGCTCTTAAAAGCTGTGTGTGTGTGTGTGTGTATATTTTACTCAAACCTCAGACCTTTCTTTATCTGTGTCCATATAGGAAAAGGAGGAAAGAATCGGCGACGTGGAAAGAACGAGAATGAATCTGAGAAGAGAGAGCTGGTGTTCAAAGAGGATGGACAGGGTACGTATTGGTTATCAGATGGGGTTTCTTTTTCAAAGCCCATGGATTGCTGGCATTTTGGCCTTGGTCAGAATGGTGCGCTAGTGGCTGGGAAGCTGGCCAAGCTGATTCCTGATTCAGGTCGGCCATAGGAAACTGAATGTGAGCGTCAATGTACATTTTGTGAGTGGTTAAATCTCCTGTAGTCCCCTGGCCTTTTATCCGAGACATCAGCCTGCCATGTTGTGCACAATTCACTAACGGAACAAGGTTTGTTGTGTTATTTGTCAACCATGACAAAGTGAAGAAATTCCCCACCACCAGTCATAAATGTTGGAAAAATGTCAAGACTTGTTACTTGTATACAAGTCTTGTATACGCTGTGAGTGGATTCCACACAATATGACGGTGATAGACACCTGGGTGAACGGGATGTGTTTAAATGCATATTAACCTGCTCTTTAGTCAAAAGAAAATCCATTTTAATTGGTCAGGATACCAATTGTATCCAATCAGGAGAGGGAACTCTTACAGGATACCAGGTAAATAAGTGAAATTAGAAGTGATGAAATAAAAACAAATTAGACAAAAATGCAGCAGACCTACATTTGGAATCCACACACTCTTAATTCCACTTATTGCATTGGCCAGCTTTGTATGTCTTGCTGAATAATAGACCGAAATAAGAGTTCCATAATTAATGTCATGCTCCCTGAATTGTTTTCTTCCCTAATCAAGTACGTTGCTCTCAATTGAGTATTCTAGGGAAATGGGAATATATTTGACACAAAGTGTCAGGGCACTTTGGCTCTGACCCTTGAACTCAAATACTATTAGTTATAATGTTGATTATTTAACCAATTCAGCTTTCGCTGCAGCCGTTGCGACTAAAAGTGTCGCATGAATGTGTAAATTATAAAAGTGTATATATATATTTATATGTGGTCTAATACATTTTTCCCGGCTCCCAGAATATGCTCAGGTGATCAAAATGTTGGGGAACGGGCGGCTGGAGGCCATGTGCTTTGACGGAGTCAAGAGGCTCTGTCACATCAGAGGAAAACTCCGGAAAAAGGTAGGAATTTCCCACAGCCCATCCTATCTTTCTCCACTAACGCACAGAGAAGCTCCCCCCAAACCCCCTGATATTGCTGACGTGCCGCTTTCTCAGCGGTCAGTCAGCAGCCATCACTGTGGCACCGTGGGCTCAATGGCTCTGTGAGAGAGGGGTCATAAAGTGCATTTTAGTGTCATTCTTTTTTTCAGCTTGAGGTACAGTATGACACACACAGGCTCTTTGTGATTTAACTGACTATACTGTTTGTTTTTGTTTGTTTCTCCTAGGTGTGGATTAACACGTCGGATATCATTCTGGTCGGGTTGAGAGATTACCAGGTGTGTTGGTCATTCACATAGATCACAGGGCTTATGTTTTCATACTGAAAATGTATGTAACAACTAACAAGCTTTAATTCCCTGTTCGCACGCATTGTGAGCCAGACAACATTTCTTGTTTCTCTGCACTGATGCTGCGTGTTCGTGCCAACACTGTTGAATCAGCGATTCTCAACCCTTTTTTCTGATTTCAAGAATCCCCAGTTTGATATGGATTAGACCAGTGATTCTCAAACTTTTTCGTGTCAAGGACCCCCAAATGTATGTGGACGCCCTGACGAGAAGATTTGTGTTAAAACAATTCAAAATTATTCAACATTTTCTTATGCTTTCAAGATTTATTTTTACATTTTCAAAAATAGCAGATGTACTAGCTCACATCTCGGCACAAAGTGACGCGCTGTGAGCTTGTACATCTGCTATTTTTTGAATGGCCAATGTATAAATGGATTGTAAGTGGTTAAAATTAGTGTGATGCTGTATTAACACATTTTGCTGGGGACCCTCTGGAACTCCCCCCACCTTGAGAACCACTGGATTAGGCCACAGATCCCCATTTGATACCATTTTTAAAAATGTATCTCTTGGACCCAAATTTACACAGTAAAATCCTCAGTGCTTATTTAACTGTGAGCATGTACAAATGGAACCAAATTGACCCATAAGTGTCAATTTGGTTACATTTGTACACTCTTTGAGTTACAGACTCATAAGGATCCTTTAACATTGTTTTAAGACGTGTTCTCCTTTCAACCCACTAACCGATTGGACTCTTCCACAGGACAACAAAGCTGACGTCATCCTGAAATACAATGCAGATGAGGCTCGCAGTTTGAAAGCTTACGGAGAGCTGCCAGAGCATGGTGAGTTACAGGGAACATATTCATTAGCGACAGTGCCACAGTTCAGGCAACAAACAGTACTGCAACAAAGCACTGCAGGATTTGTTGTCAGTTAATACAATTGTGTACCAAACAGTTCATAATTGTGGGTTGTAAGGATACGCGCTTTACTGTTTCATAGCAATAGCCAGGACCAATGACAATCACTGCTTCTTCAATTAACATCTTATTATTATTATTTAAGTATGTTCATGTGATAAAATGTGCCAGTTAATAATGGCTATGTTTGGTTTGCTTTTGCATAACTTTTTTCCACCACTCCTGCCCCACACAGCCAAAATCAACGAAACAGACACCTTCGGTCCTGGGGACGATGACGAGATCCAGTTTGATGACATTGGCGATGATGATGAGGACATTGATGACGTAAGTACTACCATTGACCTGTCATTGTTTCCGCAGTAAGTTTTGTGTCAACGGCCACCTAGTTTGTAGTTTTTCTTACATGTGCCCTGATTTAAATGGATTCGCACAGGTGCTGCAAATCCTTGAATACACTTAAGCTTTAATATTACTTTAAAGGGGAAAAATGCAATGATGGGGGGTTTAAATAAATGTAATTTGTATTGGGGAATTTGTGACCATTGACACCATTCAAATTGATTTGAATTTCGCACACACTTGTATTGTGCTCTACATTAGGTTATATTTGCCGAGTTGAATTCTCGAGGAGGGAGACATTACATTTGCTAAATAGAATGGCAAAAATTGGCCAATAAAAACAACTGACGATGGACTCATCAATCGCTGATCGCAATTTATTCATCCAATTGCCCAATTCTAATTGACACTGCTTTAACGAAACATAGCCTAATGCT
This sequence comes from Gymnoscopelus microlampas, assembly GCF_963454915.1. Lineage (NCBI taxonomy): Eukaryota > Metazoa > Chordata > Actinopteri > Myctophiformes > Myctophidae > Gymnoscopelus > Gymnoscopelus microlampas. The sequence goes on from NC_139959.1 coordinate 28,123,880, forward strand.
TTATTAGTTAAGTAATGTGTGGAGATGCTGCTTTTGAACTAGTCTGCTACAAATGTCTATGCACCTTAATTATGCATGAATTTCATCTTTGAAATCCCCCAATACCTGTGAACAGAATCAGAATCAGGTTTATTGTCACATCACAGGTTTACAAGGTAAAAAAAGTGGGTGAAATTCGTTTTTGTACATCATTCCCAAACAAATGTCTTATTGCGTCCTGGATGTACACATGAAAGCACATTTCATATGCAGGTCTGAAAAGTGATTCTGACAAAAAAAAGAAACTATCGATAGAAAGAAATGTCATGACAGTATCTAAGTAGTGAAGAATTTAACTATTACATTGCCATTTTCTTGTCATCAAAAAGATCTGCAACCTTTTAAAAGTTGAAATGGAAAAATGTACTTGAAGGAACACTCTTAAATCACTGCATGTTATGGGAATAAAGTAATGTAAAACAAAAAACAAAACATTGCTATGTATTTATATATGAATCATTATATTGTGTTCTTGTCTTTTCCCAGATCTAAGGACCTGCTACAGGAGGGGAAAGGTGGGATTTTAATAGCGATGCTCCCATTTTGGATTTTTTGAGCCGATAATCCTATCATTATATTGTTTTTTATCAGCCTATGCCAGTCCAATATCAGTTTAAGATACAGTATGTTCCACCATTAGTTTGTTTACCCTCAATTATTATTTTTATGTGCAAACCTTTAAAGTGCAGTTCAGTAGAACAACATTGATACATACATTGAATTCACAGTTGTGAATGTTTAATTGAGCACTTGGAATGATGGTGGATAGAACGTCACATTTATTGCTTGCTGTCCAACGGAAGTTACAGTAGTTGAGAAAGCTGTATGGGCGACTGACAGATCATTGTGTGCACGTCGCCCATCACACAATTTGGATTGGAGACAAAGAAACAGGCTGATAATCGTTACCCTGTTGATGCTGTCGGGGGGGCTGCTCAATTGGAGCATCACTAGACTTTGACCCTTTATTTGTTTCTAGTGTCACCGGAATGAGAAATTACCGGCCCCATCTCCGGCATCTCTCTCTTGCTTGTCTGAAAAAAACACTCATTTCATCGAGGTTCGAGCCCTCCTCTTCTCCTTCCTCATACTGATACGACTGCAAGCAACTCATGAGAAACAGTACCTAATGTGTTATCTTTTTAAATGTATTTATATTGATTTCACACTGTGTGGAATTTAGTAACAAGTACAGAATCTCTGGATTCGCAAATAAAAAGATAAACCATTTTGTGTTTTTGTCTGGCAGTCTTTATCATTATAGCTAATAGTCTAACAATTTATATTCAGTAGTATAGATAGGTTAAAAGATGTTTATTGAAGATGAGGGAGAGGGGGGAGAAAATACATTTTGAAGATGCCTATGTATGTTTTGCATTTCTTGTTTCACTCAGATTGTATTGGATTGTCAACATCTGTTATTTGCTTGTTTGGTTTGAGTCATGGCCAAATGAAGACAACCCTTCCCTAAAACAGGGAAGACTAAATGTATTTTTTGTATTTCCCTAATTTGTGTGTTTGTCTGCTCTGCTTTGTTTCCTTGTTTTTTGTTTGTTTTTTGCTTCTTTTTTTTTAATGGCCTCTATTGTTTGAGACACATTACAGTGCCCTCGGATTGGCTGCTTCTGCTCTCTAGACCTCACAGAGAGCCTGTTGTGTTTATCAGAGCCAATGAAAAATATGTTCTATGATGTCTGAAGATTGAGTGTAGGGGGTGTTGAATAAAGATCTTAACTCCATCCATTTGGAATTATGTTCTTGAACATGCCATTTCATTGTGCTGGTATTTCAGATCAATAGCACCATCTTAGGATGGAGCTATTGATCTCCAATTCAGTCGGATGGTCACAGTCACAGACCATATATGCTGTACATTCTGAGACTACTGAAGTCTAAAGTCATCTGGTGTGTCAAACACTAGAATTCAGCAAATGACAAAGTCAGATATACATAAACAATACCATACTGACTATGGCAATCATGCTGCTGTAACGTCCATACATATAGTTAATTAATATTACCCCACTTAACTTGGCTAATGCACTGTATGATCCTGCTCATGTACTGTAGATGCTGTGGGGGCTGGGGAGTAAAGACACATTGTGGTCTAAGCGATTAAAAGTGACCTTTTTTGTGGACATAAGTGTTTGAGCAGTATGCAAATGAACCTAGAACCTAGGTGAATTCATTAAGACTGGCCTTTGATTCTTATACTTGACATGCATATTAAAATACTTTCTCAACATAACGGATTCCCACCGTATATTGCTTTTCTTTAGCATTTCAATGGAACGATTATTTTTAGAACCGCTATCAGGCTCTGCTATGAGTAATCCCGTCCCCGTGTAGTGGTGGGAGGGGGGATATATGCTAAACAATGACGTAATCGTGCCTCTAGCACGTGTGCTCTTCCATGACTATGCTTTCTCCAGGACACAGCACATGCAGGCAGTGAGGCAGATATAAATGAAACGAGGCTATTTCCATGTTCGTGTTATAGAGGTAGCCTGGTGATAGAAATATAGGCTACATTATAAGCCTAGGTAAAGGTAGCCTACGTATATATAAGCCTATAGTATAGAAGAGATAAGCCTATAGGTGATGCTGCTGTGCTGCTGGCTCCCTAATCCGATTTTAGGACACCTAAAAAGATTTTGTGGGGCGGGCGGGCACACACAAACACCTATAACTATACGTACGTAACCCCCCTCCCCCTCCCCCCCCTCTCTCTCTCTCTCTCTCTCTCTCTCTCTCTCTCTCTCTGTCTCTCTGTCTCTCTCCCTCCCTCTGCCTCTGTCTCTCTCTCCCACTCTCTCCCTCTCTCTCTCTCTCTCTCCCTCTCTGTCTCTCTCCCTCTGCTTCTCTCTCTCTCTCTCTCTCTCTCTCTCTCTCTCTCTTTCTCTCTCTCTCTCTCCCCCCCCCCTCTCTCTCTCTCTCTCTCTCTGTCTCTCTGTCTCTCTCCCTCCCTCTGCCTCTGTCTCTCTCTCCCAGTCTCTCCCTCTCTCTCTCTCTCTCTCTCTCTCTCTCCCTCTATGTCTCTCTCCCTCTGCTTCTCTCTCTCTCTCTCTCTCTCTCATCTCTCTCTCTCTCTCTCTCTCTCTCTCTCTCTCTCTCTCCCTCCCCCCCCCCTCTCTCTCTCTTCTCTGGCATAAGCTCTCTCTCCACACTTGGCATGTAGTGATCGCTCCTTGCCGCAGTGGTTGTATTGAACTGTCAGAGAGGGTCTGCAGTGTTTTAATCCTATCGTCAACACAGCAGGGCATTGGGGTCCAGCCTGAGACATATCGACAACCGAGATGACAGCAGGTGAGGTGCATCCATCTCTTGTATTTCCTGCAATATATGAAATAATAGGCAACATCAAGAGGATATCAGGCTATTACCTGTACACTCAAATCAGTCGAGTAGATTAATAATAGATGAATTGATTGTGCGCAAGCTACTGTTGCAAATCAGCTGTTTTCTTAAGCACCTAAACCCCATATGGGTGACTGTCACTGGAGTGGAATCCTTCAGAGCTCTATATTAGTGTATTTTCTGTTTTCTGTTATTGTGGCGAAAGCTTTGGCTGGAAATAGCAGACCGACAGGCTCACAATGCGACGCAACGCATCGCATTGAGGGTTTGTCGATCTGCTATTTTCAGCCAAAGCTTTCCCCACAAAAGCTTCTGTTATTGTGTTATTTATGTTATTGTGGGGCAAGCTGTCGTTGACAATAGCCAATCGACAAGCTGTCGCAATGCTTGTGGCGATCTGCTATTTTCAGCGAAAGCTTTCCCCACAATACCGATGCTGGGGTAGTGGGGTTTAAGTGGTTAACGTGTTTGTATGCAGACTTAAGTGATGAAGGAGAAAATACATTGCTGTGTGAAATCATAGTATGTGTCTGACATAACTTGGAGTTGCATATTGTCACAGGCTACACAAAGAACATTCAACTGTAGTTGTCTCAGATATGCATCAAATGTTTAGAGATGACCAAAGAACAAGACTACAGAATAGGCTGCTATACACACCCTGTGGTCATCATCATCATCCACCACCCAGAACATTGACTTTTGACCCCAGCAGTTGACTGACAGAACGTTCAACCACTTAAAACCCATATGGGAGTCCCTCAGGGCTCAGTACTAGTGTATTTTCTGTTTTCTGTTATTGTGGGGAAAGCTTTCGCTGAAAATAGCTGATCGACAAGCTCAGCGTGGCAGTGCCGTTGTGAGCTTGTCTATCTGTTATTTTCTGTGAAAGCTTTCCCCACAGTCAGGATGCTGGAAAACCAGACTTTGGGGTGGGGGTTGGGTGGGATGAGTGCGTGCGTGCTTACTTGCTTATGGCTGTGTTTGCATTTCTAGCTAATGTTAACATGAATAATTTGTGCATGTCCTGTCCAGCCCCTGACCACTTCCGCCAGTAAGGGCTCTGACCAGTGGGCACAGGTCGCCTTCTGGACACAGGTCTCCTTCTCGTTCACCGACCACTCACAAGTCCTGCAGGTAAACCCATTGCAGCATACCAGAGTATGACAAGATAGCAGACACAGTCTAATAATAGAACCCTGCATTGGCAAATTGACTTTGTGACTGTGTGTGTATGATGTGTGACTGAATGTTTGTTGTGTGCGCATTGTGTATATTTCAGTACAGAGCTATAAATACATGATATGCTACGTTCAGCAATGCAGACGGCACGTAATGCTGCTTTCAAAATGTTTTTCTACTGGTAACATTTCATACATCAAGAAATGTAGATGTTCTGTGTGTGTGTGTGTGTGTGTGTGTGCGTGCGTGCGTGTGTGTGTGTGCGTGTGTGTGTGTGTGTGTGTGTGCATGTGTGCGTGTGTGTGTGCGTGCTCGCGTGTGCGCACATGTTTCATCTCTGTGATAACCCAGACATTTTTACATCTTTGACAGCTAATCCACCAGATGTTGTTGTGGTTGATGAAGAGTCCAGAGAAGTGTCTGTATTAGAGATAGAGAGCCTGCACTTTTGACCCTAGCCCTATGCCCTAGCCTAGAGGAAGCCTTTATGACCAAGGTCATTAAATACCAACCACTCCTACATACCGTCTCAGAGCTGGGCTATACTGTAGGTGCAGAGACTGCAGACTATTTGTTTTTATATTTGGCAGCCTAAGACATATCCACAGACTGGTTGTTAGAGGGTTTCAACAACTGTGGATGCCCAAAAAGGAGGCAAAAAGGCTGACAAAGTACTGTGTTGTCGCCGCCACATATGGTGGAGATGCTGTTACTTATACCCATAGAGTACTGAGTGACATGCTTATTGTATCATGAAGACATAGGCCATGATTTTGTGAATGTAACCTTAACTGTACCTTTAATATTTGTGTCCTTGTATGCTCTCCTTTATGTGGACATGAATACATTGATAAAATGTGTGTTTAATAGCAGTGAGGTGTAATGGAGGCACATGGAGTCACACCTGCTTATAGTCAGAGAGTGAGGTGAAGCCAGTTTAACGGTGAGAGTGGTGCTGAAGGGACAGCTCCAGTGTTTCCCAGCCAGTTCCTAGCATGGCCTCTTATCAGCTGCCTTGTAGGTTTTCCTTGGCCGTCATAGACTGACACCGCTTTCCTTTCACTGAAAACATTGTATTTAGTTCATGGGGTCTTCAAGGGGTCCGGGACCCCTCGGGGGTCATCAGAGTTACTACAGAGAGGGGCCGCCAAATATTTTTTTGTGATAGAAACTTATTTGTTTACATTAACCACTTGAACCCTAGCATCACTAATCATCCCTATTCGCTGAAAATATCAGATCTACAAGCTCACAATGCGTCACGCTGCGACACATGAGCTTGTAGATCGGCTATTTTCAGCAAAGGGATTTGGTGTAGAGGGGAAAAAGAGCACACCAAGTACAGAGCCAAAGGTCAAGTATACTAACTAGCACGGGAAGGTTTAAGACTTAAACTACTTAAACTTTAAGTGGTTAAATGTCTGAAAATACACATTAACATGAATCCAACATTTACACAACACTGTCAGACAAGTCTGAATTAATCTATGAAAAAGTTTAAGCTGCAACACAGTTTTATACAATATGTAGTGGGGGTCCCTGCTTCATCTCTCTCTCTAAGAGAGAGGTGAAGAGAGAGGTCCTTGGCCTGAAAACAAAATTACGTTTAAAACAAGCTCCGCCAGTTAGTAATGCACAGATACTTCTTGTGAGCGCGAGGACTCGGGTTTGAATCTGACCCCTGTCTTACCTTGCTCTTCTCTTCTCCCTCTCTCTCTGCCCTTGGTTTCCTGACTCTCTATCTACTACGCTAATCTATTGGAATAACGCATACAAATTACAACAAAACAAGAGAGAGGTGGTCCCATTCTAGTGAAGCAGGGCTAATGTCTGTATCACTATTAGTTTATTTCAAGTGGTTCTAAAAGTAGGGTCCAGGGACCTTCAGGGTTCCTTGAGGGGGTTCCAAATGGACCCTTACAGGTCTGTAACTCTGAGAGTGTACAAATGGAACCAAATGGACTCTTATCGGTCCATTCAGTTCCATTTATACAAGAGTTGTGGTGGTCCTTGAAATTAAAAGGTTTGAGAATCTCTGGTTTAATGGTAGGGTAAGTTATATTTTTTGTGAAAACAAAAAGTTATTTGTTAAAAGGTTAAAGCACTAGTAATCATTGCTCTATAGTGTTTATTCAACTCTTTAATAAACAGAAAATCCATTTTCAAGTGGGTTGCCAATTTCAGCCAATCAGGAGAAAGTACCCATTTATCAGCTTCAATTGTTCAATGGTTCCAATTTGGTCTGCTCATTTCTTTGTGTCACCACTTCCAAATTCACTGTTTTTCCTGCAATTTCTATGAGTTAATTTGCCTGATTGGATAAAATTGGTATTCCAAACTGAAAATGCATTTTATGTTTACTAAATAGATGGAGAAACAGGGAGACTCCTTTGACTGAACAAACTATAGCAATATAGCAATGAGTACTATCATAACAAATATCACTTATCCTACCTTTAGTTGACCTCCCTGTTCAGTCGGTTAGTGATTCTTACATAATATGTACTTTTCTTTTCCCTACTATGGAGGTTCACCACACATGGACAGACTCCAGCTAGCCAGAGAGAAGACACAGGGGCATGACTAACTGACCAGCTGGAGGCGCTGCGTGCTGTCCGTCTCTCAGCTGTTTAGTTACTCACACACACACACACATACACACACACACACACACACACACACACACACACACGCGTAATCCGCGTATGTGTGGAAGGAAGAACATGCATGCATCTTGTGTGTAATATTTCTTTTTTATTGTACAAGACAGAGGGAGATCTGTCAAATATAGGGAAGAGAGATCTATACAGTGGAAGAAAGTGTATGCTGTCTATGTTTTATGATGTTTTGAGTGTGTGTGTGTGTGTGTGTGTGTGTGTGTGTGTGTGTGTGTGTGTGGTGTGTGTGTGTGTGTGTGTGTGTGTGTGTGTGTGTGTGTGCGCGCTTGCGCGTGCAGTGCGTGCGTGCGTGCGTGCGTGCGTGTGAGAGAGAGAGAGAGAGCATTACATGCATAATATTATATGCATGTAATAAAGTGTGTGCACTTTGTCATAATGTGATAATCATAGACTGTTTTCGGTCCCGAAAAGCAACCATAAAGAATGCTATTTGCTGGAAGGGCAGCCAGGGTGCGTCTTCACTCAGTAGAATCAGTAGAAGCCCTAGAAGCATACAATACTTTTATCATACATTTTAAAATGAATGGGACC